>NC_040915.2:41041460-41354474 GCF_004126475.2 Phyllostomus discolor | reverse complement strand
CCCTGAGCTGCGCGGGGCTCCCCCCGAGTGTCTCCGCCCGCAGCACGAGCCCCACGTCCGTTCCCCGCTCTGCCCTCGGGGCCAAGCCACCACCGTCTCCGTCACCTGGCTCCTCTCTCCTCGCAGTGACTTCGGGGCCTCGGGTCCGACCGGGGCTTGACCCCACGGGGCCTCCGGGAGAGCCCCCCCGGGACCCAGTTCCCTCCCAGGCGGTGACGCCGGGGTGGAGGGGCTCCTGGGGCCAGGGCGAGAACCGCAGCTGGGGCGTTTGTAAGGGTTGCACTTGCACTTGCTCTTCCTGTGCTTTACCCGAGATTCATGTTTTCTGGGCTCAACCCTTGTCACGGCCGTTGAGACAGTCCCAGGCCTGGCCGCACCCCGGGCAGCACGTGCCTGTCAGCCGGCCCGCACAGCCGGGCACATGCTGAGCCCACGCGGGCAGCGCGGCTGACGGAGGCCGCAGCCCACCGCGTCCTCTACAGCAGCCAAGGGCGCAGCCACCCAAGCGTCCGAGGACAGGTGGGTCAGCAACATGCGGTCGGTGCCCACGATGGAGCCTCACTCACCTTAAAAGGAAGGGAATTCTGACTCACGTCTTACCGCGTGGACGGACCTGGGGACACTGTGCCAGAGGACACATCCTGGGGGGACCAAAGCGGTCAACTCCACGGAGACGGAGACACGGAGTGGGCGGCAGCCACCAGGGGCTGGGGCGGGGGAGGGGGAGTTAGCACTCAGCGGGGACAGAGCTCCGGCCGTCGGGAGCTGAGGAGGCTCTGGAGAGGCGGTGGTGGCGGCTGCCCAGAGGCGTGCAAGTGTGCCGAGTGCCGCTGAGCTGTGCACTTGAACGTGGTCAAGGTGGTAAATTTTGTATTCTGCGTATTTTGCCACAATGAAAAAAAAGTCAGAAGGCCTTCTCACCAGGCCCTGGAGGTGCAGGTGCTTCTGAACTTGAACTATTGCCCAGTCATGGCCCCTGATTACTTTGGAATATTCTTCTACGTGTGGAGAGACTCTTTTCTATTCGTTTATAAATCTCTCAGATCAGACACCTTTCCCCAGTTTTTCCTTCCGACATCAGTGTCAGGTGTGGTTCCTCAGCATCACGATCTGCCGAGTAAAAGCTAAGGTGCCAAACCCGGGCACACGGGTGCCCAAACCACAGCGGCCACCTTGGGGGCACCAGCCCTCCCGCCCCCTTGGGTGCCCTGGGCTCTGACAGGGGGGAGAAAGGCCTGCTTAGCTGCTGGCATCTGCAGTAAAGGTGTCGCCGCCGGTGGACTTACACACAGAGAAACACACCGTGCAGCGACAGTGTGAGGCCGGGTGCCCCTGCCCCTGCCCTGGCAACAGTGGCCCTACCTCTGTCCTCGGGTCCCACCTGCTCGTGTGCGTGGAGGTGAGGCCAGCCGGGCCGGTCTGCAGCCCCGAGTGTGGTCACACGGGCACCTCCCAGCTCCCCCTTCCTGGTCCCGTCCCCGCCTTCCTCCCCACCAGTGTGTCTTTCATCATCCCGCCCAGGAGACCGAATGCACAGCGGACCATGTCCGCCCACACATGGCAGCAGGCCTGGCCCACACGCAGACGGCGAGCCAGCCACAGCCATCACCCGGACGGCCAGCACTGGGTCAGCGACTGAAGCTTCCCTGGTTTTAAGCCGCTTCCAACTCAGGAGCAGCCTGGGAAGCCAACTCTGCCCCGTCCGACCACGCGGGGCCCCCGCCCCACACGGAGTGGAGGCCCCCACGTCGCGTCCCCCCAGGGGCCTGCTGTGGGTCTGAGGGCCGGGGCTGCGTGCGGAGCTCCAGACGAGCTGCATGTCTGTTCTCTCGGAACATGGTTCTCCCTCGTTTATTTCTGCACAGTTTGTTCATCAGTAACACTTACTGGCTGATGTATTATTGGCCGCGTGCCAGGCACGACCTGGGCTCTGCAGGGGAGCGATGCTGCCTCTCACCTCCCACCCCTCGCCTAGGTGCTCTGGGTCAAGTTCATGGACCCCAGCGGGCCTGTCAACAGACAAGCCCAGAGAGTGTGGCAGGGGCATTCAGGGGCCTGGCAGGGGTGCAGGGGGAGGGGCTGGGTGATCGAGGAAACAGTGATGACGCCGCCTCCTTATTTGGAGGACGGGGGCGGGGGGGGGGGGGTCTGAGGGTGGTTGGGGGAGAAGACGGGTGGAGACCAGAGGGGGCACAGCCAGGTGTCGGGGCCGGTGGGAGGGGTCGGGGCGGGAGAGCGAGAGCGGGGAGGTTCCGAGTGCCGGCTGGAGCTGCCCAGCGCGGGGGCAGGAGGGGAGGCTGCTCCGCGCCGGTGGTGGGGGGGGGGCCGGCAGGGAGGCCAGCCCACCGGGTTCGGTCGGGCAGGGCCTCAGCGCTGACACGGCCTCCCGGAGCACCCCGGAGCCCAGTGGCCCGGCAGGGCAACCTCGCGTCTCTCAGGGCTCAGCGGGGCACCGGCGCTCGGGCGGCAGCCAGGCCCCCCGGGCCCAGCGTCTGAGGGGCTTCTCCGCCCGCAGGTCCGTCAGCGTCGGGATGGCGGGCGCCCGAGGTGGCCAGCGCCCGTCCTCCCAGCTGGCTGCCCCGCGGCAGGTGTCTGGGTCCCCGGAGAACCTGCGTGGCCCCGAGACCAGCCCAGCAGGCGGGCAGCCCCCCGTGCCCCCCACCCCCCTCGGGTCAGGGAGGAGTCCCAGCGATGGCCCGGGTCCGCGTGGGGCCAGGCGAGTGCAGCCACCGGAGCTTGGCTGAGGGTTTGGGCTGTCAGCTGAAACCAGGGGAGCGGACAGTATCGCCAGGGACGGGCAGCCTCAGGGGAGGAGGGGGGGCTGGTGCCGGCTATGGGGTTTCTGCTCGGTAGGTGTGATGAAAAGGGGTGCGCTAAAATTAGATCCCGGTGAGGCTGGCCGAGCCCTGTGGGTGCCGCAGACACAACCCCGTCTTTACCCAGCGCGGTGAGCCGTGCGTCTCGTCTCGTAAAGCCGTCTAGAAGAGGAACGCTATTTTAACTTTTACTTATAACTTGGCTGATTTTACGTTGTTACTGATAAAAAGTTTTTAATTCTATTCTTGCCAGAGAGTACTATTTCCTTTTAACCAAAGGTTTTAGAATTCGATTGAATAACTTAAGTTTGTGTTTTTAAAAATGCCTTTTTAAGTAAAAAACCATTACCGGACTCAGTCCTTCTAAGACGAAGTATCTATTTAAATGCATTTGTGGACATTATAGACTTTAATCGACACCTTAGCTGACCTAACAAAGTTGCCAGCTACGGAGTTTCAAGGAGGTGACACTGGATCTCTTAAATGCCCTACCAGCAGATGTCCAGACACCTTATCTAAACCCCAGGAGAAGCGTTTGGGGTCCCCCGAAACCAATCAAACACGGGCTCAGCGCTGGACTGGGGGCCCACTTGCGTCCCCGTGGGTGGGCCCTCACAACATGCAGCCACCTGGCTGGGGCTGCTCCTAAGCTCTTGGTGAGGTCTGACCCACATCCTGAACAATGCAGGCCAGGAAACTCGTCTCAAACGGTAAAAGAAGTCATTACATTCTTGGGCCAACCTGAGCTGACGGAGTTTCTTCTGAGAAGAGATCAGGAGAAAACGCTGCGTCTATCCAGAAGAGGAAATACCCGCACGTGGCCAGCAGGGTGGCGCTCCCCCGACGGGGGAAGGTAACCTCCAGTGCAGCGTGGGTTTCCCCACATCTCTGGAAGTCAGACTTTTCATGCGGCCTTTGTAGGCACGTACCTCTTTTTGAAGTCACCTGCCTGGGGCCCCGCAGGTCCTATCAACCTACAGACCCAAGTCTTTGTTCAGATCGGGCAATGTCCTTCAGGGACTCATCGCTTCTCCCCATCTTGTCTCCTCTTTCCTGGCTCAGTGTGTGCTCTGCACCCCTGCTTCCTCCCTCAGCCCCCCTCTCTGGGCGCTGCCCTGGGCCCTGTGGCAGCTCCTCCACTCGGCACCGAGTGAGTGTGTTCTCTCTCGGTCTCTGATTAGGACCCCAGGAGACCTTCTGATGCCCCGACCGTGCCGCACTGCAACTCGCACGTTCTTACTCAGGGGTCACCTCCCGACCCTTCCGTCACGGGGTCAGTGTGGCAGATGTGGGGTGAGTGTGTGTGCCCCTCGGGTGCTGAGTCTGGCTGCTAGCGGGCCACAGTGACCGGCCGCTGGCCAGTGGAGAGCGAGGTGCAGTGTGGCCCTGTGAGCCTCGGGACAGTCTGGCCTTGGAACTCTGCTCCAAGGCACAGGGAGAAACTCCGCCGGCAACAGTATCCACCAAAACAACGCGGAAAAAAACACATCTCTTCTGGTCCAGATGGCAGCGCAGGCAGACAGAGCTCGCCTCTCTGCACAACCACATCAAAACTGCAACGAAAATATACAGCAACCATCGCTCAGAACCGTCAGAAATCAAGTTGGTCGGAAGTCTGACCACCATGGAATTAAAGAAACCGCATCCATCCAGACAGGTGGCGGGGGGGCACAGATGCAGAATGGCTGGTCCCACGTCCACGCGTGGTGGATACAAGTTCGGGAGGGATATCTCAGGAGTGAGGAGTCCCAGCCCCACACAAGGAGCCCCCAGCCCAGGGCTCCAGAGTGTCAGGGAGATGAGGCCTCACAACTTCTGGCTGCGAAAACCAGTGGGAATTGAGCCAGCGGAAGAAACAGCTGGAGCCCCAAGCAGTTCCTCTGAAAGAGCCCACACACGGACTCACCTACTCAGGCTCACTCCTCTGAGCTCCAGCACGCAGGGGCGGCAGCTTGAAAGGCAGCAGTGGCCTACAGGGAGAGACTGACGTGTCTGGCATCAAGGCGGGCAGAGGCCATTCTCCCTTTTCTAAACCCTCCCCCACAGAGCTGGCAAGTTGGTGCCATATCTGAGACTCTATCAACCTGGCTAACACTGCTTGCCCCACCCTGGAGATCCCCAGAGACTCGGCCCCACCCAACTTATGGGCCCACACAAGCTGCTCTTCCATGCGAATGGCTGGTCTCTGCTTCTGCTGCACAACTTCCTGAATCCTCTCAGACAAACAACTTCCCAGTCAGCTGGTCTCGGTGAGCAGCCCCGGGCCCAGCATGGGCAGCAGCCGGCCCAGGCTCACAGCTTGGTTTTGCCTGGGAATCCCCGAGCCCAGCACAAGTAGCAGCCGTCTCAGACTGCTTTATAGCTCAGGAAGGGCAGCCCTGGGCAAAACACAGGTTAAGGCTGACCTTGGCCTGCACCACCTGGGAAACCCCAGGGCCTGTGAACCCACTGGACAGCTACAGACCATGTCAGAGCACCATCACCTGCCCCCACACAGCTGACCCTCCCTCCACAGAGGGCAGAGGGTGGTGCTCTGTGGTCACAGCCAGTCCTTGCAGCTGACTGGCCTGGGTAAATCCCTCCCATTAACCTGACAACAGCAATCAAGGCCCAACTACAACAGGAGGGTGTACTCAGCCCACACGAAGGGCGCACCTCAAGTACCCAGCTTGGGGGATAGGGGAGGCTGTGCCACTGGACCCTACAGGGAACCTACTACATTAGGCCACACAACCAAGACACAGAGTCACAGCAACTGTACCTAATACGTAGAAACAAACACAGGGAGGCTGCCAAAATGAGGAGACAAAGAACATGGCCCAAGTGAAAGAACAGAGCAAAACTCCAGAAAAAGAACTAAAACAAAAGGGAAATAACCAACCTATCAGAGGCAGAGTTCAAAACACTGGTTATTGGGATGTTCAAGGAGCTCAGTGAGGACCTCAGCAGCATAAGAAAGACCCGGTCAGAATGAAGGAGACACTAACTGAAATAACGAACAGCGTGCAGGGAAATGACAGTACGGTGGGTGAAACCGAGAATCGAGTCAACAATTTGGAACATAAGGAAGCTAAAAACAACCAATCAGAACAAGGAGAAAATAGAATCCAAAAGAAAGAGGGTAGTATAAACAGCCTCTAGCACAACTTTGAATCATAGGGGTGCCAGAAGGAGAAGAGAAAGAGCAAGAAATTGGGAATTTATTTGAAAAAATAACGAAAGGAAACTCCCCGCACTTGGTGAGGGGAACAGACGTGCACATGCAGGAAGCTCAGAGAGTCCCAGATGACATGGATGCAAAGGGGCCCCCTCCAAGACACACCATAATCAAAATACCAAAGGTTAGAGATAAAGAGAATCTTTTCTTGTTTTTACAGATTTTATTTACTTATTTTTAGGGAGAAGGGAAGGGAGAGAGAAAGAAAGGAAGGGAGGAGAGCTCTTTGGTCTCGGCGGCAGAAGCGAGATGACGTCATCCTTCGGCGAGCGCCGCAACAAGACGCACACGCTGTGCCGCCGCTGCGGCTCGAAGGGTCACCACCTGCGAAGTCCACCTGCGGCAAGTGCAGCTACCCCGCCAAGCGGAAGAGAAAGAATAACTGGAGTGCCAAGGCCAAGCGACGAAACACCACCTGGACCGGTCGCACGAGGCACCTGAAGGTCGTGTACCATGGATTCAGACATGGAGTCCGTGAAGGAGCAACACCTAAACCCAAGAGGGCAGCTGTTGCAGCGTCCGGTTCATCTTAAGGATTTCACTGATTAGTCCCACAATAAATGTTCTGGTGTCCAAAAGTAAAAAAGAAAAAAAAAAAGAAAGAAAAAGAAAAAGAAAGAAAGGGAGAGAAACATTAATATGTGGTTGCTCCTCACACATCCCCACAGGGGACCCAGCCCATAACCCAGGTAGGTGCCCTGACCAGGAAAACCGAACCAGCAACCCTCTGGTTCGCAGGCTGGCACTCGATCAACTGAGCCATACTAGCCAGGGCTTGAGAGAACTTTAAAAGCAGCAAGGGAAAAGAAGTAACTTACCTACAGGGGAGTTCCCATAAGACTATCATCTGATTTCTCAAAGGAAACTTTGCAGGCTAGAAAGGATTGGTAAGTGATACTCAAAGTTATGAAAAGCAGGGACCTACAACCAAGATGACTCTATCCAGCAAAGCTGTCATTTAGAATTGAAGGGCAGATAAAGAGCTTCCCAGACAAGGTAAAAACTAAAGGAGTTCATCATTACCAAACCCTTATTATATGAAATGTTAAAGGGACTTATTTAAGAAAAGAAGATAAAAGTATGAACAATAAAATAACAATAAATACAAATCTATCAACAATTGAATCTAAAAAAAACTTAAAGAGATAGAATCGTGGATACGGAGAGTGTTTTGATGGTTGCTGGGTGGGAGGGGGGTGCGGGGGATGGGTGAAGAGGTGAGGGGATGAAGAAATACAAGTAGGTAGTTACAGACTCGTCATGAGGATGGGAGATGTAAAGTGAAGCATAAGAACTGGACAAGCGCCCTGGCTGGTGTAGCTCAGTGGATTGAGTGCTGACCTGTGACCCAAGGGGTCACTGGTTCGATTCCTAGTCAGGGCGCGTGCCTGGGTTGCAGGCCAGGTCCCTGGTAGGGAGCATGTGAGAGGCAACCACACACTGATGTTTCTCTCCCTCTCTTTCTCCATCCCTTCCCCTCTCTAAAAATAAATAAATAAAATCTTTTAAAAAAACTGGAGAAGTTGAAGAACTTATACGCGTGACCCATGGATGTGAGCAATGGTGGGGGGATTTTCTGATGGAGTGGGGGGTGCTGGATGGAGGAGGGCAAAGAGGGAAAAATCAGGACAACTGTAATAGCATAACCAACAAAATATAATTTAAAATAAAAGAAACAAAGAAAAAGAACGAAGTTGGAGGACTCACGCATCCAAATTTCAACACTTCCTACAGGGCTACAGTTAGCAAAATAGTGTGGTGCTGGCATAAAAATATGCATCTGAGTCAATGGAACAGAGCAGAGTCCGGAAGGGAACGCCACGTCTGTGGCCAGCTGACCTTCAACGAGGGAGCCCGACCCTTCAGCGGGTGAAAGGTAGCCTCTCCAACAAGTGGTGCTGGGACCACCGGGTATCTACGCACAGACCAGTGGAGTGACTTCAAATCATGTACAGAAATTCACGCAAAATGGCTCAACAACCTAATTATAAACAGCTAAAATGATACAACTCTTGGAAGGAAACAGGCATAAATCTTCATAACCTTGGATTTAGAAATGACACCAAAAGGCCAAGAAACAAACAACCCAAAACATCTCAATTGAACTTCACCAAAATTAAAAACTTTTGTGTAGTAAAGAACACTGTCAAGAAAGTGAAAAGCCTGAGCTGGCGTGGCTCAGTGGACTGAGCGCCGGCCTGCGGACCAGAGGGTCGTGGGTTTGATTCTCGGGGCACGTGCCTGGGTTGTGGGCGGGTCCCCAGTGGTGGGCACTCGAGAGGCAACAGCACACTGATGTTTCTTTCCCTCTCTTTCTCCCTCCCTTCCCTTCTGTCTAAAAATGAATAACTAAAGTCTTGTGTTTTAAAGTGAAAAGATGTCCTACTGTGGGAGGAAATGTCTGGGAATCACGTGTCTGATAAGGGTCTAGTACCCAGAATGCACAGAGAATCCTTACAAGTGGAAAACAAAATGGCAAACAGGCCAGTTTAAAAGTGGGCAAAGGCCATCATGAATGAACATTTATCCAAAGAAATTATACCATTTTACCCACTAGATGGCAATAACCAAATTAGTGGGAAATAAGAGTTGGCCAGGATGTTTAGAAAAGGGAGCCCTTGTACTTCTGCTGATCGGAATGAAAAATGGCTTTGCTGCCTGAAAAAACAGTTTGGCATTTCCTCAAAGTTGCACCGCACAACCCAGAAGTTCCACTCCTAGGTGTACACTCCAAAAATGGAAGCTCAGTGCTCAGACAAATGCTTGTACACGAATATTCACGGTAGCTTTCATCACGACAGCCAAAAGGTGGAAACCACCCAAATACCTCTCGGTGGATCAACAGATAAACCGCGGGGGTGTCGGCACAATGGAGTATTGTTCCACCGCAGAAATGAATGAGGTGAGGAACCCTGCCCCAACCCCGGCCAGACCTTGAAAACATGAGGGTAAGTGAAAAAAGCCAGACACAGAATGGAAAACGCTTCCACCATGATTCCAGCGCGTGGAGGACCCCAAACAGACAGGCCCACAGAGTGGCAGATTGGTGGTCGCCGCTGTCCCGCGGAGGAGCAACGCAGCGGACTGTTCCGTGGACACGGGTTTTTATCGAGGGTGACCACAGTGTTTGGAAGTGGATAATGGTGGCTGCGCCACATTGAGAACGCACGGAATTCCTTCGAATTGTTCACTAAAAGTGGTTCCTCAAAATGGTTAATTAGATGCTCTATAAATGTCAGCTCAAAAAAAGTGCAAGAAAATGTGTCATTTTGTGAAATACTATGATGTCTGGGACCTGCTCCAAAATAATGAGGTGGGGTAGAAATATAGAAAGTTAAAAACAAAAAACCTTCGGTTCGCAAATAAAAGGGATTGGAAGAGTCTAAGAGAGTGGAGTTGGCGGCACTGCCAGGGCAGGTGAGGGGTGCGGGGCGCGAGGCGGGGGAGCAGCTGGGACGAAAAGGCTCCGACGCTGCAGGGACAGGGGTCTGGGCCTGCCTGGGCCCGGGGCAGGGATCTCGGGCTGCCCTTTGGGAAATGACATCATGGTATCTCAGGCTTAAGGTACTTATATTCACAGCTTTATCGGAGTACAATCACCTGTAACGTTGTGCGTTTTTTAAAAAGGGTTGCCCTTCGGGTTCCGTGCGCGCTGCGCAGAAGTCGGTGGAGACGTGGAGGAGGCGGGCGCTCTGCCACGTCTTGCGCCCCATCCTGAGAAAGTGCCCCCGCCCGGACGCCCAGGGTCTTCCCAGCGAACGCCCTCCCCACGACTCCCGCTGCACCCGCTCCGCCGATTCCCGCTCGAGGCCCCCATTGGTGACACCTGCCAGGTGCGCTGCGAGTCCGCACCGGGCTCCCCCAGCCCGCGGGGGACGCGGACCTGGGGTGGGACGGGACGGGCGAGGCCACGCCCAGGGAGGCAGCCCCAGCCCCGCCCCACCCCGGGGAGCGCGCAGCGTCCCACTCTCCCGACCGTCCGAGCTCCGGGCCGCGGCTTCCCGGGCGGGCGGCGGGGCCATGGCGGCCGCAGAGCCCAAGCCCCCGGCGGGTGTGGCCGCGGCCCGGCGCCTGGCCCGGGGCTGCTGGTCCGCGTTCTGGGACTACGAGACGCCCAAGGTGATCGTGGTGAAGAACCGGCGCCTGGGCGTGGTGTACCGCCTGGTGCAGCTGCTCATCCTGCTCTACTTCGTGTGGTGGGTGCGCGCGGAGGCTGGGGGTCCCCCGGCGGGGGGCGGAGAGGACGCGGGGTCCCCGGGGCGGGGATGGGGTGAGAACACGGCGTCCGACGTCGCTCTAGAGCGGCCCTGGGTTCCCACAGGTACGTGTTCATCGTGCAGAAGAGCTACCAGGACCGGGAGACGGGCCCTGAGAGCTCGGTCATCACCAAAGTCAAGGGCATCACCTCGTCGGAGCACAAAGTGTGGGACGTGGAGGAGTACGTGAAGCCCCCGGAGGTGAGCTCCGCTCCCGCCCCCCCCGCCCCGCGCCAAAGGGTGGGACGGATGGTGGCTGAGCTGCCCCCCCCCGCCCACCAACTGTCCCCTCCTTCTGAGCCCAGGGAGGCAGCGTGTTCAGCATCATCACCAGGATCGAGGTCACCCCCTCCCAGACTCTGGGAACCTGCCCCGAGGTGAGACGAGGTCAAGGGCGGGGCAGGGGAGGGCCCAGCTGTGTTTGGGGACGGAGGCTGTGCGGCCTGTGACCCAGCCGTCTTCTCCCTAGAGTGTGAGGGTCTCCAACGCCACCTGCAACTCCGACGAGGACTGCGTGGCGGGAGAGCTGGACATGCTGGGAAATGGTCCGTGTGCGCCTGCTGGGGGCGGTGGGGTGGGGGCCCCGGGCCGGGGCGTCCCTTCTTTACTTGAGCACGTGTTCCCGCAGGCGTGCGGACTGGGCGCTGCGTACCCTATTACCACGGGGCTTCCAAGACCTGCGAGGTGTCTGGCTGGTGCCCTGTGGAAGATGGGGCCTCTGTCAGGTGCGCCCCCTACCACCTGGGACCCAAGTCCACCCCAGCGACTGCTCCTTCCTCCTCAGTGGGGGTGGGGGGCAGTGCGGCCCGGGAGGCTCAGTGGGTTGGGGGGGACTAAACACACCCAGTCTTGCCTCCTCAGCCAATTTCTTGGTAAGATGGCCCCAAATTTCACCATCCTCATCAAGAACAGCATCCACTACCCCAAATTCCAGTTCTCCAAGTAAGAGTCTCAGGGTGGGGACCTGGGATTGGCTGGGGTGGGCGCAGCTTCCCGAGAATGCCCCTCCCACCCGACGTGCTGGCGTGCCCAGGGGGAACATCGAGAACCGGAAGGACAGCTACCTGAAGCACTGCATGTTCGATGAAGTGTCGCACCTGTACTGCCCCATCTTCAGGCTGGGCTTCATCGTGGAGCGGGCAGGGGAGAACTTCACGGAGCTGGCGCACACGGTGAGGGGTTCTGCCTGCCCAGTCCCTTTGCGGCTGTGGCCAGCGGGGCCCTTCACGCAGAGGAGAGAGGCGATCGGGTGCCCCCCCAGCTATGCGTAATTCCTGCTGCATTACTGACTCATGGCCACAGACACCCCTACTGTCTCCTCGTGCCTCAAATGTGGGGTGCTCACCAAGCCCTAGGCCCTGAGCTGCCCTGGGTTCCCCATGATGTGCACCCCACACAGCCTCAGGATGGGACCCCAGGGCTCTTGGTAACTGTGTGCCTGCCCTGACCCCCATCTCTGTGGCCACTTCTGGGCAGGGTGGTGTCATTGGGGTCATTATCAACTGGGACTGTGACCTGGACCTGCCAGCATCGAACTGCAACCCCAAATACTCCTTCCGGAGACTCGACCCTAAGCACACCCCGGCCTCCTCTGGCTACAACTTCAGGTACTTTGGCCTTGGGACACCTGGGTCTTCATCCACCCTGGCTGTGGCAGGTGTTCGATGGCAGGGACACCAGTGGTCAGTGGAGATTTGGAGCTGCCCCTCTGGCGACAGGCAGGCACCCACTGCCGCTTCCTCAGGGTCAAGGTAGCCGGTCATTCAGTCCCAGGTTCTGACATGCTTCCCGGTCATTCCACCCCAGGTTTGCCAAGTATTATAAGATTAACGGCAGCACCACCCGCACGCTCATCAAGGCCTACGGGATCCGCATTGATGTCATTGTGCACGGCCAGGTAAACCGGCCGGCCTGGCGCTCAGCTGGTCCAGCTCCATGCCCCCCACGTGAGCCCATCCCTGATGGTCTAAGGCAGCCTCTCCTCCCCAGGCAGGCAAGTTCAGCCTGATTCCCACCATCATTAACCTGGCCACAGCGCTGACCTCCATTGGGGTGGTAAGGCACACACACTGGGGTCTGAACACATGCGGTGGGCGGGGGTCCTGCCCAGCCCTCACACGCCTGTCTTGCTGGCCCCAGGGCTCCTTCCTGTGTGACTGGATCTTGCTAACATTCATGAACAAAAACAAAGTCTACAGCCATAAGAAATTCGACAAGGTGTGTACACCAAAAGACTCCCCAGGTAGCTGGCCGGTGACACTGGCCCTTGTTCTGGGCCAGGCCCCTCCGCCCCCTTGTCCCTACTCCACAGACCCAAGCAGGCCACAGGAAGAGGGGCAGAGTCAGGCCCAGGTCATCCTGCCGCCACGGCCTTGTCCCATGTCTGCCCTGTCTGAGCAGATGGTGGACACTCCCGATCGGGGTGCAGGACCGGGGCCTTGGGCCTCCGAGCCTTCCCAGCAGGACTCTGCGCTCACAGACCCCCGAGGTTTAGCCCAGCTCTGAGCCCACCTCCACCTCCCCCCACTAAGGCTGGGTCTGGCCCTGAAGCATGGCTGGGACCTGCGTGAAGAGCCCAGGCCCTGCCCCCATACAACATGCCTCCACACGACTGGGAGCCAAAGGATCTCCATGCAGTTGAGCTGTGGGCTGACAGGGGGCAGCACCCTGATCCCAGCTGCCCCCCACCTCCTGACCTCCACACAGGCTCCTCACCCTTCCCCGTCCACACAGCCCAGACCCCTTGCTTGCCTGCTCAGCAAATCATGTGTCCAGAACCCAATAAACCTGTGGCCACAACCGTCAGACCTCCTGTTTTGGGGAGAACACGAGACCCTGAAGACAAATGCAACAGTGGCTCCCTGTGCAGGGGCTGCAGGGGCTGCAACCAGGCTGGTGCAGTGTGCAGGCTCACTGCTGCCCTCCATGTCCAGCCAGGTCCCTGTCACATCTGACTCATGGGCCCGTGGGGGTGGGAGACAGGCCGAGTGCATGGACCCCCACTCCTCTCAGCATCGTTAGTATGTTCACTAGCTTCCTGCAGGGGTCACCTAGGTCCTAACCCTTAAAATAAGGGAAAAGGATGGCAACAGACAGAAGCCAGGAGGGAGGTGGAGTCGTACCGGGAGAAATGAAAGCTCATGTCCTCTTTTAAACCCAAGTGCCCTTCCGGGTTTTGAGTACTGCTGGGCTGGGTGGGAATTCGGTCAGACAGAAAAGGGGTTTCCAATGCAGAGTGCTGGCGCCAGCCTGGTCAGACATGGGGGTAATCTGGTTATCGCATCCTCAGATGCCATAACTGTCGTCCTGTTCAGCTGCCCTGCCTGGCCAGACCTTGCTCTGTGGACAGCGGCTCCTCTAGCAAGTCACAGCAAGTATATAGGCATGAGAAGACATGTGTAGGCGTGATGAGGCATGAGCCAAATGTCTTGCACAGATCTTACCCATGATCCATCACTCCCAGGCTCAAGGGAAGGGAGGGTTCAGATCATACCAGCTGGAATCCCCAAGTCTGAATGACCCTCCTACCCACCCACACCTGACAGCTGGGCTTGCCCCACTTGCTGCAGCCAGCAAACACTCCCCAAGCCCTCACCCAGCCACCCCTACAGAACCTCCCGTCCTTGGGACATCAGCTGTACAGGTCACCCAAATGCCCGTGGCATCCTGAGTGCCTGGCTCACAGATGTCCAGCTCTAGTTTCAGAGAAACTGGCTTTTCTAGTTGGGGTTGGGCTGCAAGCTCAAGAACCAGGGCCAGGGGCTCAGGTTTCCCACGAGTGACCAGTGCTTTGTACCCCAAATGCCCCCACTCAAGCTGGCCTCCAGGGAGCTGCTGGGAACTAGAGTCCAGGGTACCAGGGCCCCATCTTGCAGCAGGGACAAGGAGTGAAGCATCCAGGGCGAGGCTGCAGGCCGGCCCCCACCTCCACCCCTGAGCAGGCCTCTGGCATCACTACCAGGAAGCCTAGTTAGCTCCCCCCACCCCTGGCCCTAATTTGATCTGATCTCCATCTGGGGCTGACTTG
Source organism: Phyllostomus discolor (assembly GCF_004126475.2). Classification (NCBI taxonomy): domain Eukaryota; kingdom Metazoa; phylum Chordata; class Mammalia; order Chiroptera; family Phyllostomidae; genus Phyllostomus; species Phyllostomus discolor. Next base: position 41,340,158 of record NC_040915.2, on the reverse strand, counting down.
GGCTCCGTCCACCTTCCAGCCAGCATCAGGTTTCTCTCGGCCACTGGGCCTGGCCAGTACTGCAAGCGGCACCCAGGGGCCAACCCAGCCAGATAGCCGTTAGCTGCTCAGCCTCCCTTCTAGAGACTGAGGGGCTGAGCACACACAGCATGTATTTTCAGAAACATGAAATTCAGATGACAATTCAAAGTGGAACTGAATGACACAGAAATTAGCTACAGGGACGAGTTTAAACCAGGCCGAGGCCCCAAGGCCCACCCGGGCTTTCTATTGAGCCCACCACTTGGGGTTTGAGTTTGCTGCCTCACCAGCTCTCCCTGTTTCCAGTGCATTTCGTTAACAATGAGGTGCACAGGGCGTATGTCCTGGGGCTGAAGGCAGGATAGAGGGGAAGCTGGCGCTCAGCAAGGGGCCCGGGTGCTCCCCATCCCACCAGCTCCAGCTGTGCAGGGCGGGGCTCTGAACAGACTCAAGTGCTGAGGTCCCCTCGGGCAGACAGCCCCAAGCTGGGTGCCCTGTGGGGTCAGAGGTCCTGGAATGATCCCAGAGGCTAAAGCAAGTATAGGACTGGCCTCCAACCAACAAAATTGCTGCTCTTTCCTTCCTCCCCTGAAAAGAACCTAAAATGTGGGCGAAATAGTATTTTTCTAAAATCCAGATGGTAACATATGCTGTGAAGCCCACAGTCAATGGTGCTCCTCACCCCTCCCGGGGGCGGTGGGGGGGCTCCTCTGGGCCCACACAGGTTCTGAGGGAAGGCGGCTGTGGCCAGGCCCCTCCGAGAAGCCCTGGCCCAGACAAGGTGGCTGCACCCAACGCAGCACCCTACAGCCCCTTCTTTCGCCAGGAAGTTTCCACAGAGAAGCTCAAGTCCTGGGAACCTACCAGGTCCTGTTTCCTGGATGGGCCCTCGCCCACAGATGCTGTGGGACGAGCGTCCCCAGGGTAACAAGTGCCTGGGGACCAGGGGCTGCAGATTCCCACTCAGGCGTCACCTTGCCCTGGGTCTGCCTTCAGTCACTCTCAGGTCTCAGTTCAAACAGATGACCCTGAGGGCAGCTGGGTGCAGATGTGGGGCAGCAGGGGCAGGGTTGTGCGGCAGAGTCCACACACGTGGACGCAGAGAGAATGACCCGCCAGGGCCCCTTGCGGGAGATGCTCTTGGATCCATGGCCGCCCTGACCAAGGCTGGGACCAGGCACCGAAACGTGGGACACTTCCTGCCCTGGCTGGTCTGGGTGCTGTGATCTGCTCCCCAAAACCTCCCTGACGGTCATTTTCTGTGGCGCTGTGTCCTGGACATGGTTGTGAGTTGGAAAGCTGGGGCAGATAGAGGGACAGTGTCCGGCGTGCTAGTGGCTCAGCTGGGGATTCTTCTGCAGCAGCCACTCCAGGGTCTCCATGAGGTATGACATGCCATAGTGCTGGGCAATGTTCCGGAAGATTCTGATCTGCTCCATGAAGACCTGCAGAAAGACCAGTTGCCGTGAGATCCAGTCCCAAAGGAGGTGCAGGATGCAGACCATGGCCCAGGAGTGTGGGGAGAAAGTGGTTGTGGGCCGGGCACGGGCCAGACAGGGCAACAGCTAAGGAGGCAGCAGCCCTACCTTGGTGTGGATGGTGAGGGCGAAGTCACCGGCACAGCTGCAGTACACGGCCATGTTGGTCTCCTTCACACCCCGGCACTTCAGGCAGATCTGAAACAAGGAAAAGCCCCGGTCAGGAGACCCTGTCCCTCACAGCCTGCACTTCACCTGTGGGTAAAGTCGAGACTTCCAAGTGGCCTTCACCCAAGTGCCCAGCTGCTTCCCTGCACCCTTGCTGTGGGCACCCACCTGCTCCAGGTCACACCAGGCATACTGGTATCTGCCCAGACCCAACACCTCCCTCGGGTCTTTGCTGAGAGATCCCGTGTCCAGTGCTGAACATCCCCTCTGTCTCTCTCTCTCACACACACACCATCACTTCTCGACACTCATCCCACTCACACACTTGACCTTGCTTGCTATCCCCCTTCACTACAATGAAGGGTTCAGCACCTGGCCATCATAGATGCCCCATAAATGCTATGAGACTGAATCACTTGGGCTGTGGATGAGGCCTGACCAAAGAGGTGGTCATCTGGGAGGACCATGATATGACCTGAGAGCTGACACGCCAACAGCTATCGCTTCCCTTGAGTACAAACTGCTTATTGAGAAGCCCCTTTCGGAGGTGGGTTGGGTGGAGAAAAGCACCAGCACCAGGCCCCAGCTGCTCACCAGGTCCTGCAGGGTGAAGGCCATCAGCTTCTTCTGCAGGGCCTCCACCAAGGCCATCTCGATCACTGACGAGTCGTAGGCGACCTGACAGTTGGAGCAGAGCCACTGGGGCAGCATGGCCCCATCCTGGGCAGAGGACAGGGAGGGAGCAGGTCACCCTCTGCCCAGCCTCCCTTGGCAGCGTCCCTGCACTGGGCTTTGGAGACCAGCGTTGAGACGACACTCAAGAGAGGACAGCTCTCTCGACAGGCACATCACTGTGCAGCAGCTCACTCAGCTCCAGGGCACGCTCGCATCACTGTCCTCATGTGTTTACTGGGACAGTGTTTTAGCATGTGGTAGTTGAGTGCCTTAAGAAAGGCGCCTGCTCTAATTCATGTCATAGCTAGCAGGGGCCCAGTAGCTGTAACCCACAAAAGGTGGAGATGGGTCCCTCATGCATGGGTGCTGCCCACCTGAGAGAAGGAGGGCTCTTTGCACAGGTCCAGGTCCCGGCAGAAGTTACAGCTGTGGCAGATGACCTCTGGGAGCACATAGGAGTGGCAGGGGTCTCGGAACTGGGCTTCCTCTGAAAACTCGCCCACGTCTACCAAGCGCAGAAGGTCCCGGTTCAGCTTGTTCACCTGGTTTGTGATGTTGGTGTCCAGAGACAGGACCTGCAGAGGACAGAACATGGGTGAGGACAGCTCCCAGGCCTTCCTGCTGCTCCGTCTGGACTGAAGAACCTCGTGGCCGACTGTGAGAGTGGCAGCTTCTCAGCATCATCCCCTGCTTTCCTATCCCGTCAGAGGTCAGAGGGCAGAGATGTCTCCTCTGGAGGAAGGACACTCTTCAGCAATAGTGCTGGATAACTGGATATGCTTGTGCAGAAATACGGGCCTCAATCTCTAAGTTTATACATTATGCAATAATTAACTCAAAACAGAACAGATCTACGTCTGTGGCTCCCCAATGTGGAGGAGGCACCACCCCACATCACAGGGCTTCCTCAGCTCTGGGGACTCTGGCACACACCAAAATCTGCCCTGCCTGTTGTCACTGGCTCCTTTTCCCTGAATGACAGGCAGTCCTGAGTCTACTGGAGCCTCACCATCTCAAATGCAGAGTGGCTGATGCCTACCTTCCAGGGAGGAGGAATTCTCAGGCTGGCCTAGGGGCCTGCAGAGCTGAGGGGGCATCACAGAACCCTCCTGTCTGAAAGGAGAGGCCCCTCCACCCCTGTAGCCCTGCTGTCCCAGCGTGATGCCAAGAGCCAGAGCCAGACGCCACAGAGAGGCCACTGTTGGGAAGACTGATTACGGTCCAGTTGGAAGCCTACGCTAGCAGTGAGACAAGCAGATTTCAGCAAGCAGGTGAGCTCACAAACACTACACGTAATGAGGATCAACAGCCTGCAGATTCCTAAAGAATCTACGAAAAGGCCACAAGAACTAAGGTTTAGCAAGGTTGCAAGTACAAGATTAATACGCAAAACTCCACTGTATGAACAGTGAACTGGAAACTGAAGACGCTGTAAATAACTGTAATATATGCTGAAAAGCCCAAACTCTGATGAAGGAAGTCAAAGTCCTAAAGAAATAGACCAAGAACCTCAACAACGAAGTGTCAGTTCTCTGCAAATTAACCTACAGAGTCCGAAGTGCAGTCGACATTCCAGAAGGACTTTTCATTTGGTAGAAACTGATATACTGATTTAAAGGTTTATGTGAAAAAGCAAAGGAACCTGAACAGCCAAAGCAATTTTGAAAAAGAAGAATGCAGCTAGAGGAGTCACACTACCTGGTTTCAGGACTTGTTGATAAAGTCACAGAAATCAAGACGGACAGATGTCCAGATCGATGGAGATCCAGGAGCAGACCCACACAGCCAATTATGTTTTGAAAAAGGTGCAAAGGGGATTCAGTGGAGGAAGGACACTCTTCAGCAATAGTGCTGGATAACTGGATATGCTTGTGCAGTTATCCAGGCCTCAATCTCTATGCAGAGATACGGGCCTCAATCTCTAAGTTTATACATTATGCAATAATTAACTCAAAACAGATCAGACTAAATGTAAAACCTAAAACTGTAAGATTTGTAGAAGAGAACAAGAGAAAATCTTTGTGACCTTGGTTAAAGCAAAGGTTTCTCAGATGACACCAAAAGTTCAATCCATTTAAAAAAAAGATAAATTAGCCCTGGCTGGTGTGGCTCAGTGAATGGAGCATGGGCCTGCGAAGCAAAGGGTTGCCAGTTTGATTCCCAGTCAGGGCACACGCCTGGGTTGCAGGCCAGGTCCCTAGTGGGGGGCACATGAGAGGCAACCACACATTGATGCTTCTCTCCCTCTCTGTCTCCCTCCCTTCTCCTCTCTCTAAAAATAAATAAATAAAATCTTTAAAAAAAAGATAAATTAGATCAAGTTAAGACCCTTTGCTCATTGGAAAACAATGTTAAGACAATTTTGAAAGAATGAGCCAAAGCTTGGGAGGAAATACGGGGAAATTAATATCTGATAAAGGACTTGTCTCCAGAATATATGAAGAACCCTCAAAACTCAACAGAAAGAAAAATGATCCAATTTTTCAAAATAGGCAAAAGATTAGAAATTTCATCAAAGACGTATGGACAGCAAGTAAGCACATGAACAAAATGCATCATTAATATCAGGAAAATGCAAGGTGAAACACAAGATGCCACCAGAGCTGTGTGAACAGCTAAAACCTTGAGCATGAACAAGCCCGAATCCTGGGGGACGGGCACAGCAGCTGGACTTGGGCTGCCCCCGACGAGAGCACCAACAGAGCAGCCACTTCAGAACACACACAGACAGTACAGCCCAGTCCCCTCTCCTAGGGTTTTACCCAAGAGAAATAGACCTTGTATCCACACAAAACCCTGTATGCAAGTATTTTGGCAGGTTTATTAATAATCACCCAAAAGTGAAACCAACTGAATGTCCCTGTCAGTGAGTGAATTGAGAAACTGGTCCTCACAGATTGGAGCATGGCCTGGCCGGGAAGAGATGCAGGGTGGAAATGCACAACATGGAGAACCGCAGGGTGCCGTGCTAAGTGACAGAGGCCAGGCCCACAGTTCCCCTCGTGACACTGTGGAAGAGGCCACCAGGTAGGGGCAGAGGTAAGAGCAGGGAGTGAGAGCCCCACGGGGCAGCACGGGGACCTCTCGGGGGTGACTGCTGTGTACCTTGCTGTTGGTGGCACAACTCTACCCCTCCTAAAACCCAACAACTGCACACCAGAGAGTTTTTTTTTTAACTGCATGTAAGTTAAATTAAAAAAAAAAGATTTCATTTATTTATTTTTAGAGAGAAGGGAAAGGAAGGAGAAAGAAAACCATCAATATGTGGTTACCTCTCGTGCGCCCCCTGCTGGGGACCTGGCCTGTAACCCAGGCATGTACCCCGACTAGGAATCGAAGCAGCAACCCTTTGGTTCGCAGGCCTGCACTCACTTCACTGAGTCACACCAGCCAGGGTGCTGTGTGTACACTTTAAAAAGTAAACACAGGGACAAGAGCTGCAGGGGGTGATGGAACATTCTGTACCCTGTGTGCTTGTGCCAAACCTCATGGTGAATTTTACTGTATGTAAACTATACCTTAATAAAAACAAATTTTAAAAAGTCTAAAGTCCACTGAGGAACTGAAACAGTCCACTATACCATTTCTCCACCACAACCAGAGGTCACTTGATCCTGAGCGTCTGTCACTGTGAAGTGCAGTGTGCCGGGAGGTGACTTAATGGGCAGCAAGTGCTCTGTAGGGGAGGGCGCCTGCTTGTCCTTGTCTGGAAACATTACCCCACGTTTGATTCAGTCTCCCTTCCCAGAAAGGCATTTGGCATCCACACAAGCGCTTCTCTAGGTTCCACGGAAGCCTGGACTTTTCAGGAGCTCTGTGTGGTCTCTGGTCTGTCTGGCCCCCTAGCGCCTGTGACCGAGACACTGTCATTTCACCAGCACCCCCAGATCACCCCATCCCAAGTCCTTTGCACCCCCTCTGCGCAGACACCATTCTCCCCTAGGGTCTGCATATGGCCAAGCCCTCCTGGTCACTGTGGTCTCAGCCCCACGTCCTCTCACAGGGCCCTTCACCTGCCCTGCTCTCCAAGTCCAGCTCACAGCACCTGTGCTCCCTGAGCACACCTGCCCTCACTGAGCTGTTGTCCCCCACACTGGAGTGCAGGCTCCACGAGCCCCCAGCAGCTCACACAGTGACTGCATGGAGCAGCATGCAGGGGGTGTCTGTGGAACAAACGAGTGGCTTACTCCTGGCCCCTGGCCTCACACAGAGGGCAGAGTGAGCATCCTTACCTTGCACACGTATTTGATGAACTCCAGAGCAGGGTTATTGAGCAGCAAGTGAGAACCAGGAAGAACAGGAAACATTTCCGAGAGCTCAGCTGAGTTCCGAGAACCCGTGACTTTCTTCTGAATCTTCTGAGTGATGGTGAAGAAGTTCTGAGTGAGTTCGTTTGCCACATAATCTTGAGAGAAGGTGATCATTCCTAGGAAGAGGAGAGACCCCCATCTTGCACAGTGACAAGGATGCTGAGGAAAGGACTTGGGGACCCCGCCCTAGAGGTGGGGACCCTGAGGAGCATGGGGGTCGGGTCACAGGTGCAGCGGTGGCCTCATGCAAGGGTGTACTCACCGGGAAGGGCTCCAGCTGCCCCCTGGGCCTCCTGTGACTGCTGGCTGGCCACCCGCCTCCGCACGGGGGTGCTGCCTGGGGCGCTGCGCCTCAGCTCCTCCTTCATGCTGTGGTACACGGCCACAATGTACGCTGCAGAAGGGAGGCACAGGCCTTGAGAGCTGCCAGCACCCAGAACACCCAGAGTCTGGGGACACCCTGTGGCTGGTTAGACAGCTGGCCAACCTGGGTTGAAATGTGGTTACTGGCAATGCTTCTATTTAGTACATTTAGATGAGCCAGAGTCCACCACAAAAATGTAAATAAGCTAGGCATGCTGATGCCCAAGCTTATCCATAGAGAGCGCCGTCTAAACAAGGCAACTCCTGCCAGCCTTTGCTGGACAGCAACAAAGACAAGGACTTGACTCCTGGGACAGCACACCAGACCCACCATGCCCTCATGTTTCAAAAGAACCTAAGAAAGTAAGACTAAGGACAAGTAGACAAAACCACAAAATAATCATAGATAAGTGACGTGTCTGCTGACTGTGACAGAGCTCACCATTAGCTGTTCCATCCTACGACTAGCCCTGAATTACAATGGGCTTTTCATTTATACGCGGCACTGGCACATCCACCTGGGTAACTTGGTTTGTAAACTCTACACCTTTGGGCCCTTTAGGCCCAAATCAGTGAGAGCAGTCAGCAGCAGGTCAGCCTCAAAGCCCAGCCTGTGGGCAGCTGGTCAGGAAGTGTTCCATCTGTCCTGCTAGGGGTTTGTCTTTAGTTACCACACGAACCTTGGGGCAGAACTAGGAGCCCCTTGGGTGAGAGGGTGAGGGTCTCCTCTCAGGAACCTTGACACTGGGCTCAGGCTCCGCAAGCCCGATCTCCCAACTGCTCACCTTCTTGTGAGCCAAGAGGCCAGGGCCATGCTGCTCCACGGATGGCGCAGACGTGAAGCTGGGGTGGCAGCTCACCTGAGACGATCATGAGGAAGTAGCTCTGGCAGGAAGCTGCCTGCGGCAGGAACTGCACGATGTTCCAGTTGTTTTCCAGCAAGTCCTCCACGTCTGGCTCCTGCACACCATCATCATCCTCGCCCTCGCCCTCAGGCTCCTCTTCCTCTTCCTCCTCCTCCTCCTCCTCCTCCGCTCTGCCCCCTTTTGGGGAGTCCTGCTGTAACACAGTCCCAGCCGCGGGAAGCACGCCCGAGTTGAGTCGTGCTGAACCTGGTCCACCTGATTCCACCTCCTCCGGCCCCTCCCCCCAAGCCCATCAGGTGCCCACGGACGCTCTAATGCGCATGGAGTGTTGATGTGCCTGGTGCTCAGCAGCAGTCTGCAGACGGAGACCGTTACTCTCACTCTGCCCTTTTGAGGATTCACTCCACAACTGCTCCCTCCCATGGCCCAGGAAGGAAAGAAACAATAATGCCCCGGGCAACCAGTCTCTAGTCCGAGTTCCAGATCTCCCAGGAGGGCAGCTTCCCTTTCAACACGTGAACTCTGACATCCACCTCCTCCAGAGCAGTAACTACCACTGCCTTCCTGTGACCCATCTACACCGCCTGCACCTCCTAACCTCCTGCCTGGGTCCCCACGGGGCTCCCACCCCAGCACAGCATCCAGGGGCAGCCTTTCCCGTCAGCTGTCAGCAGTATGTCTCCCCACCTGCTGGCTCTTCCTTCATGGGGACCCACCCAAGGAGGGCTCAGTCCTCACAACCCATAAACCCCCAAGTCCCAGCTGCCACACTCATGAATGACCCCAAGTTCCCATGCCCAGCTCCTTCCCAGATGCCCCTGCCACCACCTGCCATATGCCTCTACCTTACGCTTGTTGAGCAAACATCAGATGTGGAAAACTACTACCCGTCCCCACAGAGCGTGGCTCCCCTCATCCTACACTTACTCTTGTCCCGTCTAGGTTCACACACCTAGGCACAGCCCACACGTACAGCACAGCACCCCTGTGTTGCCCCATATCCACCACCTTCAGCACCCACTGCGTCCCTCTCCCTCATTCCGCCCTGCCCTGCCCCGCCCCTGGGATGACACTAACTGGGCTCCTACAGTTGTCCACGCGGAGCCCAAGTCAGGGCCCGATACTCCCCCCGCTCAGAATCCCCATCACTAAAAGCCAAGTCTCCATCGCAACCTCAAGTGCAAGTGCCTGCCTTGGTCAGCTCTTGGCCGTGACCATGACAGCTGCCTCGACCCTTGCCCTGAGGCTCACAGCTGCCTCACACCAGTTGCTGAGCCTTGCTTCCTTCAAGTTCCACTTTCCTGTCACCTCCTCAGAGGCTTTTGGGACCCCCCCACCTCCATTAGCCCCTGCCCCCAGCTGCTGATCCTGAGCTGACCCTGATCCTGCACCCGCTTGTCTGCTTGCTCATGACCTCTCCCTCAGAGGCATGACAACAGGGACCCTCGTGTTTGCTGCTGCTCAACCCAGACCTGGCACCTGATTGTGACCACAGCGTGTGCTAAACAGATGGGGACCCCAAAGTCACTTCAGCCTCCAGGACTGGTCACCGTACCTGTCCACAGTGGATACGAGATGGAACATTTCCTTTGATGCCACCATAGTTAGAGGGATCCATCCAGAGAAGAAACTCCCAACATCGAGAGAAAGAAATAGTCAAGGAGTGGAAGATCTCTTTAGAATGAATGCTAAAAAGAAGCAAAACAGAAACTGCTTAAATGAAACCAATAGTTCTCCCTTCATTCCCCACTCGCTTTCTTACCCTCTACTGATTTAAATCCCTCAAACTTCCTATGGAAAGTGACAAACGGTAGTAAGGAGACTTCTGTGCTGGGTGGGAATAACAGAGATGTTGTGGAGGGCAGGAGAGATGAGAGCTGCAGAGAAGCTGAGCCCTCTGAGGCTGGTTTCTGCACTCTCCCCAGAGCCCAACCCCACACACTTGCTCCCACGGCCACCCGGGAGCCTCGCAGCACGGGCACCAGGCTATGCTCATGGCAGTCTTGTTTCAAGGGTGGGGAAGTGAGCTGTGGACCTGCCTACAAATCTCAAGAATGCCCCAAAGAATCAAACTGTTTCTAAGTAACAGAACATAAAGCCCCAGAATAGTTATAGGAATGCCACAGCATCCAACATACAAGGCAAGATCCACAATACCTGAATCCAACTGAACATCACCATTTGCAAAGGAGCAGAGAAACACACCACACAGAATAAGGAGACAAACCTACCAACTGCAACAAATCAGAGCTGACACCATGGTTGACAGAGTAGAAGAAGACATGAGAGCACTTATGATAACTGTATCCACGTGTTCAAAAAGCTAAAGGAGCCCTGGCTGGTGTGGCTCAGTGGATTGAGTACCAGCCTGAAAACCAAGATGTTGCTGGTTCAATTCCTAGTCAGGACACATGCCTGGGTTGCGGGCCAGGCCCCCAGTAAGAGGCAACCAATCAATGTATCTCTTGCGCATCGATGTTTCTCTACCTCTCTTTCTTTCTCCCTCCCCCCTCTCTAGAAATAAATAAAATCTAAAAAAAAAAAAAAGGAATGTGAAATGTAACAGTAAATAATAACAGTAAATGTTTTTTTAAAAATCTAAAGGAAAGACTGAACATATTAGGTAGACTGTAGAAACACAGAAGACCCAAACCAAGCTTTTGGAGAAGACAGAACTACATACAAAATAAAAATATACTGGATGAGATTAACGGCAGATTAAACACTGCTGAAGACTGATGAATTTAAAGATAACAGAAATTATCCAGAAAGATGTACAGAGAAGGGAAAAAAGACTCAAAAGATCCACATACAGTTCTATACCCAGTGAAAATATCTTTCAGAAATGAAGGTGAAATCAAGGTAGGAGAAGGATGGCACTGGCAGGGATGCTGCTACAGACACGCCGCAGACACGCTACAGGAGGTCTGAGAGGAGACAGCCCAGGACAGCAGGGGAGCGCCAGGGTGAGGCAGTGCTGCCACCTGGTGGTGATGTACTCCACGTAGGCGAGGGCGTCCTCAATCCGCCGCTTCTTGGTGCACAGGATGATGCGGTTGAAGTTGGCATAGACGACCGATGACCCCAGGCGCTTGAACTCTGCGATGAGCCTGAGGACCAAGTGTGGAATCAACCCTCAAAATGCCACGGAGACCCCCACAGACACCACGAGGAACAAGCTGATGATCTGAAGCACAAGTGCCACCGTAAATACACTTTGAACCCAGGAGCAACAAAACGTGAAGATTTGTGTGGGAAACTCACCATAATCAAAGCCACACAGAAGCAAAGGGAAAAACGAGCGATTCATATCACAGAAAATGGTTAATTATTATGGTTAATTAGAAAGAACTCATACAAATCAATGAGAAAAAAAACAACAAAACTAGAGAGAAATGGGCAAAGGATATGAAGACTTCATTCATAACAAGGGTGCAAATTAAAAGCCTACAAGACAGCTGCTCAGCCGTGAGGCCACCACCAGCACCCACCATGCTGGGTGGGGCCTGGGTTGCTGGAACACCCCCGTCAGCTCTCTCCCAGTCACAAAACCTACCAGACCTGCAACAGCACCGCTCCCTGGAGAACACTGCACAGGACCTCAAGCACAAGGCCATTCCTTGGCTATTTGTAACAGCCTAAGTTCTGGGGACAGCCTAAGTGTCCACTTTTATGGCTGGTACATCGTCATGCAGGCCTCCAAGATCTACCATTGACTACAACGAGGAGGTGCAGAAGAAATGGTGTACAGCTGCTTGTGCAAAAACACAGCAGAAAGACTGCATCACAGCCCCTCTCTGGAAGGGGCTGTGTGAAGCCACGATGGTCCCACAGGTGCTGGGTCTAGGGAAGCAGTGGCTGGCAACACTCACTGCAGGAAGAGCTTCTTCATCATGTTGTGCAGCGTGCGGTGCAGGGCGGGGTCGTGAAGCAGCGAGGACGGGGACCGCAGCCAGCGGTAGAAGTGCATCACCTGGTTGTCGGCGTAGACGTTGCGGTACTGCGTGATCTCTCTCACCCAGCCCACCACCATGCTCTTCAGGATCCTGGAAGGGGTGAGAGCATGTCCTCTACGGTCTCCCACCCCGCGTCTAAACCCGGTCACTCGGCTCTGTGCAGCTCCCTGTGCCTCTCAGATGAGGCCAGGCTCCACTACCTCGCAACCCACTGCTCAACACAACCCCACCCTCGGCACTAGCACAGACCAGAATCAGCAGAATACATCAGGCACCTCAGCCTGCTGGGAGACCCCCAAGAGACAGTGGAGGCCACCAGGGCCTCCTCTCCTGCAGGGCAGTCCCATCTTCACCCCGTCTTCCCGTGACTGCCCTGCGACACTGCTCAGGTGAGTCCACACATGGTGCCATGAAGCTGTTCCCTTGGAGGGTTGGTTCTGCCGCCTTTCAGGACTGAACTGTCCACTTCTCTGCGCACCTGCCCCTGGGCCTTTCTGCTGCCATTTCTCAAGTCCAGCCCTCTTTGGAAAGGCATCAGGGCTGACGTGTACTCTCCAATGTCAACCCTGCCGCTCAGCCACAGTGTGACCACAAGCATGCTCTTGGCCTGTGCCTCAGTTTCTGCATCTCTAGTGGGCAATGGCCACCCCCCCCCATGTGGGGTTGTGCAGGCTGTGAAGAGCACACATGATCTCTGCCCCAGCGTCTCCCTGTCACAGCAATTCTCCTGACACCCGAAGTCTGTAACTTGCACCACCCTCTGCCTGGCTGAGACCCACATTTGTGTCTTGCTGTGTGCCCCACACCTCGATAAACACCCACACCCCAAGTTGACTAGTGTTCTGTGGGCATGCCTCTGGCCATAGGAAGGGGCCTAACACACAGGATGGGGAACTGTCACCTGTCGTCACGGTGGCTTCTGACTCCACAGAGTGAACAGGTGGAAGCCTGAATTGCACTATTTTAGCTCTTCGTTTCCCAAAACAAGGGCAGAGATTAAAAGGATTTCTAACATTCTTTCTAGACCCCAAACTCAGCTGTTCTGCCTTTGGAGAGGAGAGATCACAAGAACAAAAGGTCAGATGTTCTGGGGTTGCAGCCCTGGGCACCTGAAGGTGCTGGAGCAGAGGGCCGTCTCGTCATAGCTGGCAGGTGCGCTGGCAGCCTGGTTGCCAGTGATCATGTCCTCCAGGGAGGCCTGTGGGACCACATCGAAGCTGATGCCCATGCTGTCGGCCCCTTCCATGTCGTTGACGTGGTGAGACTGCAGGATGGTGTTGACGGCCAGGTTCTGAATGTCCAGTTCCACACACACTGCACACAAAGACACGCTTATGCACTGGCCACCCTGGGTAAAGAGCCTGACCCCAGCAAGCACTACCTCAGAAGCACTGGGGTTGCCAGGGCGACAGATGAGCACCCAGCTGTGGCTGACCATAGAGCCCGCCCTACACTCGTCTCACACCAGCTCGGCTGAGTCCCGAGGGTCCGTGCTGGGTATTCTCACCAACTCAGAGTGGCAACAAACGGCAGAAACACCAGCAGCAGCAGCCCCTGGGGGTCGTGCCCACCTACCTGTGGAGTAACAGCCTGAACTGTTAATCTCCATGGTGGCCTGGTCCTCGAACTCCATAACGAGGCGGTTGTCATCAGCCTCCTTCCCACCCAGGTCAGGGCGGCATGTGGGGGACAGCCAAAGGAGATGGTTGTGGCGCTGGAGGTGGCGGGCAAAGAAGAGGTCGGAGCCAAAGGTGGAGATGTCCTCGGGCAGATTTCCAATGGGGATGTGGAAGTACCTGCAATGGGGTCGGCCCCACGAGGGCGTGGAAACCAGAGAAGACCGACTTGCTGCAGGACACTGGCCGGCTGGCAACACCAAGGTGGGCAGAGACGCACACATGCCAAGAGCAGCCCTGTGCTCTGCTCACCTGCTCATCTCAAAGGCCTGTGACAGACAGGTGTCCAGGTTGAGGTAGTGGCGGATCATGCGCCGGGCTCCGTGACGCTGCCAGTCCAGCACTCCGTAGCTGATCTTGTCAGCCACTCGGACAGGTACCAGCGGGAATTCCTCCAGGACAGGGATCTCGCTGGCCAGCCTTTTCAGCTCCCAGTTGGACTGCACGGCAATGAGGGTGGGCCCACGGCGTTCCTCCTAAGCACAGGGAAGAAGTGGCTGTGGGGATCCGGCCTGGGGAAGGGGCTCGTACGGCAGCGCTCCACCTCACTCACCTTGTAGGCCAGCAGGAAGCGCTGGATAGCTCTGCAGATGGTCTTCAAGTCAGTCTCAGCCCGAACTTCAAATGTGTGTTTGGGGGGAGGGAGGAGCTCAGGGCCCACTTTCTCCAGCAGGAGGCTGTGCTCAGCCGAGTACAGGGCGCTGAGGCTGGGCATCTGGTTGCTTCGCACCTGCATAAGGCCCATGTCAGCCCTCCCCCAGAAGGGGGTGCAGCTGACACCTCCACCCCTGTGGTTCCCCTTCTAATTCAGATGTCACAGGCACTCACAGGGAAAGGCTTCTGGAAACAAGGCTGGGGGCTACTCTGTCCTGCCCACTGGTCTGTCCCCTCCCACAGCCCCAGCCCAGGAACTCACGGTATCCAACACAAACACGGACGCCCTGCGCTGAGAGGGAACGAAAATGCCGAAGAGCGCCTTGTGGCCTTGTGTGTGATGATACAGGTACATGTGGCGGATGCTCCCTACAGAAGAACACGCAGGTCACCCGAGACGTGGTGGAGACAGGGCCAAAGGGGGCGCCGGCACAAGCCATACCTGGTTCCAGGTAGCTGAACTGGGCCAGTGAGCGCATCTCCAGGTGTTCAAGAGAGAAGGTTTCTGCTTCCCAGCCTGACAGGTGCCTCACCAGTTGTTTACTGACCACGCACACACAGCCGAGGTGCACCAGGGCCCGGAACAGTAACGGCACCTGGGAGGATCAGGGTGGGCAGCGCTGACAGGGGCCGCAGTCGGAGCACAGCCCTCTGCTCCAGGTGGGGCAGACACACTGCTGAGATTCTGTCCCTGGGGTGGACTGCTGCTTACCCACCCGTGCCCCATGTGGGTTTTCTTTCCTCTGTCCCACGCAGCTAGCTCCTTGCTCAGTTCGGCTGGGAAGGCAAATTACCTGCGTCTCGTACACGCCCTCGATGTCTGGGGCCGACAGCTCAGTGTTGATCTCGTTGATATGTTCTTGGTACATGTCCTCCGGCACCGAGTACTCATACAGGTTATAGACCATGTTGGAGCGAGGAAGGGCTCGATTCACCTGGAGACAACACAGCAATGACCTCGTCACATGGCTAAGCTGTGAATGTTTGACACACACCCTGCACAGGTGCACACACATGCACACACATTATTTAAACAGCAGCCCTGGCTGACGTAGCTCAGTGGATTGAGCGCGGGCTGGGAACCAAAGTGTCCCAGGTTCGATTCCCAGCCAGGGTACATTCCTGGGTTGCAGGCCATAACCCCCAGCAACCGCACATTGATGTTTCTCTCTCTCTCTATCTCTCTCTCTCTCCCCCTCCCTCCCTCCCTCTCTAAAAATAAATAAAATCTTAAAAAAAAATTAAAACAAACAAACAAAAAAACAGTCCCAGCACTACTGGTGCCCACAGCTGTGGAGTACGCCCCGTTTTACTCTCCAATGAGTAAAACTAAAAGCTCGGAGAATAACTCAGAAGCAACCTGAGGCCTCTGAAAAGTACACAAGCTCTCCGACTGGGAGGGGCAGGTGTTCCTAGTTTATTTCCTCTGTCCTTTCCAGGGTTTATGAGGGTGCAAGCTGCAAAAAACACAAGAAACCATACTTTCCTGGCCAGAGGATAGGAGAGGAGCCCCTGGGGGACACAGAACAGGGCAGTCCTGGTGAGAAGGGAGTCAGAGAGGAACCCAAAGGGTGGAATACTCTGGAAGGAAGGACATTCTCCCACAAAGTTCCACTGTCACATCCAAGAAAGCTATAGGAGTTCCGGCCACCTATCCCGTTGCACCACACCCTCCCTGTCTCTCTCCACATCCACATTCTGCTGAGTCTCCAGGTTGGAGTTTCACCGTCTCCAAAAACCCTCCTCACTCAGCCTGGCTCTGAGCACACAGGTCTCACCTAAACTACGTGGTGGGAGCTCAGAAACATCAGGTGGGGCTGACGAGGACCCACCAGGGGAGGAGGCAGAGGACCACCCACCGTAAGATCCCACTTATGTGAAATGTCCACATTGGGCTTGTGCAGAGGCAGAATGTGGGCTGGTGGTGACTGAGGGCTGGGGGAGAGAGACCGCTGAGGGGCCTGGGGTGTCTTCGGGGGATGATGAAAATGTTCTACGATCAACTGTGGTGATGGCTGCACAACCCTGAACATGCTATCAGCAACTGAACTGCACGGTAAACGAGTGAACCGTGGGGCGTGTGAACTGTATCCCAATAAGCTTTGACACCAGAACCTATGGAGACAGAGTCTGCTGTCCGACAACTGTCCACCCTGTGGACATCAGACACAGAGGACCTCGCACCCAGGACAAGGGCACCAGCAGCTCCTGTCACTCGACGCTCAGCCCTCACAGACGTCAGTTCGATGGTCACTGCAGCGTCCGGGAAGGCTCTCGGGAGACGGAGGCTCCGGATCACTGTGCTCAGGCCTGCATGGCCCACCAGCCTTTGTATCTGCACAGCCCAATTCTTTCTGCAGGCTCCATCACTGTGGAGACGACCTCAGAGGCACTAACCACTTCCCCTACCTTCCGATACGCAGGCCCCTCCTCTGCTTTGGGCACACGCTGGTTCACGTAGAACACTCGGGGGATGTTCAGCCTGATGCAGTGCAAGTCGCTGCCGATGATAGCCCACAGCCTGAACATGCCCGCTTGGCTGGTCTCACTGATCTGAAAGGAAACGGATCACATGGCAGCACGTGGCAGCCTGCTACAGAAAGCATGCCACATCTGTGGACAGGCAGCCTCCCTGGAGGCCTCCAGCACCAGCTTTAATCAGAGGTACAAAAATCAAGGCCTGCCTTTTCTTCTCCATTCCAGACTGTGGGATGGTCCCCACAACCCCGAGCTGACCAGACATCCCTTCCCATCGGGCATGCTGATGCCCTGAGGTGTCCTGCCCCACCCCCCAAGGGACCCCTGCCCACACCTGCACAATCTGCCACGGAAGGTCCAGAATGCTGCGGGCGGTTCTTCGCAAGAAGCTCCCCAGCCCCGTGGTGGGCCCGTCTCGCATGGCACCAGGCTGCAGCATACCCTCTGCTTCCAGACGCCTCCTTTTCCTGCGAGCCAGGCGCTGCCGGGCCTGCAGCTGCCACTTCTTCTTGTGGAACCGGAGCCAGACCAGCCACTCTTCCTGGGACGGATGGTGGAGCAGGTCAAGAGGAGGCAGAGACAGTAAAACAGGACAGCCTTCCATGGCAACAAACCGCACGGCTTCCAACCACTCTGAGGACTGGGTATCCTGCCAACCTCCTCGGGATCAAGGCCCATCTCAGGGTCCCTGTGCCACTCAGCAGACCCCACAGGAGACAGTGCACCCCAGCGCTGGCCTGACTGCTCCGTCCACCCACTGGCCAGTCCAGATACCCTGAGGCTTCTTACCTGGGTGGTTCCAAGGGCTGGAGGTTGCCCCAAGATCTCCTGCCAGGGGACCATTAGCCCCAGATCCTGCGAGTCCTCCTGGCTCTCCCAGAGGACTCGCTTTCTCTTTGTAGCTATGGGGATGGCCACGTGGGGCGGCTTTTCAAGACCGAAGTCCTCCATGTCGAGAGTGCCAAGGCTTTGGGTGCTGTCTGGAGCCTGGGCCACGCCCACCTGCAGCCACCCAAAGGGGACTTAAAACCGGGCTCTTGGCAAATTTTACTGTCAGAGATCCATCCGAATGGGATAAAGTACTTGTATGCAAAGTTACTCATTACAGACTAAACTACTACTTTTCACTTTTCATTGCAAGGAGGTCGAAAGAAGTGTCACTGGAGTGTCACCATTCTGTGTTTGCTCCAGGACTCCCCTTTCCGTGAGAAATATATCGCAAAGAACAGGTGAGCCCCTTTCTTCTTGCCCCCCAGTCCCACACCTTTCACTACACTGTCCTTGGCATTTTTTAGTGTTCACAGTAAGTTGTCATCTTACAACTTAGAAAACTCAAGTCTCAAGGTACTGCGGCTCACTCCACGTCACTCAGTCTGTAGGCACACTCCACACGCGCAGTAAGAGACAGCTCTCCACCCAACCTGAGTCAGTGCCTCCTGTCACAGATGAGCACCGGGAAGAATTCAAGGTGTTTTTAGGGAGAAAAAAAATTCCTGACACCTGAATGGAAGTATCCAACCTCATGGGTGGCAGCATGGGAACTCTAGTGCCATGCACCCACGGGGCCAGCTCACCCTGACTGGCACAGCCTCCACTGCCCTGGGCCAGGCCCCATTACCTGTCTCTTGCCCTCAGGGACGAAGAGCTCGCTAATCTTCTTCTGCTTGTAGATGTCATTCTTCTCCAGCAGTTTCTTGTGCAGCCAATCAGGGTGTTTGACGCGTGGCACTGGGTTCTTCACCTGTAACGAACGTGAAGCCAATCCCCTGTCTGACTGTGAGTTTGGGCCATGCCCAGGATCCTGTCTCTTAAGCCACCCGGGGCCCTGCTGATGTGGCCCTTCGCCTCACCTGCTGCAGAGCCGCAGGAATCGTGATGATCTTCTGTATGGCGCTGCCCAGCCGCTCGATGTAGTAGTCCCAGTCCAGAATCTGCGTGCAGGGACGGGGGGGGAGCATGAGGGAAGCAGCGGCACCGTGCTTCGCTGCATCTTACTTACCTTCTTAGAAAATCTGACAAAAGTGCCCATTTCACAGAGGAGAAACCTGAAGCACAGAGCTTAAACGACACTCACAGGCAGGGGAACCAGCATCAGGACCTCACGACAGAACCAAGCTGTGGTCTGTCCAAGACACAGTGAAAGGCCACCCCGTGTCTAACTCTCCCAGTTCTGCACTAAAGGGCAACTATCTCCTCACCCATCGTGGGTCGGAAGGAGAGTGCCAAGAGTGAAGACAAGTCAGGGGTGCTGCTCTGTCTAGTTTTCTGCCTGGCCTTTGGGAGTAGAAAAAACCAGCACTCACTGTCCGAATATCGAAGTCCTGGAGGGAAGAACTCTTCAGCCACTTGCGGAGAAAGTGTCTCCTCACAGTGGGCTCTGCCTGGAAAATGGCGAGTGGGATGGCCCTGGGTGGCAAGAGGCACAGAGCTGACTGCCAGAGTGTCTGTGACACTCGGCAGGGTGCTTATCACGTAATGTTGTTGTTTTGTACAAACTATACCTAGTATCTAATGTTTACTGTATTTAATAACTAAATAACATTACAGTGTATAAAATATCATGGTTTAATGACCACCCCCTGTGGCTGCTGTGAACAGGCCTGTTGAAAAATGCCCTCACATAAATGACACACTCGTGTGCATGCCAGTAATTAACCACTTCTGAAGTGCTCTTCATCGATGACGCACGGGAAGAGTCCTCTGCTTTCCCGGAGGAATAAGCCTGTTTGCACGTCACTAGCAGTGGGCCAACACCCCTCTTCCTTCCACTGGAGAAAACGCTTGTTGTTGTGAGGTATCACGGACATAAACTCAGAGAGACAACAAATACCCGCACGCCCACCGCCTGGTCCTCGGCTGCAGCCGTGTGACTGCATGTGCGAGAAAGCAGAGGGGAGGATGAAGCCACCCCGTGCGGCCCTGCGGCCCTCCCCACGGAGGAGGAAGTCCGGTCCTCATCCTCGCTGCCGTGCACGTCTCTGTGCCGCTGCTGCTCGTGCGCGTCCACACGCACACGAGTGTTTTCCGTATCTGTGAACGTCTTACAGAGGCGCTGTGCTGTGCACATCACCTTGAACTCTCTATTTTCGAACTCCTGGTGTTGGGCTGTAGCCGCGAGCCACTCCGACTCCTGTACAGCATGTCACTCTATAAAAAATACACTTACCATCTGTGGCTTCCAGGACGCTCCCTGGTGGTGTCCCTGACCTTTGCTGCTCAGCACAGTGCGGCACGGCGGTCGTGCAGGACGTGTCCGCACAGCGCTTGGCGGCAGTGAGTCGGGGTCCTCCCCTTCGCCCTGCACTGGTTCCTCTCCCAAGCGTCTGTCTCCCCCAGTCCCATGCACACTGTGGACGCTGGTCTACACGGTCACCAGCAGCTGATACCAGCGGACCGTCTGCTTCCGACAACAGGTGCGTCTCCTGACTACTGTGCTCTGGCACGTCCTCCCGTGTGCTGGCCATCCATTTCACCATTTGTGAATTGCCATCCTGTTTCTCGTTTTTTCTCTGGGTTGTTTTTTTTTTTTTTACTGATATACAAAACTTCTTTATTTTACTCTGTATATAATCTATTTTGGCCTTATATCAATTCCATTTTTTTGGACTGGGGTTTTCTTTTTAAGAAAATAGTTGCTGTGTGTAATTCATTTTTTTCTTCCCTGCAGGTCTTCCTAGCGTAGGTGAGAACACTGACTGTTGAAGTCTCTGGTTTTGTCAGGTATCTACTGCTGCATCACAAACCACCCCAAAACCTGACGGGTTGAAATAACACGACCTGCACACGATCTCTCAGGTCCCACGGCCTGGGCCTCTCTGGCCACACCAGGAAAACGAGAGGCCAGAGCAGAACCACGAGGCCTCCTATGACCTGGTATCAGCAGTCACATGTCACTTCTGCCACATTCCCCATGTCATAGCAAGTCACAGGGTCACTTGGATTCCAGGCAAGGGACACACCTCGGCACAGAGCGGCACTGCAGCCGCCGCCTCTGATACAGCTTTTCTTAATGGTGCTCAGCACTTCCCCAAGCCGCCCATGGTTGTGCATGTACCACCCACAGGGACAAGCATGCCTTGGACCCACTGCCTTCTCCTTTTCATTTGCGCAGCCCTTGCTCGGCACCAACAGCCCGAGGAGCGTGGGATGATGGGAGAACTGCTGTCGACCCTGAAGTCTCCAATTGGGACTGGATGCTGCCATGGCACAGAGTCACTTGCTGTTGCCTTGATGTGCCCCAGAAGCTGGAGGACACCCTTCTGTCATGAGGATGAAAGGAATACTGGAATACTGACCGGCCCACTTCGCTTTGTGAGCGTCTGGTTCTCGACATGCCTTGCTCTGTACAGATTTGACTCACTTAAGACTGAGCACCAGGCGGGGAAGCACACACAGCGCTTGAGAGCTGAGCAAATCTTATAGGCTGTTGAGGGCAGGAGGGCAGGAGGTCATGGACATGTGCAGGAAGTCAGGGAGATGTGGCAGTGGCAGTGTGCTGGAGCATCCTGTGAGGCACGCCACTGTCACCTCCCCAGCCAGGGTGCACCAGTGCCCTCGAGGGTGCGCCGGGACTTTGAACGGGGCCCATGGCAGCTGACACTCCACGAACCCAAGTTCTCTGGGGCTCCTGGTGGTCGGGCTCACTGTGCTTGCTATGGGGTCCTGCAGAGCCCAGCCCCTTGTCACCCTGGAAGTCCTCACCTCTCTGTGACAGGAGAGCCCTCAGGCTTCCGGGAGATGATGTAGCGGCAGCTCAGCCCCGCATCCTTCACCATCTGGTCTCCCAGGAACTCGGCCAGGCGCTTGGCTGTGCTGATGGATGTAGACTTCTGCTCCCCGTAATCTTCCAGCTTCCGAGACATGGAGCGGTTCTCAGAGATCAACTCAAAGAGCTCAGAATCAGGCATGTTGGCCGCCTGGAGAGAATGGACAGGACACTGTACAGAGAGAGGTAAAGGAGCATCCCCAGCTCACCTGGGACTTCGTGCGGAATCACTTTTCCCAGTGGATGAGCTGAAGAATAGTGTGATTCTAAGGACTGCCTCGTACCAGGCACAGAAAGACTTAAAATCCAAACACAAAGCCTTAACGGTTTGTTAGTGCTCCTGCACACGTGTCCCTGACCTCCTGCCCTCCTGCCCTCAACAGCCTGTAAGATTTGGAAGCTCGCCGTATGTGCTTCCCTGCTTGGTGCTTACTCTTGTGTGAGTCCACTCTATACAGAACAAGGCATGTCAGGAACCAGACACCCCAAAGGGAGTGAATGCTCCAGAATATCCCAGTATGCCTTGCATCCACAAACCTCTTCCTAGTCAACAATGCAGGAAAGGTAAAGGCGTCTAGACAAAGATGTTTGACGCAACGTTATTTATCACAGTGGAAACCTGAAGCCTACCTGATACTCAACAGCAGACGACTAGTTCTGTATATTAACCCACGCAAACTCGATGACATACAGACACTACAGAGTAGCACAGGGACAATGACAAATTCCATGAGATGTATTAAAGATATGCCAACACTGTCATTTAAGCTGTAGAAATTGTACGTGCATTTACAGGACTGACCAAATACAAATCCAAGTTGATGTGATGTTGGCAAATATTTCTATCAGATTCCTTTCTCATCATGCTACTTGTCTCCTTCACAGAACCCTGCCGCTAAATACAGAAGCGAGGGAGATTCTGGGAGGCACTGACACTTGGCAAGTCTTGGGATTTCATCAGCATTAGCCCCAAGTCCATCTGTTACTGGGTCCCTCTTCCTGCAGGATCCTCAGAGCCAGGTGGGGGTGGTGACCTCACCTTGCTGTACAGCACATCCAGCCAGTAGTCAGCCACCTTGGCGACAGAGCCGTACACCTCCTCCAGGGTGCTGCCCCTGAGGAAGGCCTCGAACACCGATGACTGGAAGATCTTGATGAGCTGCAGCTCCCCACGGCGCTTTACCTCGAAGCCCTTGAGCTCCGCCAGGGAGCCATCCTCGTTGAACACAGCGTACCTGGAAGCACGGTGAGCACAGCCATGGCCGAGCCTGTGATGCTGGCCGCCCCTCGCTGCCATCCTGACCCTCCTCATCTCTTGCATCCACCCGGTAGCAAATACCCTGTGGTTTCTCTCCAACATAGAAAGGACTGAAGAAGGGCATGCAGCCTGTGGTACCAGAACCTAACAGGCGGTGAACAGAGCTGGTGGCATCACTGTTGATGACAGCTGTCCAAACTGAATCTCAGAGGACGAAAGACAGAACTGAGGTGTGTCCCCACCCTGGCTCCTGGTGCATTTCCTGGACAGGCTGTCAAATCTAACGCACCCGTTTCCTTTCCCCAGCACAGAGGCCGTGGGATTCCTACCTCTTCTTCAGTTTCTTGCCTTCTTCCTTGGAGGCTGGAAGGATCATGGCAAGGTAGGGTCCGTCAACTTCAAAAAAGATGCTGTTCTCCGAGCGGGTCACGTAGGTGAGCGAGGAAGGCTCGGCCAGCTCCTGATACTGGTCGTTGGTGAAGCCTTCCTGCAGAACCAGAACAAAGAGGGGCAGCCTCACTCGTTACTGTCCACGCCTAGACATGGCCGGCTGCCCTCCCAGCAGTGGACAATCAGCAAACGAGGTCTTCTGTACAACGAACACCACTGAGCAAAGAGAAGAGACCAAGTTCTAACACGCGTCCAACGTGGATGAACCAAAGTGCGTTCTGCTGAGTCCAGAGATTACAGACATTTGCACGTGCAGGACATTCTGGGAAAGGTAAAATGGCCACACGAGAACGCACCGGGTGTGTGTGAGGGCGGGAGAGGGGCTGGTGACCAGGAGCAGCACTTGGGAACTCGGCTTGGAGCTGCTGTGCGGCTCTGTGGTGGGGACACATGACTCCACAGAACTGACCCTACAGAGAGCCAGTGTCACTGTGAGCACATTAGGAAATGTTCACCCAAGCTGTCGGGCCACCCCACGAAGCACTGCAGGTGGACAGAAAAGCCCAACAGTATTGCTGACGGACGACAGAACCCCAACAGTGGGCTGGGGAAGAAGAAGGGCTGAGGTAGGTAACTGGAAACCCTGCTTTGAGCAGGAAGTGTAACAAGACTGAGCACAAAAGCAACGGTGTGCAAACACTGCTGCGCCACCCCCAGGAAAAGGAACAAGGCTCCTTGGAGAAATGCTGGTTCCAGGGTTAGAACAGGAAAATGCAAGATGAGGCTGGAGTGTCTTGTATTACCAGGAAGTAAGTGCTCCAAAAGCCCAACTCCCACACCACACACCTGGCATGTCCCAGGGACATGGGGAGGAACATGAAGGAGCCAGTGCCCAGGGGAGAAAGCTGAGCCATGAACACGAGACAGCGGTGCACCACAGCCCAGGACAACGCCCACACGGACATAAACACACAACCAGGTGATCAGTAGCAAGGCAGGAAGTGGAGGGAAGGGTTCCAACGAGGAACAGGAGGAAGGGAAATGGATCCGGCACAGACACGGATGTCGGCAGTTGTGAGCGGTGGGCACGTGCAGTCTCAGAAGCTCCGCTCAGAGGCTCTGCGGTGCTTTGATGCGTGACAGGGAGAGGGGCCCGCTCCCAGAATAAGGCCACGGGGAGGCGGGCAGCCTCGCCTAGTGACCAGAATTCAGATCCAGACACCACGCACGGACAGTGCTACATGACACACCACCTCTGTGGCGTTCCTCCAAAAACCCGAGTGGCCCCAGTGTAGTAACAGGAAAAGCAGACAAACCCAAACTGAGTGGTAGTCAACAAGGCGCCCGACCAGTACTCATGGAAGGGTCCTGGTCAGGATAGACCGGAAAGACCGGGGACTGCCAGGCCGGAGGGGACGGAGGAGAATGGTGACGGCATGCAGCACGAGGTCTGGGAAAACTGAGAAATCCAGCTGAGTGACAGCCTTGTGTCAACCTGAGCCCCTCAACTCTGACCACTAGGCCGTGGTTCACAGACCATGTTATCGTTAGGGGAAGTCGGCTGAAGGGTACAAAGGAATTCTCTGTTGTTTTTAATTTTCCTGTAATTTAAATTATTCCAAAATAAAAAGCTTAAAAGCAAAGCAGTCTGGGGGCTGTGCTGAAGAACAGAGACACACCCAAGTACCTTGAGGATGGGTTTTCCCGTACACACCCCCAGGCCAGGGAACACGGCCTGAAGGCGGAGATGTGCGGTCTGAAATCAGGAAGGCGGGCGAAGTGAGTCCCCTCTCTCAAACCCACATCACAGCGGTGCCGCTAGAAACCCAGGCTCACCTTGACCATGATGTTCAGCATGGCCCCAGGGTAGGAGATGGTCACCTTGGGCTTTTTTGTGCTAGTCGTCTTGATGACAAAGTTCTCAGGAAAGCTGTTGGGCAGGACGCACCATATTCCGTCTGTGTCCAGCTCTAAGGGCCTCCTTCAGAGAAATGGGCCACTGAGGTCATGTACACGCTGGGCTGTGGCTCGTGCAGCAAGAAGCCAGTGCCAAGTCCTGACCGTGGACGAGGCCCTCGCACTTTTCCACCCCACCCTCACCGGCCTTTCCTTCCCACCCTCACCCTCCCCACAGCAGCCTCACCCAATCTGCTCGATCAGCTCCCGAGCCTGGGTGATAATGCTGGCCCCTGTGAAGCAGACGATGCCGGCCATCTCCATGGAGTACCAGCGGGCCCTGGGAAGGCAGTCACAGCTGTAGGTGGCGGGGCTCCCTCCACGGGGTCATTAGGAAAGGTCAGAAGAGGGAGAGGAGGACACCAAGAAGGGGACTCTGAAGCTTGACAGGAGGACTAAGGGGGGATTTAGCTATGTGGTGAGGACCTTTCTCTGTCCCTACTTCAGGTGACAGGGCTGTGCGCTGGAAATTTTTGGAAGGAGTCAACACAACAGGTTACAACCTCAGGGGACTCGCTACACCAGTCCAGGTGGTTGGTGCCCCTGTCAGCCTTCTCAACTCCTCCAAACCTGTGTGCCCCCCGGACTTCTCAGGGAAGACACATCTGCAGACATCTTCAGCCTCCCGCCAGCCCACCTGGCTCACTGTTCCTGCACCTTGTTTCAGCCAGAGGTGCCTCCTGCCCCTGAAACTGCTCCAGCTGCACTCCTGCTCTCTGCCCAGCCCCCACCATTAAAAAGCAACACAAATAAACACAGTGACCCTCTCTCCAACCCTGTGCCACCCACTGCCTTACTCCTCCAGAGCTGCCCTGGTGACCCTCCCTGGAGCACCCAACTCCAGGAACAATCTCCCCTTGGCTCCCCCTCACCATGCACTCAACCTCTCAGACAACTTTACACCCCTCCTCAGTCCCAGGGTGCTGCTGGCAATTGCCGAGCAACTGTCTCCACGGCCCCAGTGACGACCTTCTGTAAGTCACGTGCGTCGGACAGGAACAAACGCATTGCCATCTCCTGCCCAGGATGTTCCGACGGCCGTGTGCAGTGGTGCCTCCCCAGACCCACGAGCTGGTGTGGCCCTCACCCCTACCCCGCCTCAGCACGCTCCCAACCACACTGTTTGGATGGAGGCCCACAGGCACTCTGCTCTCCCCTCTCTGGTCCCCTCACTCGCCCTGTGGCCCAGAGAGCGTCCAGGCAGGAGCGTACCCTTTACGCATGACGTAGCCGTAGAAGGAGTTGAGGATGCACTTGTGTGCCAGCTGCAGGGAGTCGTACAGCACCTCCATGTTCTTGCAGCGCTTGACCTCGGCCGCATCGCCGGCCTCCACAGCCGCGCTGAGCTTCTTTTTCCACACCTGGGAACACACACACCTGGATCACAGCTCACATTCTACAGCCGTTGCTAAGGTTCTACTTTGAAAACTGTAAATGTAAAGTTAAGAACAAATAAAATGAAGACTGCAGGTGGCTGTCCTAGAAGGACATTGGTGGTATTTTGCCACGTTTGCTTTATTCCATTCTCTCTCTCTCAGCACTACCGTCGATGTTGTAGGTACTAAATACCTCAGCACACGTTTTCTAGGGGCAAGGTCACGTTCCTGCATAACCACCACGCTACTACCACCCCAAAGAAACTTGCCACAACCCTGGCTGGTGTGACTCAGTGGACTGAGTGCTGGCCTGTGAACCAAAAGGTCCCTGGCTGGGGGTGTACAAGAAGCAGCCAATCTATGCTTCTCTCGCACATTGATGTTTTTCTCCCTTCCTCTCTCTCTAAAAATAAATAAATAAGATCTAAAAAAAAGAAACTTATCATGGATGCGATACCGGCTTGTCCCCTGCTGGGTCTGCACAACGCCAGCCCAGGAGCCAGGCCACAACACTGTGTGGGGTTCTCAGGTGTCCTCATTCACCTTTCATCTAGAACTGCCCTGTGTGAGGCCGATGTCCTGTGTGGACTTCTGAACACATAGGAGTATGTCCCTGCTCCATTTTCATTTCCCGTGAGGCCAGGGCTAGGAGAAGATACTCCATCACAGCAACAACCTGCTTGGACACCTCAGACTTGGGGCAGCCTCAATCTCCCGGGACAGAGCCCAGGACCTGGCAGCGAGAACCTGGGGGAGCAGGTGAAATGCACACCTGAAGAGCAGCACCAGAGGCAGGGGCTCCACTCCTCCAGAGCCCAGGGTTCCAGTGCGGCGCTGTGATTCCAGTTCCTGTCTTACCTGACGCACCGACAAGCTGCGTCACAGGGGTTCCCAGACAACAGAGCTCAGGCACGCCTGCAGGCAGGGAGCCAAGTGCTCACCACTGGCAGCAACGCCTCCGGGCAGCGATGCACTCATCAGCCAGAATCTCAGGGCCACCACTGCCTGCCAGATACTATGCCACGCTGGGGGGCAGCGGACATGTCCTCGTCTCTGTGGTGGCCGTTAGATCGTTTCTAGTCAAAGCCACAGAACTGCCCCCTGAAAGGATGACCCGGGGCGGGTGATGGGCACAGGCGCTCAGGCACCTGAACTTCCTCCCGGAGCTGCACGCCTCCCCCATT
Organism: Phyllostomus discolor; assembly: GCF_004126475.2. Taxonomy (NCBI): domain Eukaryota; kingdom Metazoa; phylum Chordata; class Mammalia; order Chiroptera; family Phyllostomidae; genus Phyllostomus; species Phyllostomus discolor. The sequence continues at coordinate 41,312,584 of NC_040915.2, read as the reverse complement.
TGCTAAGTCAGAGGCAGCCACGGCAGCCAGATAAGCGACACGCTCCTCCTCTTCCGCAGAACGCTTCACCTCGCCTCCTGGGCTGCTGCATTTCCTGTGCTAGAAGAGTGCCTGGTACATTCCAGCACTTAATAAACGTGCTGATAAACCAAAGGCTCTACAGAACTTATTTCAGACTAGAAGCCTTCGGATCATGAAGGCTGGGCCACAGTAACCCTCCATGCCAGCGGAGGGGGGCACATGGTGATACCTGGCCCCCATGGGCAGAGACCGAACCTTACAGAATGCCGCCCCCACAGGAGAGGCCAAGGGAGAGGACCCCCTGCAGCTGGTGAGGCTCCGCTGGCAGCTCAGCTCCACCGGGTCCATGTGATGAAGCAAGTCTCTGCTAACAGAGGCTGTGGGGAGGGCTTGGGACACTGCGTCACCAACCTCCTGAGGCCGGTGTCCTGGGATGAGGACCCAGGCCTGTTCTGTGTCTCTGTGAAGTGGCCTTAGGGGGATGGGAGCTACTCTCGAGTCCCTGGTAAAAGCAACTGATAAAGAAATGGAGAGACCAGAAGTATTTCAGCAAGTTCCCCATCCAATGTGAGAAAAAAGTGATTTTAAATGTTTGCTGCTTAAAGAACAGAAGACTTAAGACCCTTGTTGAGTGTCTACTATGTGCTGGTCACTCATTCCCTTTGAGCAAGGCAGTCACTACACGGCCAGGGCTTGTCTGGTGCAGATGCATCATAACTGAGGAGCTAAGACGGCCTGGCAGTTCCCATCGCCAGCTGACCCGGCAACAGCGCTCCTGGGAGTGCGCACAAAAGAACCAAAAGCGGGAAGCTGAGACGTTTGTACACACTCGACTGTCCAGACAGAGCCCGGTGAGGCTCTGCATCTGAGGAAAGGAGACCCACCTTGTGGAGACCTTTGAACTCGTAGCGCCGGTCCCGGAAGGCACGCACGGTGTCCACGTAGAACGAATTCTCCCGCTGGCAGATGGTGGTCAGGCGCTCCTCCACTTTGGTCACATGGATCTTCTTGTACGCCTTGCGGCAATAATCTGAGGCACAATGCCAGGGGGTGGGGATGAGGACCTGAGACTCCACACAGGAGACAGCCAAAGGAAGCCAGGGTGCAGCAGAGACCGACAAACCAGCTTCCTCTGAGGCCAGTGAGTCACACCAAGGAAAGGGCAGCCCCACGGCCAGAGGAGGGAGTTGAGCACCTGAGCACTGAGGGAGGAACAGAAAGTGAGTCTCCAGGAGGAGCCAGGCCACCGTGGCCTGATCTGCTTCAATAGCTGGTTTGCCCACTCTAGGCCGTGCCGTACCCACAGCCCAACAAAGGCCCCAAACCCAGGCCGCTCACTTGCCAGCCTTCTCTTCTCGTATTTAGCCTGTTCCTCACGGGACAGCTCATGAAAGGCCCGGGCCGGGCCCTCAGGTGTCAAGGGAGGGAACTTCTCCGACTCCAGCTGGTGCTGGATCCTGTGGTACTCGCTGCGACTGGCCGGCACTAGGCGGGATGATGGGCAGGAAAGAGTCTGTGATGGAGCCCAGCCCTCCTGCTTCCCGCTGGGCCACAGCCCCCTCCCCACCCAGGGAAGGCACTCACTGAACTCGCCCCTCCACTGCCAGGCCATCTTCCTCTGGCAGTTTGCCCCGGGCTTGTTGAAGTCACAGGCCGCACAGGTGGCCTCGTCCACCATGGCAGAGGGCTACGGAGGGGATGGGAGGGAGCAATGAGGGGTCAGGCAGAAGGAACCCCATCTGATGCAGGAATCTGTCTTACCTGCAGACGGTTTGTCAGAATGATGTTTGGGTACATGGCCCCCACGTCCAGGTGGTAGATAAGGGGACACTCAATACGGTTAGGAACATCTTTCAGGGAAGTCAGCTTGGTCTTGATCTGATCACACACCTACAGAGAAGGGAGACAGAGGTGGAGGCTGGTGAGCAAGATAAAAACTAGAGACTACAGAGTAACAAAGAAAGCATCACAGAACCCGGATGTATGGAAGCCCCCACCGCCAGGCCCTGGAGGTGCAGAAAGCTTGTAAGAGAGAGCAGAGCCCTAATGAGGACAGCCTTGTGGGAAGCAGCAGCCACCATCCCAGAAGAATGTGGGGGTTGGGAGAAAACTGCACAAGACTGTCTATGGCCTTGCACAGCATGGCCCGTCTGCTAGCAAGGGTGGGACCTGGCCACCTTTCCTGGGTGCCCTGTCAGCAATTGAGGTGCGGGCATGTGACATGCTATCTCTAACCCAGCAACCCTTCATCTGACCAATGAGAAGGCTTGAAGGTCAGCATGGGCTCTGACCAAACACTAAGCTCTGAACTGTGGTGCTAGACTGCCTCCAGCTGGACCTTATAAACCGATGAATCAGATTTCTGTTTCCACAAAGGTTGTTAGGCTAAAAACCCTCCCGATACCAAACACCTAAGGAACTCTGCGTGAAATATGAAAACTGTCCCTATAAACACAGAACTGACATTCTGTGTTATACCCAGAGTGCAAAATTGATGAGCAGACTAAATCAAATCAGGGAGCAGGGGGCTGGGTGGGTGCCCTGGCAGAGGCTGGGCCCCACGTCAGGTCCCCAGGACCACCTGGGTTTGGAGACTCACAGTGAAAGGACACGGACCTCGATCAGCCAAGGGGAAAGGCATGTGTGGTGAGGCCGGGGCGAGCTTCACCCTCCCAGCACTAAACTGGGACACACGTGTGTGCCGTCCCCTAGGGAAGCACCTAGGAACCCAGCGCCCGGGCTCTTAGTGGTGGTGGTGGGGTCACGTGGGCCCCTCCTGCATGGACCAGATCAGACTCAGGAGGAGGGCTCAGCACAAACCAGTGTTTGCACAGGAGTATAGATACACGAGTCCTTCCTCTCAGAGAGAGATGAGGACCTCCTGACCCCCAGCCAGCTGGGATGGGACCCACCACCATGTTCCCGGAGCCTGTGAAACCACCCCTCACTGAGTCAGGCTGCCGATGTGACAACACTGCCCTCCCCTACAGACCGGAGCAGAGACACTCTGCCATCGGTCTCGGCAGCAGCACGCGGCAGGAGCACAACAAACACACTGCTGACAGCAGGCAGCACACGGGAACACTCACTCCCTTCTCCCGAGTGTTACCTCTTGGAAGTTGGTGACCTCCTCCATGGGCACCTTCTCCTCTTCCTCGATGGCGTGACGCATGGTCTTCTCCACTCGCTGCAGCAGGAAGTCAAAGGCGGCGGGATTCTAGTACAAATGACAGAGAGGGACACAGATGAGATGGGAAAACGCCCTAGCACCAACCTGGGCAGGCCACACCAAGGACACCCGGTGAGGAGCCCACGGGGTGAGAAGGGGGTGAGGGCTTTACTTCAGCCCTTATGGCTTCTGGGTGCCACTCAGCCTCGAGAGACCCAGGAGGGGCGCACCATCCTGAACCGGCAGGGGATGTCACTGCGGAACACGCCCGACTCCAGGGCCTCCACGTGGCCGCCCACATAAGTCTCAGCGTCCAGCACGTGGCCATCATCTGTCAGCTTGTTGAACTCCTGTTCCTGCTTGCTGGGGAAGACGATGTTGGCGTGGAAGGCCTGCACCATCAGCAAGGCCTCACACAGGGTCCCGGAGCCCTTCCGCAGCACCTGCGGGGAAACGCCCGGCTGTGAGCCCTCACCAACATCCCAGAGCCTCATCCCCATCAGCTGCCCAGGACCAGGGGAGGCACTGACCTCATCAGGCTCCATGGGGATAATAGTGCACAGAGCAAATATAAAGGGGTGGACGTACTTCATGTACAGGTAGTAGGTGGCCACGGCGTCTGACACGGAGTATGTGGCCAGCGTCTAAGGAGAAGACATCAGAGATAAGGGCAACGGCACATCCAGAGGTACCAACCCCCCTCGACACCCAGACCCCCCCAAGTCAGTGCGGCACACGAACCTGGGGCTGCTCAGTGGCCATCTGGCACATGTCCTCAGGGTCCAGCTCTACAGGGTCATAACCCAGTTTGGCTTTGGCAGCTGCCTTGAGGTTGTGGCTGCCCACCGGAAGGTAGCTATCCCTCTTCACCCACCTGGAAAGGAGAGGAGAGCAAAGACAAGAGAAGATTCTGAGAAAGTCCGGAACCCATGAAAGACGGCAAAGCTTGACATACACAGCGGATGCGGAGTACTCCCAAGGGTTCTCTATCCCGGACATACCCGCAAACACAGGAGAGGCCAGTTCAGGCCCCCAGGCCCCCCTCCTCTTCATGGAGAACAGGGGGTAGGCAGGCAGAAACCTGTACCCAGGCCTTTTCCAGAACCCCCTACAGCTTGTCCTGTCGGTGCTGCTAGGGTCTGCCCCGCTCTCCCACCCCTCAGGCCCCACTGTCAAACTCCTCCCCCTCTGCACACGGTCATGTTAGCAAGGACATCCCATGCTCTTTGACCCTGTGCCTGTCTCCACTTCCTCCCCATGACTGACACCACTGTCTCCCTGGGATCCACAGCTCCTACTGCCCATGTCCTCCCCCAACTCCCTTGGCCTCACCTCTGGAAATACCTGCTGTGGCCCCCCAGCATCACCACCCTGAGGCCCCTACCTCTCCTCTCACTTGTCTTCTTGAGTCCACCCTCTCCCACCTGCTCACGTCGTCATGTCCCATGGTCTCCACCTGGATGGGCCTCCTAGGTCTGCTTCCATCTGATGCGAACTCTGCCCCATTCCCCCGAATGCCCACACCCAACCCTGAGAACCAGCATTCCCCATGCCTTATGGACGCCTGTCCCCCAAATCCATAGCTTCCCCAAGTCCAACTCTCTCTTCACTCCTGTTCACAACACAACCAGGCCTCTCCCCTCCAGCCTACGTGCTGTAACACCAGAGCTAGAGGGGAAGTGGATCAAGTGTTACAGGTGTCAATGCCTCCTCAATGACGGCCAAGATGAAACGCACCTCCCCTCAGGGAACTGAAGGCCCACGAGACCACCGTCCTCTCCAGCCTCCCTCTCAGCATGCTGGGCCACTGTGCATGCTTATTCCCGGCCCAGACACCCCAGTCTGTCTGTCAGGCAGAGTGCTTGTCCTTTGAGAGAACTGGGCTGCTGCACCTGAGCTCAGGTGGGGAAGATGAGGGGCCCCACTACCAGGCCTTTCTTTCTGGTTTGGCTGCTTGACCCTGACACCAGCGCTTAGCAGGTGTGAGCTCTGTAATGAGTACGTGACAAAAGTGACAAAAGACAGCACATCCCAGCACCTGGCCAGAGCCTGCAACTGCTGTCCTCAGTGGAGGGAGCTGCTTCTTGGAGGCCACCATCCTCACTTCGAAGGTGTGGATGGTGGATGGGACTGGACTACACTCATGGAAGGCCTTCCCGAGACACCGACGCGTTGCCAGGTGAGCTGCGGGGCCTACCTGAGACAGTCCATGTGGATGCACTGGGGTGCCTTGTACTCCCCCTGGCTGTCCTTCTGGAATCCGATCTCCTGGTACATGCTCAGTCCGTGGGCAGCTGCTCTGGCCTCCACGAATGGCCTAGGGACGAGCGAGGGTGGACGAGCACACGAGCAGTTAGTTTCCAGTCCCCTCAGGGACAGGGGAGACCGCCCCCCGGGATGCCGAGCGAGGGGCTCCTCACACTGAGTCCTCACCCCTCAGAGCGGCGACCCTCCCACCACTCCCCTCCCCACTCTTCCATCGTAACCATTTCTCAGCATACAGCTCAGCAGCATAAAGTAAATTGACAACGTGATGTGCCCTCCCAAGCTCTTTTTAAAGGTCACTCACAAATTAGACATTAGACTCACCAGTCAAAAAAGTCCCCATTGTAGGTGACCATGATGGTGGGTCTGGTCTCCTGGATGTGTTCGAACCATCTCTGGATTAGGTGGACCTGAATTCAACGAGTCACAGTACTCAGGGGGTTGCTCTTCTTCTTTGAGCTACTTCCAAGTACCTCCCCCAAGTTCTGGAAAAGCCACCTCACGGCAGCCCTTTACCTCTGCCCCCACCGGAGCCTGCCCGTGGACGCAGACAACGTTGGGAGCGCAGAGCCCGGGAGCTGCTGCTCTGACTGCAGGCACACCTCGGCCTCAGAAGGGCAGGCGTGCCTCTTCCTCCACCTCCCCACAGTGCTGGCACTTCCCAGGAACAGCTCCTTACCTCGTCAGGTTCATTGAAGACACAGAAGGGACCTTCATACTCCGGCTTGGGGGTGAACTCAAAGTCCTCAATGTCCTCTGCAACGATCTCCCTGTTGGTGATGAGGTAGCCCTGGGATTTCACCAGGAGTCACATGATTAGACACAAAGCTGAAGCATGTCTCTCGGTCCCAGCCAAGAAATTCCAACCACCATAACCTCGGCGTCAACTGGAAGGTGCCCACCGTTCCCACAGCCTGAGCGCCTCAAACTTTCACCAGAAGGTTGGGAGCATGGCTGGTGTCAGAACAGACTGCTTGTTCACTTTCTTGGATTCCACTCACTCACTAATCACCAAAAAAATACTAGTTGTGGGCACTGTTCTGGTTTGGGGACCAGACCAAGTCCATGTGCCAAGGGATTTCATACCCTAGAAGTCACAGCTCACCTGGCCATCAATCATATAGGAAATCATCATAATCTGGTCAGTCTCAGCATCAGGAAACTTGAGGGGCAGTTTGGTTGTCTCAATGTCAAATGCCAAAACCACGGGGTCCTGGAGGGACAAAACATAGTGTGAGTTGGTCATAAACCACACCCACCACCAACTGCTAAAACCAAAAGTTGAGCTGCAAACAGGGAAAGGTTCCCCCAAAAGCAGGACAGGCATCTGAGGGCTGACCATAATTCACCAGTGGAATGACAACTCAACACACACGAGAAAAGGCTGGATTGCAGTAAAAGCCTAGACATCTGCATCTTGGAAATGAGAAAACAAGATTGCAAAGAGGTCCCTGAACCAAGGCCTTCCAGTTACAAATCCATTTTTCACCACATCTCTTGCTACCAACTTTCCTCAATCACTCAGACCCACCCCAGCCCAGAGACCGCATCACCTGGGGAGGCACGGGAACAAGTGTAACTGTACTCCTGGGTTAGAAACTATTCAGGACAATGATGGCTCCATAACCCTTTTCAGAAAGTACTCAGGGGAAAGAAGCAAATAGACCTTTGATTCAAATTGTCCTTTCAGCACTGATTTAGACCTCTCGAAAAACCAGCGGGCAACCTGGGCTGGAGGAAAAACAAGCAGCACTTACAGGTCGTTCAACGAGGTCATCTCGACGGGTGATCTCCACTGGCAAGGCGCTCCCTCGGTGTCTGACATTGTACCAATGTGCCTGCAGGATGGGCAGCCATGAACTGGAGAGCTCTGAATCTGCTTCCCCACGGATTTACCCTTCAGTCCACCCTTTGGCTGTCGGGCACCCCCGTGAGCCGCGCCCACTCACCACATGGATCTTCAGGTCGATGGAGAGGCGGATGTGGTAGGGCACGTCGTACTCCCGCATGTCCACAATGTTGTCCAGTTGGTCGGCAGTCTTCTTAGAGGTCTCCTCTTCATCCATAATCACACTGCCCCCTTGCAGAACACTGCGAAATAGAGAGCAGCTTACTCAACTGCACTCCCCGAGGACTGGGGTGGAGAGAGCACGACCCACAGGGAGCAAACACAAAAGTTAAACCGCAGCAGCTGAGGACCAGGATGGGCCCTTCTTAAGGGTGACCCTGGATGACACCCTCACTGAGCAGCAGGCACAGACACAAGGAAGCTCAGTGCACGCTTAGAACACGTGCACGTCACAGGACACAGGTTATACCTCCACTCAAAGAATAAAGAGGAAACTCTGTTACTTGGGAGGCACATCTACAAGTGTGACCTGCCCTCACTGAGCTGGGTTCTGCATGAAGAAAACGCAGCAGTGTCGTGATGTAACAGCTCTAAGGCTCTTGAAAAGGTGGAGTGAGAGGTAAGTAGTAACTATTTCTGTTACCATTTCTACTCCTACCATATTCAAGCAGGAAATCATTGTCAGTAGAATATTCACTCCAATGGTAACCCACTAAACTTCAAACTATAGGAATGGACTATTAAGGGGAAAAAGACAGTGAGTTTTAAAGAAGGCTTAGGCCTCTGGGGACCTGGTCTCTGGTCACGTCCTGTAATATTCTAAAAAGTAACTTATGGGGCACCAAGGGGGCGAGGGGCGTTTGCAGAAGTGTTCAGGGTCCCAAATTGATCTTCTTTTGTCAGAAGGTACAGTTAGTTCTCCTGTTACTTTACCAAGACTTCCTCTCCTTAACTTCTTCCCCTGCTCCGTATTACTATTGTGTAAAAGTTTGCAAACAGTGTTTGGTGCAGAGAATATGAAATTTCTCTGCATAATGCCCAAGGTTCTCTGGAGAAAATGTGCTGTGTAAATCCAGGCACTTAATAAAATGTGTAGGCAGGTTAATACTTGCCATAAATTATGAAAACAGAATGTTAAGGAAATGGAATTAGAAATCTAAACTGCCTTTACTGTTATAGCAACTCAATTTTAGAGTTGCAAATCTATCCCATATAAGAGACAGACAAAATATAAGATAAAGCATGGAAGTCACCATGAATGACTTCACACAAATGGAGCATATAGGAAATTCTATTTAATTGCTCAAGTGTTTCCACATTGAACAGAGCCAGTCATTAAGGTCACTTAATTGCTGGGTTTTCCCACCTCCTATCCGTCCTGTCAGTGTAGAAAAAATGGGGCGGTCCTGAGGACGGACTGGCTGCTCTGCCTGTGGAGCGAAGCCTACCTGGACAGCATAGCCGTGTAGGCATCGCTGGCGTGGCCCTGCTCCCGGTTCCTTCTCACGGCAGGCGCAATCTCCTTCCTCACTTTGACGAGGTCCTCCACGGTGTGGAAGGACAGCTTAATGTAATTTCGCTTCAAGCCCACCAAGTGATTTGGCTACAGAGTGAAGAGACCATGCAAGAGAGAAAAGATTTTATTGGAAGGAGAAAATAAAGGCAGGACCATTCAAAGGTAAGTATACTTGTCAAAAAAGTTGGCAACAGCAAAGCACCTTGTTCAATGTTGCATGTGGCACCAAACATGCCCCTGAGTTCTCTCAATGACATCCGTCATCAAGGCCCCGTCCCCACCTCCACAGACGCTGAGCCTGGCCTCCCACCACGTTACTCCTGGCAGAGTGCAGCCAGCTTCACAAACCCTGAAAGGTATGAGTGACACTCACCAAGTCCAGATCCTCTTTGGGGACAGTCTCTACTTTAGCAATTTTACCCTGAAACTTCTTGGAGAGGAAAGCTGAAACTTCTCGCTCACAACCCTACATCAGGATCAGAATGAAAGGACCTTCCGTTAGTAAAATGTTTCCTTCCCTGCTGTTTCTCTAGAGGCCTCTTCATGTTCAGTTCTGACACACCCCCACCCCGAACAAGGAGGCACAGTTCATCCGAACTGATTCCATGAAGCACGGACATACCTTTCTGGTTGCGATGTAGAAATATGGCTTGTAGGGCAGAGCCACCTGTAAGAGTCACCGACCATTCAGGGACAATGAGAAAGGAAAAGGGAGAATGGAGAAGACAGGCTGCTACACCTGTGAGCAGCCCAGACCCACCCACACCTTTGCACTTGACATCCCTTAAGAGAGATGGGGCAACAGGGATTCAGGGTCTGCACACACCACAGGGCAAGGGCTCAAGGGACAGGATGCTGCCCATCTGTCGGTCTTTCCTGGCTAGTTCCGTCAGCCCACCCTAAGTGGTGAGGAACGTGCTCCCAGGGCCCATCTTCCCAACGGGCTCCCGACAGCTGCACACTGGAAGCCTCCCAAGCTCTCCCCACAGCTGTAGAGCTCAACAATCACGTGCCACTCTGGGCTCAGCTCAGCCTCGTCACCGAGTGGGTTTCGCCTCTTGGGGTCCAGGGACTTACCTTAAACCTGCTCCCATCATCCTGAATGAAGTAGTAATCCACTGCACTGACCAGGCGTTTGTCCTCGTCCAGAACCTCAGTCTACAAGGGGGTCGGTCAGCATGGGGGCCAGGTTATCCTCTGCCTGGCACAACAGCGCCTTCCTCCGCTTTGAAAACAAACCCTCCCCAGCCCTGCATCCAGGCCACCAGCCCCACTCACAACCCCCATCGTAACAGCCTCCCGACAGGAGTCTCTCTGGATCTGTCCTCCTTCTTAAAAGCTATGTGCTCACAGGTAACAGAGATCTGCCCCCCCCCCCAGTCTTCCCAGCGTCTTCTGTGGCCCAAACACGTTCAACAGTGGAACTGCCAACACGCCCACCTCCACCTGTGCCCCACAGGGGCGGCAGAGCCCGGGAGCTCACAGGGTGCATGTTGATGAGCCAGCCGGTCTTCTCCCCTGGCTCCTTGAGCCTCTCGAAGCCGAACCGCGCATCCATCTTGTCCGTCCACTGACTGCGCTCCAGGCGCTTGAGGGCCGAGGCCGAGGAGGTGGGGCCATCATCCCTGGGTGGAAGGAGGGACACCCAGCCCCGGCTCACCACCATGCTCTGCACTCCACAGCCCTCGGCCGGTCCAGGGAGGGAGTTTCAGATGCGACAGATGTGGACCCATCCCTGAAAACTTCCCGTTGAGCAAAACCGCTCACTAAAATAACAAGTCATGGGGAAAGCACGAGTGGGGCAGGCAGGACCCTCCACAGCTGCTCACCTCTGGGAGCAGGACACTACAAATGACCACCACGGCTGGACACTGCTGCCCCTGGGACAGCGAAAGTGCAGGAGGCCAGCACCGGGCTCCCGGCCATTCATCCTGGAGACAGGCGACCTCACGACCGTCCCACAGCCTGCACGCGAGCAGCAGCTCTACTCGCCGCGGCCAGAGAGTGGGAACGGCCCAGACGTGCGCACCCCGTGGAACACTGCCCACCCATAAACAGGGACCGGCTGGGCGGCACTTGCAACAGCTAAGACGGACCGCCAGGGAACTGGGGCGAGGGAAACAACCCACCGCCCCGGCAAGTCGCACATTTCATGGCTCCGTGGGTTTGGCGAAAGCAGAGACGGTGCCCGAGGTGACCCCCGCCCCGCGGAGGGTTCGCCCGGCTGTGAGCTGGGCGGGAGCTGAGCTACGGCGCGCGCGTGTGCACACACACCCGGGCACACTGGAGCTCGGGCTCCGGCGACGCGGGACGCCGCCACCCACCCGGGAGCCCGGCGGAGGCGTCAGGCATCCCCGCACCGAGGGTCTACGGTTTGTCTCTTAACTTTACTTCTCAAGGGTCTGCTCCCTGGTCGGCGCGTGTTTCTTGGCGGAGTGGACTTCCCACGATCCGCTCGGCAGTTCTGCCGGCCCTCGGAGACCGCGCCCGGGAGAAGCCCCCCCCGCCCCCGCCCACGGTGCAGCCCCGCGCCCCGGACCCCCGCCGCGCGCGACCGCGTCTGCAGGGTGCGCACTCCGTCAGGGCAGGGCAGGGCAGGGCAGGTCCGGTAAGACTTTCGTGGGTTGTAACAACAGAAAGAGAGCTGCGAAGCTGGCGGCACGGCGCAGCACAGCGGTTTTTCTTGTTTGTTTTTTTGTTTGTTTAAAGCGAGAACCGCGACGACCAAGCGGGCTGACAGGAACGACCGTCCCGTGGCGCCGGGTTCTCTGGACAAAGCGGGCGCTCCGTACCCGGCGCCGCGCGGCCGGCTCGCGGACCGCCCCCTGGTCCCGGCGGCAGCTGCCGCTCCCCGCCGACCCGGGCGGCGCGCTGCCCGCGGGCCCCGCAGTCCCGGCCCGGGCTGTGAGGGGCCTGAAGGGGAGGGGACGGCGGCTGCCAGGACTCGGCGCCTCCCTGTCGCCGGGGCGGCTCCCGGGGATCCCCACCGCAGCCGCCGCCGCTGAGAGCCGCGGGGCGCGGGCGGACGAGAGCGCCGCGCCCGCCGCCTCCTCGGCGAGCGCCCAGAGCCCCGCAGGGAGGGAGGGCCCGAGCGCGCCCGCGGCGCCTCTCACCGGCTGGCCTCGCCGTCCGCGCCCGGCTCCGCGTACCGCCGCCCGCTGTTCCTCAGCACCATCGCGCCGCCACCGCGGCAGCCCCGGAGAAATTTGGCGCGCTCCCACCAACTCTCGCGAGAGACGAGAAGTGCCCTGCCGCCCAATCCCGAGACGCGTCGCGCCCCCCCCGCCGAGCTCCAGTCGCCGCCTGCGCCGGAGGGGAGGGGGCTCCTCCGGGACGCCTGAGGGCTTTGCGCAGGCGCCTCCAGCTCCAATCGCCGCCGGCGCCCGAGGGGAGGCGGCCCGTTAGGGACCCGGGGAAAAGTGTGCGGAGGCGCGCGCCGCGCACGGCCGGCTCCGTCCCCCGCGGCGCTGCGGGACGCGGCGGGGCGGGAAATGTCTGGCCGTCCCCGCGCCAGCTCCCGGCGGACCTGGGGCGGGGTGGGTACCCGGAGACCATGGCTCCGGCCGCGTCCAGGCTACCGTCCGAGACCGGGCTCGCGGCGCTGCCGCGGCGGGCGCTCTCTCAGTACCTGCGCCTCCTGCGGCTCTACCCGGTGCTCACCAAAGCGGCCACCAGGTGGGCGCGGGCCGGGCGGGGCCCGGCGGACGCGGCCAGAGCGCAAGCTGCGGAGCCGCCTCCCTAGGGGGTTGAGTGCGGAGGGCTCCTGCCGGGGTAGAAGGGACCTCCAGAGACCTGAAGCCCACCCGGGCTCCGCGCTGTCATTCGCAGGCGCTCTCGCTGAGCACCCGGGTACAGGAGAGGGGAGAGCCTAGAATCTGGGGGGGGGGGGGCACTCCTGCAGATGCGTCCCCGCGTCGACGGGCCTGGGGGCGGGGGCGGGGGTCTACGTCCGCCGGAGAGCTCTAAGGGCCAGGGGATCAGATTTGTGTGGGCAAAGCGCCTCGGAGCCGCTAGGCGGACCCGCCCTTTGACCCACACCGCTGCCCTGTTTATGAGACAGCTCCCTCCTCATTACTTCCAGCGAACTGATTTTACAAACTTGGTCCCTTTTATTAGTTCAGCCTTTCATAGACGTGCACAACGCGCTTCCTGTGTGCCCAGCATCCTCAGTGTTTAGAGAGGTGGCTGAGGCCCCGACCGCCATGGAGCTGGCATTCTAGTGAAGAACTAGACAAAAAGCGGGTAAATCTATAAAACAAGGAACTTATCCAAGGAGGCGACATTTGAACAGAAGCTGAAGGGACGCAAGTGCTCTTTGGCAGCGGGTACAGCGTCTGCAAAGGTCTGGAGGGAGCAGCCGGCTGAGGGAGTGGAAGTTGAACAGTGAGCAAGGGGGAGGACAAGTGTCCGGGGATCAGATCAAGGTCTCGATCGCCCACACCGAGACCTTTGGATATTTTAGCTCTGAGAGCTGCTCAGAGGGCAGCTGCAGACCAGGCCTTGGAGGGACTGGGCCTGTCTCTACCTTTTCACTGAAATGTGTTACTGTGGTCATTGCAGACTCACATGCGGTTATAAGAAGTAGTGCAGAGAGATCCCTTGTACACTTGCCCAGTTTCCTTCATCGGTAACGTTTTGTAAGACAAATACAATATCACAACCAGAACACTGAAGTGCATACAGACCACAGATCATACTCAGATTTCCCCAGCTTTTCTTGCACTTGCCCCGTGTGTGTGTGTGTGTTTGGTGCTCTCGTTGTATCACGTGCAGGTTTTATCCACCAGCAGGGCCAAAACACTGAAAATTTTCATCAGAAGTTTCCCTCCCACACATGGTGACCTTTGCAGAATTACAGGATAATGTCACCACCGGGATATGGACCCTGACACTGTCCACAGAGTGAAGATCCCGCTGTGCTCCCGTGTGTGTGTGTGTCCTGCAGTCTCCTCTGCCCTTTGACCCAGGGAGCTTGCATTGCTGCCGTATGAGGATCTGTCCCTGCACCCCCAGCAGGACCTCAGAACAGCCCTGCTGGCTCCATGCGGGGACAGAGCCTGCCTGCTGCTGCTCCTGTGTTCTTACCACCTCTCTGTCCACAGCGGCATCTTGTCAGCACTTGGGAATTTCCTGGCCCAGATGATTAAGAAGAGGAAAAAAGAAAACGGCTCTCAAAAGCTAGACAGCAGTGGGCCTCTCAGATATGCCATTTACGGGTGAGTTCCATAACGGGGCTGGTTTGCCCAGTAGCAGACTGAGTGCAGTAAAGCTAAGGTATCAAGTTTCTGGAGTAATCTAATTTAGAAAAATAATGTTTAAAAGCATTGAAGTAATCATGAGGAAAAATTAGAACAGCGGATGTTAACTTCATTTATTTTCTAGTTTTATAGGGTTATTTTGAATTTCATGGGTGGGAGCGGTCTCTTCATTGGGCTGAAGGAACGAAGAGCAGGTAACACACCTGAATCTAAGTCAGACTTCAAGACTGAAAGACCACTGATAATGGAGAACAGACTCAGTCCTGCCAGTTAGCTATTTTCATAGCACGAACGTCCAGAAAAAATACTGAGGTGTCCTGAAAAAATGCCCAGTTCCTGAACCACTTATTGAATTACAAAAGCCCAGAGATTCAGGAGCCTTACCAACTAAATTCACCGAGTTCTCTGGCCAACAGTAGTATCTGTATGGATGGATGATTTTGAAGTCTTTTGCAATAAGTGATTTTTTTCTCCAATTCAAAATTCACAAATATCATGTTTGTTAGTTAGTATTGTTAACTTTAGTCTACGGCCATACCACCCTGAATGCAGCTGATCTCGTCTGTGAGTGTTGTTACCTTTATTCATAGCTTTTTCCATAATGTGTTTAAACCTGTAATTCCCCACCCCCCAGAGAGAGGAAATGTGTCAGAATCCCTTGGGGGGGCCTTCCCCACCAGTTTTCCATCAAGAGGCTGCTGTCCTTCTCTGGCAGGGTGGGAAGGACCACTGGGAACCAGCTGTTTGAAGAATCTCAGTGTCAGAAGCTGGAAGACCCCTGGGTGCCTGCCCACCTTTTTATTGCTGAATTTTATGGCACGAAGCGTGTGGCTGGGTCCAGGTCTCCGTGCACTTTGCAATGAAGGGCAGCAGGGCCGACAAGCCGGTGTACAGCCCCAGTGTTCCCCTGGCGAATTACCTGGGGTGTGTCCTTTTATTTACCACTGAGCACCTGTTGAGCCAGGGCAGTGAACAGACAGACACAATTCTGTCCTGTGACAGTGGGACGGTTTTACCTTCCAGGGGGTGAGGAGAGGGCACTGTGCAATTAGACAAATGAGACCGTGGCATGTAGTGACACCTGCTGTGAAGAAATCGCAGCAGGCCCTGGGACAGAGGGTGGTGGAGGCAGTGGTGGGTTCGTTATGGAGAACAAGCGGGAAAGAACTCTCCCAGCAGACAGTGCTGAGGAGATGGCCATGGGAGGATGGTGTGGATCCAGGGCAGGAGGGAGTCTGGTCCATCGGAGGCAAAAAAGAACGCTTGAGGTCGAGTCAAACAAGCTCACTTTGTAGAGGGGCCGCAGCTCTGCGGGGCCAGTGCTGAGGGACGCAGGGGGCCGGGTTGGGACCTGGTGTGTGGGGGTGAGCCCAGGCCCGAGAAGGCGCTCCAGCTCACCCCTCGCCCCCACCCCGCCCCCGGGCCTCAGGTTCTTCTTCACAGGGCCACTGAGCCACTTCTTCTACCTCTTCATGGAGCACTGGATCCCTCCCGAGGTCCCCTGGGCCGGGGTCAAGAGGCTCCTCCTGGACCGCCTTCTCTTTGCACCAGCCTTCCTGTTGTTGTTCTTCCTCGTCATGAACTTCCTGGAGGTTGGTCTCTGCTGCCCCCCACCCCTACCCCACAGCTCCTCCCTGGGCAAAGGGGCTCTTGACCTGCGTCTGGGGGTGGAAGTCTGAGGGTCTGCGAACTTGTCGCGACACTCAGATGAAGGCTCCCGTTTTTCTCGGTGAACACTGGGAGTGGAGCACAGCCCTGTGCTCAGTGCCCGCGGGTCTGCAGTGGGAATCACACACCGGTCAGATGTCCCCGAATGACATTTATGCTCCTCACTCCTTGAACCTGCTGTTAGGTCTCGTCACTGAATGTGTTACTAAAGCACATATACTAGTTGATCATGAAACTCTTCTGAATACTTGGATACTGTATTCAGTGTAATTTTTCCTCTGCAGCCCTGTATATTTTATACATTACCAAACATGGTTCTGGAAACTGGGTCCATGCACTTTGCCAATCTGCCAAAGAGACCGTGGCCCAGGAGGTTCAGACCCCAAGGGTGTAGCAGAAGCCTGAGCCGACCCAGTGCCTGGGCCTCCCAAGTGCTCTGAAGGAGCTGACTCAGCAGCACGGACGTGGCGTCCTGGGCCCCACGTGGGAGGCCTGCGCCCCCCACCCTCGTGCCGGGGCCTGCCCAGTTTGCTGGCTCCCCCACCCTCACCTCCTTCTCTGTGCCTGAGATGCGCCGTGCTCCGCCTTGAAATTTGTTTCAGCCAGTCGCAGACTGTCAAGTCTTCTCATGCAGGTTTTATTTTGGAACAGCATCGCAGGTTCTTGTTACTGAGGAGAATACCCCTTGTTGTGTAGAGTGACCCGGGGGGGCGGGTGGGTAGTAGGAAAGATGCGTAGACCTCACTGTGATTGCTGGTAAGTCCCTGATAGCAAAACGTCCCCAGGAGACCTGAGCCGAGGCAGCAGAGGGGCCCACGTCAGAAGCGAGGGCTCCAGGGCTCTTTGTTACTTCCTTCCAAATCTGCGGGAAAGACATTTTCATGAGAGAGCAGAAACCCTGGGCCTGTGTCAGGTGTTACCAGAGTGCGTGAAGCGCCCCGCACACACATGATACTCGGGGGACCGCCCTAGACGGCTCTCACGCTCCAGCCGCTGCAGCTGGCACTTTCTTCTGCTCACAGACACGGTGTGACAGCGTCCCACCTCATGCCTGTCCCTGCCATGGAAGGCCTCCTGTCTGGTTAGTTCCTAGAACTGCCTGAGAAGGCCACCCTCCGTCCTCCCCGCAGTGATGCGGAAGAACGGCACCCGCTGACATTCCTTGAGCACCTGCCTTGTCCCGTGCTCTGCCTCGGGCGCAGCCGGGCGCACCTCCCCTTCTGGACCACAGGGGAGGCCGAGGCCCACAGGGTGCACAGCTGGCCTCCTGGGTCCCTGTGACCCGAGAGTCCTGAGTCAGAGGCAGACCCAGGCTCTGTGACTCCAGTGCTCTTAACCCTTACAGCCGTTCCCTCTGCAACAGCTGTGACTGCAGTTTCCTTCTGTAAATAACTTGCAATCTGAGAGGTGAAACACAGCTCACCTTACACCTGTTTATGGAGCAGAATGCCTTCCTTGTGCTCATCTGTGTCCGTGAGCCTCACCTGTTTTGTTAGTGAGCTTGCTTTCTCTGAGCTGGTGCATATGTCTGTGTGTTGAGGACAGCGACCGTGTGCCAAATACAAGCTGCACACATTCCCCCTTTCTAGGTGTTTGTCTTCCAACTCAATAAAGTTACAATGTTGAGTTGCAAGTGAAGTTTTTTATAGTGTCTTTCCCCATATAGGAGTTTTATTTTTTTAAAAAAACTCCTACGTCCATTACATCACCTATTTTTTTAAAAGAGCTTATTTAGCCCTGGCTGGCGTAGCTCAGTGGACTGAGTGTGGGCTGCGAACCAAAGCATCCCAGGTTCGATTCCCAGCCAGGGCACATGCCTGGGTTGCAGGCCATAGTCCCCTGCAACCACACATTGATGTTTCTCTCTCTCCCTCCCTTTATTTATTTATTTTTAGAGAGAGGGGACAGGAGGGAGACAGGGAGATAAACATCAGTGTGTGGTTGCCTCTGTGCGCCCCCCACTGGGGACCCGGCCACAACCCGGGCATGTGCCCCGACTGGGGATCGAACAGTCGACCCTTGGTTTCGCAGGCCGGTGCTCAATCCACTGAGCACACCAGGCAGGGCCCAGTGTAGGAGTTTTAAAAATCCGGGTATTCAGATCTGTCATTGTTTCCTTTGTGGGCTTCCTTAGAGGAGGATGTGGGAAATATTCTACTCAGGATTTTGTACATTTTGATAAACTCAAAGAAAAAAAAGAAACACGCTGTACTTTAGTATTCTTATGGTTTTATTTGTATTTACAGCGGGATAAATGCTTCTGTTTTGGTATTTTGCATTTAAATAGCAAATTGTCTCATTACTACTTATTTAACAATTCCTGGTGTTTTGAAACATTCAGTTATCACATTCCTGTGTGTTTAGGGCATTACTCTGTTCTTTTGATGGACTGTTCATTTCCATTGTCTTTTTTGTTTTTGGCTGTTGCTACCAGACTCTTCATCACCTTATTTTATGCTATTTTAAATCGGTGGTAACGTTGGCCTTTTCAAGGTGGCTATTACGCACCTATCCTTCCAGAAGATATTTAGGATCAACTTTTTGGGTACATTTTAAAAAACTGACAAGTTTCGGTAGGGAATGCGTCGACTTTGGAGATTATTTTGTCAAGAACTGACCGCGGAGCCCTGAGGAGCAGGTGCGGGGCGCCCAGCGCCGCGGGGCAGCCGTCGGGGGCGGGGACTGACGTCCCTCCCGGGAGCGCGGCGCTCCCCGTGCCGCAGCTCTTCCAGCTGGAGGGTGAGCGTCCAGCTGCACCGCTCCTGACGGAGCAAAGCCCACCGCGTTAGGGTGTGGGGCCCCCAGATCCTGATGCCCCGGCCTCAGCCCGAGGGCAGTGGGGCTCGCTTACGGCCTGCGCTTCCCTCCTTTCCAGGGCGGAGACCCGGCCGCCGGCGCCGCCAAGGTGAGGAGCGCCTTCTGGCCGGCGCTGCAGACCAACTGGCGCCTCTGGACCCCGGTGCAGTTCATCAACGTCAACTACGTCCCGGTGCAGGTGAGGCTGCCGCACGCGCCGGGCCGCAGGGCATGCGCCCTGCCGCTCCCCTTCAGCCTTGTTCTGCCCCTCGCGACAACCTGTGTTTCCTCTCGGCGTCGCCCAGGTTCCGGACTCCACCCGGAACCCTTAAGGTCTGGATTCGGGGGCAAAGCCCGCAGCGGGTGCCCGCCTACGTGCGTTCATCACGCAAACGTTTACCGAAAGCCCGGGTCTGGGCAGCGCTCGGGTTTCCCTGAGGCGGGGCCGCGCCGCAGTGACGTCAGAGCCACCCAGGCAGGCGCTGTACCCGCACCGATTTGAACGCCTGCGGGTGTGGCCGGCCTCCCCACCGCCTGTGCAAGCCAGGCGCGGCCCGTGGTCAGCGGCTCGCAGGGCCACGCTGGGGGGTGAGCATCTGCTAGGACGGCCCGGCCAGGTTGATTACGGCCGCGCAGCAAAACTGAGCTGGGTCCTAGGAATCCAGTGCAGACTTCCTAGGCAGCCCCCACCCCCGCCCAGCCTAGCTGGTCACACACCGCGAGCTCTCGCTTACCAACAAAATGTGCCAATGCCGAGGCCATGATTCTGCCCAGGAACGCCCATCGGAGACCCAACATTTGGGGTCTTTAGTGGGGGCCGGGCAAGCGGGAAGCTCTGCAGGGCTGGCGGTCAGCACGAGCCACAGTGTTTTTGCAAGCAGGGTAGGCACTGGGGGCCATTCTTATCGGTTGGGCAAGGGCGGGGCCCCTCCCAAAATCCCCGTTTCCAGAAGCTGCTGGGCCTTTCCAAGGGCAGCAGCCTCAGGCCTGCGTGCTGCCGCTCTTCTGCAGCCATTGGAGTGACCTGCCTGGAGTGCCTGGGGAAGAATGGTTTCATCCGCTCTAGAGGGAGGAGAGGAGGGCAGGACCCTCTTGGGAAAGAGCTCCGCTGGAAGGATGGGGGGCGGTGGGAGGAACAGGCTCAGCGACCCCCACCCCCAGGAATCTGGTAGCAGAACCCCCAGAGGAGACTACAAGAGAGGCAGCCACAGCAGGTGCTACACTGGAATGGAAGGTGGTTAGTTTCCCCGGGCTTCAACAATGACCCTTACAGGTGACCTCCCCAGGAGCAGCTCCAGGGGCTCCCCGGGGCTGAAGCCAGACTGCCGTGCATTGAGGAGTGGATGGGTGAAGCAGTGGGTGTGATAGGTGGGAGAGGGCGGGAGGAGGCTGTGAAGCTAGAAGCTAGTCCAGTCTTACAGAGGTGTGCATGGGCCACCCCAAGTGGGAAGGGAAGGGTCAGGTATCAGCACAGAGGCTCTTTGTGACCAGGGATGAGAGGGGGTGACAGTTGCTGGGGACCTCTCTCCACGCCTTTTTTCTTCTGGGAGTGCAAAGGGTGGGTTGGGCCAGAATGGGGGTAAAGGCATGCACCTGAGAATGGGAGGGAGTGCACTGGACACGGGGCCAGGGAGGCTGGAGACCACCATGCGCACAGGCCTGGGGCTTGGGGAGGTGAGGGGCAGTGAGAGTCAAGGTCTTCCCGAGGGTGCAGCCAGGGAACAGGAGGTGATGAAGCTGGGCTTGGCCGTGAGTGTGAGGGGTACAGAGGAGACAAGGACGAAGACAGGGTGGCCGGGGTCGTGGAAGGATCTATGGGCGCCAGAGGACAGGCTGGAGAATTGAATCTTTGCAAGTAGTAGGGACAGAGAGCTACGTGGCTGGCGTTTCCGTTCTAGGTGGTTGCGGGTGGATGCTTAAGGGGCAGTGGGTTGTTCAACAAATGCTCACTGAGCACCCACTGTAGGGCCCGCTGCTGCAGGCTGGGGGTACGGACTCTAAAGAGGTGGAGCAGACTGCTGCTCCCATGGAGCTCATGTGCCAGGTAGACTCCCTGACGAGAGGTGATTTCAGGTGGGGGCCTGCCCAAGAGATCACTGCAGCAGGGCAGTGGGACAGTGACAGCTTCAAGTGAGGAGCAGGGCACGTGGGGGGTCAGAGGGGACAGTCTTGAGGTGACAGAGGCTGAGCCAGGACCTGAAGCTGAAGTGCTCGTGAGGGAGCTGAGGGACAGGTACTGTGAGGTTTCCCTGCGGGCCTGTAGGCCTCACGAGGCAGGAGCTCTTGTCCTCTCCCTTTGCACAGTGCCCGGCACAAAGGAAAAGCCAGCAAACAACAGTGGGTGGACAGACCCACCAGTGAGTGGACTCTGCCCCAGGGGACTGGTGTCTGCTGAGTGTCACCAGGGCCTTGCGCTTACTCGGGCCTGTGTTCTCTCCGGCAGTTCCGGGTGCTCTTTGCCAACCTGGTGGCTCTGTTCTGGTATGCCTACCTGGCCTCCCTGGGGAAGTGAGGACGGCCGGAGAGATGTCCGTGCACTGCTGAGCTGAGTCTGGGGCAGCGCTCACCTGGGCAGGTGAGCGTAGAAACAGCCTGGCCACAACGTGTCTTACGCCAGATCCTGTGATTCAACATGCCTTAAAGTGATGGAGAATCAGCAACCTCTTAATGTTAGAATCTTATGCTCTAAAAAGGCAGTAGCTGAATTCAGGTGGTGCTGCCTAGAAACTTAAAACACACAGTTGCGATGATTTCACGAGCCACCTTGGAGTGAATTAGGATCACAATAAACTCTAGTGTAGCTTTTTCTGTGGTGATTTTAATTTCTCACAGTGACTGTTGTGGCTTTGGAACAAATGCATGGTCTGAGGGCTGCCCTCATGTCTTTTTTTACTTTCACAAGAAATCATGGTAAAACATACAATACTACTGCTTAGCTACCGGGCACCGGAGGAAAAGGCGCTTCTAAACCAAGACTTCCCTAGAAGCTCTGAGAGGCTGGGTGATAAACAGGCTGACCTGCAGCTGATTCCAGCTCTCCTGCTGCTCAGTGACAATAACCCTCCCACCCTGTTCTCACTCAGAACCTTCTTTCCTGATAGGATCCCACCCTGGTATCATGGATACAACATCCCTTGGCGGCCCGCCTGGGCTGCTGTGGCTCAGTGGACTGAGCTGCAGCCTGCAAACCAAAGGATTCGCCACGCCAGTTGGATTCCTGGTCAGGGCACGTGCCTGGGTTGTGGGCCGGGTGCCCAGTTGGGGATGCGTGCAAGGCAACCACACATCAGTGTTTCTCTTCCTCTTTCTCTCTCCCTTCCCCTCTCTCTAAAAATAAATAAAATCTTTTTTAAAAATCCCTTGGGAAGCTTAGTTATCTATTTTGTGAAATTTTCTTTCTTTCTACTTAATCAGAGCTTGTTTTTCCTCATTCAGGTCTTTGTCTTTCTCAGTTGGGATTTCCTCATATGTCTGTTGATCTTTGATGGTGCATCAGCGTTGGAGTCAGAGCCACTCGAGAAGTCTCTGGGAGCTCAGTGTGAAGGTGCTGCACTCGTCAGATGTCACTCTCTGTGGGCTGACCCAGTTTTGCTGGGAATCACTAGTTCTCAGTAACTGAGGTCTTTTCTCGTGGGCCGGTCCGTTTCCCCAGAGAGGAATCCTTTCCTTTCTTGCCTGGGGGAAGGATAGCGTTTGTGGTGGAGCTGGGAGTAAGCCTAGTGGCCAACTGCAGGAGAGGGTGAGAGGCCCTATTAGGACATGGCCTTCAGATAATGTCACTGTTATCACTGCCTCCCAGTCTCAGCTGCCTGGTGTCTCACACCCAGTCCTTCTGGTTCAGATCCTCTGGGATGAAACTTCTCTAGACTTCTGCCATATAGGAGGTGCAGCACTCACCTGAATGTATAGGTGATGGAGGAGAGGTAGAGGACTGTGCTCTTGTTCAGCCCCACCCACCATCCTTCTGGGGGTGGGGGGAAGGTGAGATAATGCCTGTGACTCCCTGAACTTTCTGGACTCACTTATGAGCTTGCTTCCTGGGTTCCATGAGTACAGGCATCTGGTGATTTATCTTCCCAGGTCAATAGGCTTGATTTCCAGCTTCCAAAATTTTGTCAACTGATTTATTCTTTTTTGTGGACTCAGGTACGTCCTTGTGTATTTATCTTTTTCTTTTCCTTTTTAAATCTTTTTACCTTTGGTTTAGTAAGCAACCTTCTAGGAGGAGACATAAATGTATGTGTTCAAGACACCACGTTTAAACTAAGATCTAGGTAGTTCATGGTAATAGACTAATTTTCCAAAATCCAAAGTGTTTTTTTAAAAACATGATTTAAAAAAAACAATATTGAACACACTTGCCAGTGGCTTTATTGCATTTTTTTTCTGTCTTTTTAAAACAATACTTTATTTTTAGAGAGGGGAAGGGAGGGAGAAAGAGAGAGAAACATCAATGTGTGGTTGTCTCTCACAGCGCCCTCTACTGGGGACCTGGCCCGCAACCCAGGCATGTGTCCTGACTGGGAATCGAACCAGTGACCATTTGGTTTGCAGCGCCCGTGCTCAATCCACTGAGCCACGCCAGCCAGGGCCAAAGTGTTTTAAAAATGTAAACCAGAGCGCATCACTTCTCAACTTAAAAACCTGCATAGGTGGGTGACCCAAGAAGTCCACTTCTGGATGGGCCCGCAAAAGAACTGAAGGCGGGGGACTCGAAGAGATCTGCACGCCCACGTTCACAGCCACAACTGCCAGGAGATGGAAAACCCGTGTCCACGGAAGCCTGGATGGGCAAGAAGTGATCTATCACACAGTGGAATTTAATTGGGTCTTACAAAGGAAGGGTATTCTGACTCCTGCTCCAACGTGGATAAATCTTGAGGACCTTACGTTCAGTGAAATAAGTTTGTCCCCAGTGGAACAAATACTCTATGATTTCACTCACACGCGGTGCCTCGTCAACCGCACAGAGGCTGAGCGGAGACTTGGGGGAAGTGCTGAATGTGGGCAGCGTCAGTTTGGGAAGACCAACGAGTCCTGGGGACCCAGGGAGGTGACGGCTGCACGGTGCGAACGGGCTCAACGCCCCTGAGCCGCGCGCTGGTACGTGGTTAAGACTGTAACCTCGTGTGTGCATTTTACTGCAGTGAAACCAAAACGAGACCTGCGGAGGTTTCACAGTTCACTAAACTGAATTCCAGTCTCGCATCTCCGAGGCCGCCTGTGCCACGCTGCCCTCTGGCTCCCGCGGCGTGGTCAGCCCAGTCCCACGCTGTCCTGGGCGCTGGGCGAGCTCAGGGCTCCCGTCGCGCCCCTCAGATGTCGCCGCGTGAACGCTCGCGCTCCAAGGCAGCAGTGACTTGCACCCGGACTTCGCGCAAAAACTGGGGGAGAGGCTCACAAAACGACCACTCACCGAGTTGCCGCGCCTGGTTCCGGAAGTCAGCGGTCCTGCGCCCCAGGAGGCGGGACTTCCGCCCCGCGGCGCCGCCGGTGGCCGGAAGCGGGCGTCCGCCGCAGCGTGCGCCCAGCGGCCCGCCGTCCGCGCCCATGAGCGCTTGCGCGGGGCCGAGCGGGACGGCCGGGCATGGCGTTCCGGCACGCGCTGCAGCTGGCGGCCTGCGGCCTGGCCGGGGGCTCGGCCGCCGTGCTCTTCTCTGCCGTGGCGGTGGGGAAGCCCCGTGCGGGCGGGGACGCGGAGCCGCGCGTGGTCGAGCCGTCGGCGTGGGCCGGGGTCGCACGTCCCGGGCCCGGCGTCTGGGACCCCAACTGGGACAGGTGCGGGCCGGCGGGTGAGGTGGGGTGCCGGGCGGCGGGTCCTCCACGGCTCCTCGCCGCCCCGCTCGGTCTGACGTGGTCGGTTTGGCAGAAGGAGCCGGGCTTCGTGCGGGGTCTCTCTGGCTGTGAGTGGGCGACCCCCAACCCCGCCGAGCCTCCTCCTCTGCCCAGAGGGTCGTTTTGAGGAGCGAGTGCGAGGAGGCAGGGACAGTGGTCGTTTTCGGTTGTAGGCCGAGGGCTTGTCCCCGCTGTTTCCGTCCTGGGGTTGGATGTGGCGCCTCGGTCGTTTCCTAGGCGCTGGGAGGATGTGGGTGCGCGGGGCGGGGGCGCGCGGGGCCCTCGGGTGTGACCCGGGCCCAGCCACATGTCCTCAGGAGCGCTTGAAAGGTGGCTCCTGGGACCCGGAAACGATTTTTAATTTCGTTTAATGTAAAATTTTAAAACCAAAGCAGTGCAGATGCTTAGGTATTTATGTGCCGATAGTGTTTGTGATACGTTGGATCGAATAAAGTGGGTTTCACCCGTTTCTTCCTCCTCTCTACATGTCCGTGCTTGGGAGCTCGTCACCGCCGCGGCTGGTGGTGTGTTTCCCTGGGACAGACCTTCCCGGCTGCCGTTGGACAGTTTGCTGGGAGAGGGGCACTGAACTAACACACTCTTAGCCCGGTTGTATCAGGAACGAAATGGAGATTGTTCTTTAACCGTTACTTTTTAAGAGATAAAGTTATTTTTTATTTTAGATTTGCAGGAAAATTGCAGACACGACAGGGTTCCTGTGTACCCCACACCTAATTTCCTCTGTTACTAGTGTGGCACGGGTGTCTCGACCAATGATGTCCATACTTTAGGGAGATTAATCCAGGTTTTACCTCCCAGGGTCCTCTTGTCTCCTCGGGCTCCTTTTTGCTGTGACAGTTTCTCACTTTTTTGGATGGTGATGACAGCATGAAGAATGTCCTTCGGTTGACACGTCTGTTTCATGTGATTAGAACGGGCTGTCTTCTTTTTTTTGACATCAGGGCAGTCTTCCCAACGTCTTAGGCCTTTGTAAGGAAACAGGCTCCCTCTGAGGCTGAAGCCTGGATCCGTGGAAGGGTCTGTCCCTGCTGGACGGCTTCAGACCTGCAGCCTCTCCCTGGGAGCCGCATGCAGTGTGGGCTGCCTGTCTGGCTGCGGCTCCCAGGTGTCTTCTCTGGCTCAGCCCCGGTGCCCACGCCCCTGCCGTTGCAGCCGCTCAGCCTGAATGTGTTACGGGCACCATGGTTTTGCACGGCCCAGGCAGAGCCCTCGAATCAGCACCGCTGCCCCAGAACTTACTCCAGCCAAGTTCATTCTTGTTCCAGCTCTGCCAGTGTCACCGATGTGTAGTTCCTAGTCACTTCAGTTCTGTGAGCCACCAGACATGTCCGCCATACACGTCATGTGTTGCTTCTCAGCAGCTTTGCCTACGTGTCCCTTCCCCTCCCATCAGCTCCTAACGTTCCAGGTGCCAACCATAGATTCCATAAGGGAAACATTCCCTCCCTCCCGTCCCACGTACTACCGAGTGTTTAAAGTGTGCTTCAATTTTATTTCATTTTCGTTATTTTGAATTAAGTAGCCATGTGGTTAGCAGCTACTATTGGACAGCACAGTTTCAGAGTTGACCTCGGTGACTGTTCAGCGAGGTGGTTCGGGCCACCCTCCCATAGCCACTCCTGTAACCTGGCCTTGCTTCTCCATCCCCGGTCACCCTGCCATTGCCAGTCTGTCCCTGCAGGACACATTGCATGAGGGCTTTGTGCACCTGCTCTGCTCCCTGTCCAGTAGTCGCTCACAGCAGGCCTGGCATACAGCTCTGGGGTGGACGAGGCCACTGGAGCCTCCCAGGGCTTTCCCAGCATGGAAAGACCGTCTCACCAGGAATTCTGAAGCCTGACAGGTGAAGAGTCACAAGAGCATACTGTTTCCTCTTTCAACATTAGGCGAGAACCGCTGTCCCTTGTCAACCTGCGGAAGAGGAACCTAGACTCTGGAGATGACGACGTGGCGTCCAGGGTCGACCACTGCAAAGCCAAGGCCACGCGGCACATCTTCCTTATCAGGCACTCCCAGTACCACGTGGACGCCTCCCGGGACAAGGACCGCACCCTGACGCCCCTGGGTACGTGGCTGGGGCTCAGTCCCAGCTGTAGCCTCCTTGGATCCTGATCAGGGACCCTTGGCCCAGATTTGTGGGTTGTCATTATAACTATTCACCTCTGATACAAGACAGGCTTTGAAAATGTCCTCAACTTTAAAAAACATTGCAGGCAGACCTCGGAGATGTTGTGGGCGTGGTTCCAGACCACAGCAGTAAAGCCAGTTGTAACCTTTGCTGGAGGGTCTTGCCTTCGATCCGTTAAAAAAAAAAAAAGCATCATCTGTGCAGTGGGTCTTGCTGCAGGTGTTGATACCCACCGTCTCCCACCATGGCAGGGGCTTTGTGTGCTCCTGCAGGGGGCACCCCCTGTGCATCGTTCCAGGTACAAAAATGGAGCTGAAGCTGCATCTGTGGGTATCCGTGTGTGCAGCCAAAATGACTTTTTGAGGACATTTCCACTAGATCCTTGGACGTATTTGAGGACAAGCACTTGCGTCTGCACAGTCTGTACTTGGTGACGCCAGGGTCACTGGGTTTCCGTGTCCACATCTGGTGCTGGCACAGCCAGCAGGTCACAAGTGTTTGAGACTAAATCTTTGCACAAAGCTGAGTGACACTGGTGTGAGGGACTCAGAAATGGCCCGCCCAGACTTAGCCTGCCCATCTTGTCCCCTGACCCTGGTGGAACTTGGTCAGGATTGAGGCATTTGTGGGGTGAACAGGAGACTCCGGCAGCGTGTCATTCTCTGTGTTTCACCTTCAAGGTCGTGAACAGGCTGAGCTAACTGGTCTCCGACTTGCAAGCTTGGGGCTGAAGTTTAATAAAATAGTGCATTCCTCCATGACCCGCGCAGTGGAAACCACCAACATCATCAGCAAACACCTGCCAGGTGGGTGTGTGCGTCCCTGGGTCCCTCAGCAGCCTCCGGGGACACGCACAGTCACTGTGCTGAGTCACTGCTTCTCTGCAGGAGTCTCCATGGTCAGTACAGACCTGCTGAGGGAAGGTGCCCCCATTGAGCCCGACCCCCCTGTGTCTCACTGGAAGCCAGAGGCTGTGGTAAAACACCCCCCGGTGGTGGTCTCCCTCCCTGTCCCTCACTGGCCCTCCTGCCCTGGGCAGCTCCCCCTGCTCTCTCCACTCCCATCCAGCACTTGCAGTCTTAGGGGTCTCACTCTGCCCCCCAGCAGTATTATGAAGACGGAGCCAGGATTGAGGCCGCCTTCCGGAACTACATCCACCGGGCAGATGCCAAGCAGCAGGAGGACAGTTACGAGATCTTCATCTGCCACGCCAACGTCATCCGCTACATTGTGTGCCGGTGAGGGTCCCGTGGGTGCCCTGGGCCTGGCCTCCCCTCCTGCCAGCCAGCGCCAGCTCCTCTGCCCACCTCTGGCCCTCACACTGTCCTGGAGGCCGGGCTGTCTGTCTGGTAGAATGTCTTTCACTTGGAGTTTCTCGTGATTGTGTCTTTGGTGGCAGTCACCCAGGTCCTGGGTGAAGACACTGTATGCACTGGACGTGTCACTTCAGTCATCTTTTCCCCTCAGTGACGACAGTGCCCGTCCTGCCGCAGGGCCACCCTGTGCGCCTTGGTCTGTCTTCCTGAGTGACTTCCCTCTGCGGGAGCCCGATGCCTCCGTTGCCTCCTGTAGCTCCCATCCCACGGGCTCCTGATCGGCACTGGTGGGGAGCCCCACCCGCCTCGTTAGTCATCTTGCCTCGCTGCTCCAGCGTGGCTGTCGGGAACTCCAGACGTCAGTGTCCTCGCTTCCTGGCTCCACACACAGCCCTAGGGCCTTTGTGACACTGCCCTGAGCTGCAGCCATGTGTCACAGATGGCTATTGGTGGGAAGGCCGGCTGGGTGCTTGTGTATTTAAAGTAACTGGGAACCTACGCCTGCCCCCCAGCCAATCCATTAGAGAGTGTCAGGTGCTTCCATTGCAAGGGGGTTCCCCCTCTCGTGAGTCTGGCAGGGAAGGACAGAGCACAGCCAGCTGCTCAGGGCCTCTCCCTGCTGTGCTTGAACCCTGGGCCTGTACCCAGGGCTGTTGGAGACCATCTCTCCTTAGATGTCACGTGCATGGACCCACGAGAGGCCCAGGAGTCCCAGCTCACTTGGGGGCTCCCCATTAGACCAGTGCTGCTAGGGGTGGAGGGGCCTCTGGGCTCCACAGCTTCCAACCGCAGTGCTCCGCAGGCCCAGCCCCAAAGCTGTGCTCTGTGCGCGTATCCAAGGCACTGCCTCGGGCACCTGAGGGTGAGCCGTCTGTGGACACAGCCTTATTCCAGATCCTGGGACAGGGCCGACCTCAGCAGTCACTGCTAAGTGACCCCCATGCAGAAAACACCAGGAATGCTTGGGGACTTGGAGCAGAGGTGACCCGTGTTAAAACCAGAGGGCCAGAAAGAGCCACGGCACGTCCGTCGAGGCGCAGGGCACTCTGCTGACTGACTTAGGACGGCAACAGCGACTCGGAGACGGGAAGGAGCATGGAGCTTATTCCTTTAGGTTGACAGCTCTTTGGAGGCTCTGGCTGCAGGGGGCGCTGAGGCAATGCTGTTTGTCCCCACCGAGACCTGGGCCTGGAGGCTGCCTGCTGACCGGGAACACTGGGCTTTGTAGCAACTGCTCCCCACTAACCGCGCCTGGCAGCATTTTCAAGATCGTGGGAATGTGACGGGGCTGTGGGCTGTCGCCACCCACCGTCCCGGGGAGACGCTCAGGAGTGCTGCCCTGTCATCCCCCGTCCCATGGGTAGGCTGTCACCACCCCAGTTTCATGGGGTGTTGGCACCGGCGGTGGCTCTGCGGGGTGGGGGCTGGCAGCTCTGTGAGTACCTCCAGCCCGTTTTGTCCTCCCTCCAGGGCACTGCAGTTCCCTCCTGAAGGCTGGCTCCGCCTCTCCCTCAACAACGGCAGCATCACCCATCTGGTGGTCCGGCCCGATGGCCGTGTGGCTCTCCGGGCCCTTGGGGACACGGGGTTCATGCCTCCTGACAAGATCTCCCGCTCCTGAGGCCCACTCTCCTCACCCGGCATGGGAGCCACCAGGAACACAGAGGCCTTCCTGCCGTCCCCTCCCCAGGCTGCGCTGTGGTCACTTCCTCTCCAGGACCAGGCAGCCACAGAGGGAAGTATCTGAAATCTGTGTTTCAGTCCATGTGGCCCTGGATGGAAAAGGGGAGCATTCAGGTCAGACCAGCCGATCCTTTCTCAGGGTCTCCTCCCCCAGGACAAGCCTGTGGGGTTGCAAGGAGGCCTCGCAGGTGTCACTGCGGGGACCATGCAGATTGCATCGATGTGTCTCTGGTCACAACCACAGCTGGCCACGCGACCCCTCGACCCTCTGTCAGCAAAGCTTGTCTGGCACTGGGGACTTGGAGGAGGGCCCAGCACTTCCATTTGTGACTTATTTTGCTTCCTACATTCTTTTCACTTCTTACAACCCTTCTGCCACTTGTGGTACGTGTCTGTCAACTCAAGACTGTCTGTCCATCTGGGTTCCGGCAGTGGAAACTGTATCTCACTGTCGATAAAGTCACACCCCCCTGACGCTGTTGGATCTGAACTCACCTACACGATTGGCCTCTCTGGACACACAGGAGCACCTGAGCAGGTGAGGGCAGGGGGCCAGGTGGTGACAGCCCAGAACAGAGTCCTGTTTTCAGTAAAATATCCAACTGACAATTGCCTCTGGCTGTTAAGCTCTTAGGCTTACAGATTTAAATATTTGGATATGATGTGCCCACCCCAAATATTCTGTTAATTTACAAAAACAGTACAATTTCTATGAAGTGATTATGAACATTT
The DNA here is from genome assembly GCF_004126475.2 of Phyllostomus discolor. Taxonomy (NCBI): domain Eukaryota; kingdom Metazoa; phylum Chordata; class Mammalia; order Chiroptera; family Phyllostomidae; genus Phyllostomus; species Phyllostomus discolor. The sequence goes on along the minus strand of NC_040915.2, from coordinate 41,282,327 downwards.
TCTGCAATCAGGTCAACCAAATGGGATACTTGCTCTATTTCTGTCAACTTTAGAAATAATTACAAAATAAAATTTTATTTTACTGGTTTCCAAAGTACTGATTGTGACTGTTTTAAAGAAAACAGGAAGCCCGCACCGTGCAGCAGACAGGGGCCCTAAACTCGCCGAGACGGTTTCCACAGAAAGCCCTTTTCTGTAGTGGCTCCCACACCCAGGCTGACGGCCTCACTGGGCAGCTGCCCCCGGCCTCTCAGCAGGCCCTGACCCGAGACAGGGAGCCTGTCATGGTAGGTGCTCTTTTAGAAGCAGCCACCACACATCATTTCCTACGAACAGTCTGGACAGCTAAGCCAGGCTCCGTGCCAATTTCTGGAACCACAGGTGCAACAGGCGGCGCTCACATTTGACCTCCCAGGATGAGGCCAGGGAGCCCTGCCCGGCTAGCCCTGTACCCCCGGGACCTGCAGGCCTGAGGATGGAGGTGGCAGGTCCTCCTTCCTGTCCTGTGTGTGGACCTGCCTTTGGTGGCATTTCTGCCCTTTACACAACCTGTGAGAAGCGAAGGAGGATCTCAGAAACCAGAGTGAGTCTGAGTGGGACACAGCTTAGGAGCAGGAGGAGGGCGTTTGGACAGTTACAGGGCCCAGTGGCATCGGTGACAACTACACACCAGAAACACATGAACCAACACCAGCATGAAGGCGGCAGGCAGTTCTTTATGTGCTGATGCTGTTCGTTCCAGAACCCCTTCTGTTGAGACAGGTGCGTGTGTGGTCTGTAAGCCAGGAAACTCGGGTGTTGGTGCACACGCAAAAAACATCAGTGTCAGACACAGGAAAAGCATGTGCCTCCCAATGGCCCAGGGAGCACACCCGGCCCAGGGAAGCTCTGAAACTACACCCAACAGGCAGGCATCCCCCAGCCCGTCACTTCCTCTGGAAACTGGATGCTTCTGTGAACATCCGTGTACAGGCTCTGCCCAGGGCCTGGCACCTGGGATGGCAGTTGCTCCACAACACGGAGCCCGTCAGGCCTAGCACCCGACCCCACTGCAGGGCGGTTCATGTCACCCCTTTTCGACGGCAGGAGTCACACAGCAATTGCTAGCGTCACAAACTGCAGCTAGGAAACACACTGACTTCTCCGAGGCCAGAACAACGTTCACAACTGTGTCGGGAATGAAAGGAAATGACTGACCAACAGTCACCGAACATGGCTTCAGATTTGACTAAAAACAGCATTTTGCCTGGTCACAGGTGAGAGGTCTTTCTGAAATCTTAGAATTATTGCCACATGGTCTTAAAAATGATTCCTTTCACTAACTGGTTCTAAAGGAACTTCGTTGCCGGAGATCTCGCTGGGACCAGGCTGCCCAACAGAAACAAACGGGGAACAAAGGCCAAACTTCACAAGACAGGAACAGCAGTCGGCAGAATTAGGGCAGAGCACTCCTTTAATGTCCATCTGAATATTTACAGCAACACACAGGGCAGTAAGGTAAGAAAAAGACAGATGAGCACTGTGAATGTGTCTACTCTGATTTCTTCTGAGAACAAAGATGCCATTTAAAATGCTGCTGGAGTTTACAGCAGAACATTATTTTCTGTCTCACGCAGATTGTCAGCGATACTACATGTGAAAACACCTGGTGTAATCATAGAAATTTTAAATCTGCACCTTTATTTGAAAGACAGCCGTCTTTATGAATGAAAAAGAATCTTCATGCCTACTCAGCATCACTGTACATTCTCAAAAATCAAGTCCAGGAAAATAAAAATCATTTACAAAAGGCACTGAAGTTAGCAAAAGTGCTGGTAGTTTTCAGTTGGCTCCCACCCTGGACGTCCAGAGTGCGGCTCTGCGAGCAGCTGCCTGTCACTCTGTGGAGTCTGTCCCTGGGCGTCTGGTGTGGCACTGGGAGCGTGACTCCCACAGTCTGCACTGAGACCCCGGGGGCGGGGCTGAAGTAAACCACACTCAAATCACTGAGCCAGTCTCAACCCCCTCAGAAGTCAACCTCTAGTTTCTGTACTAAAATGTGATGCTTTTATAACAGAAATCCAACTGGAGCAAGTTCCAAAATATTCTGAGTAAATTCTGAAACATGAGATCACTTCAAAGCCAGGAAACAACTGTGTGCCCTGCCTGGCAACAGAGGCAGGCGGGCTCCGAGCCGGGGCACAGCACACTGCTCGGGGCCGCTGCCCAGGCCTGGTGGCGCACGCAGGCCTCCCAGGGCCCCTGGCTGGGTCTGAGAAAGCAGCTGTACCTCTGTCCAATCAAGGGGAACCCCAAAGTAACTCCCCCACCCCAGAAAAGGAAGGTGGACACAATTCACCTCAGTGTCCAGAACTGAGCTGCAGTAAGGTGGCTCCAGCAGGGGGCAGCTCCTGGCGCGGCCGACCCCACCTCCAGGCACGGGTGGTGGTCTGTGGGAGCACAGGTGGCCTTGGCTCCCAGGCAGTCACACATGCAACCAGGACAGTAACCACGTCTGGGTCACTGCCACACTGACAGATTCCAAAATCTGGTACCTGAGTCTGCTTTCACCAACTTCTCCCAAAGTACCAGATACATAAATTTTATACAGAACATACACATTTTCTAAAATACTTTTACTCTCAAAATGATTAATAAATTAATCAGAATATATCCTTTTTTTGGTGAATTTTAGCAACATACACGTTATCCTTCTTTCTTTAAAAATAAAGCAAGAGCCGCGCAGTGAGCCCCAGCCCTACAAGGATGCGAGCTAGGCCAAGGGCACCATCCTGCGCAAGTGGCCCTCGTTGGCAGGGCTGTAGCGCCCAGGGCTGCCCAGGCAGGGCGAGTGGGGGGCCAGTCCCGGCCTCCTGGGGCTGCCTCCTGAGGGACCACTTCTCCCTGGGCTGCAGCTGGGAGGGCGACTGAGGTCTGGCTGCTGAGACGTCGGCTTCCCTTTTACCGCAGGGCTTGGCCAGCTGAGGAAACCGGAAAAGGTCTGTCAGTGCACGTGGGGGTGGGTGTCAGTGCACGTGGGGGTGGGTGTCAGTACACGTGGGGGTGGGTGTCAGTGCACGTGGGGGTGGGTGTCAGTGCACGTGGGGGTGGGGCGGATTAGAGGCCACGAGGGGACCTCCTGCACCTGAGCCCAAAGGACCACTGCGGCTACAATGAGAGGCCCTTAGAACCTCAGAACACAGGCCTTGAAGTTTAAGAGCTCATTTGATTGTCTACGTAAATCCCACATGATCATGACCAGGAACCCTGGGTGCCCCCCATGCCCTCCCTTGTCAGAAGCACCCCTTCGGCTTCTTCACGCACTGCAGACCCCCCCTCTGAGGTGCCCCCAGCCATGGACACATGTCGGGGAGCCAGACACCAGCTTGTCCAGTGTCCTGGGGGGACCACCACAAGCACGCGGGTCAGAACTGGGGGGCCCCAAACTCCAGTGCCAGCAGACGCCGGGGCCCGTGCGTACCTCTGTCTGGCAGAGGGCGGGTAGTGCAGGACGGCGCTCCTCCACCTGTGCACGGCAGGGTGCTGCTGAGGGTCCACGTGTGCACACTCCAGAGCTGCCAGCACGTCCCGGTCCAGCTTAGATGGCTCCTCGCTGGAGGGCGTTACCGAAGAAGAGGAAACGAAGAAACATGTGATTAAAAACAGACTTCTGGCAGCACTGCATTTCTTTTTCTTCTGACTGATTGATTTTGGGGGCACAGCGGAGAGAAACATCAATTTGTTGCTCCACTTATTCATGCATTCAGTGGTTGATTCTTGTATGTTCCCTGACTGGGGACTGAACCTGCAACTGTGGCGTTCCCGGGACGACACTGGAGCCAACCGAGCTACCCTACCAGGGCAAACCGCTGCACCCTTAGCTCATAAACCCAGCACAGGGGCAGACCTGGGCTGGTCCCCCACCACCATCTTAAGCACCAGCTGTCAGGCACAACCCAGGCTGCGGAGGGGCCGAGGCTAAGGTGGCAGAAAGGACACGTTGGCTTGGGAGAGCGTGCCCCCAGGACCTGCCCTGCCGTGAAAATGCAACTCCATTTCCAGTTCTGAGAACCGTTGACCTGGGACAGGCCGCCACCTGGGGGGCGGGGACTGACCCCCAGACCTCTCTTCCCAAAGCAAGCAACATTCTTAGGACAGTTCCAGTCATTCTGGGGATGTCTATCTCCCCAGGAACAACAGCAACACAAGGACAAGCTGAAAAGGGCGTGTCTCCTACCAACCTGAAGATCCAGCCGAGACAGACTGAGCACCTCAAGGAGCTACACACCCAACACGTGTGGACAAGTGGTGCGTATGAGGCCAGGCTGTGGGCAGAGGGAAGCTGCCACACACACTCGCTCCCCCACTCCGTGTCATCGAGCCTCACGCCCGTCCTACAGCGTCTCCCCGCACACCCCCCCAACTCATACCCAAAAAGGAAGAGCCTCCAGACAGGCTCCTCCATGGTGGGGGCCTCTGCGGGCTCCGAGGGCGCAGAAGTGCAGCTGTGCTGGGCCTTGTGTCCAGGACTGTGGGGACCCAGGCACAGGTTGGCGATCCCTGTCGACATCTCGCTGTCTGTCCTCGCCTGGCTGTTTCCGAGTCTGCTGGCAGCAGGAGGCTCTGACGCGTCCCTGTCCATTGCATCCGCTCCTGATGTCAGGATCTTCTCATCTCTCGTGTTCACACTTTCATTTGGTGTCTCAGAAGGGCCACTCCCTAGATTCTGCAAGTGGAGCTTATTGAACTCCACCGCCAAGCTGCGGACAGGCGACGGGAGGGCCTCCTCCCCGCTCGTGGCCTTTGTCCTCTTCCCACCCGGGATCTTGCTGCCACTCAGGGGGCTGCAGCACCCATTCCTGTTGGGGGGACAGGTCCTCTGCTCCAAAGGAAGGATGTTGCACCCCAAGTCTCCCAAAGCCTCCACTGTGGGCTGGCTGTTGTTTCGAGCTGTGTTCTGTCGATTTTTAACCTCTTCCAAGCTCATGACATTGTCTTCACTCAGAAAGGCCTCCCCAGAGGTGGAGTCGCTGCACTTCCCACGGCGGCCTGTGGGGGAGACAGAGCAGCCCCTCAGGGGCGGGCAGGCAGTGGAGCCTGCACAAAGCACGAGCAGCACAGTGCAGACCCCATGACCACCCAGTCCCTCCTCAAAGCCTCCCGAGACCCCAAACGAAACCACCCGCCATGCTCGAGGGGCAGGGAAAGCAGGGCCCTGGAGCAGAAACAGAGCCTCCAGGAAGATGAGAAGGACAAGGCCAAGGGCAGCCACAGGTAGGGCGGGCTAGTGCCTGGTGTCTCCGTCTAATCTGTGCGAACACAGGGCAGCGGCAGGCGTTCCTGTGTGTGCAGGGACATGCTCGGGTCCACGGCCACAGGGCGGGGTCCAGGCCAAGAGTGCAGGGACGCCACGCGTGTCCTTACCCAAGGCAGAGGGGTTCTCCCGAACACGGGCTTCATTTTCTCCTGTGTCTCGCTGGGACCCTCTGCCCATTTCCTGCCGCGTGAGATATTCCTCCAGTTTCTGCAGGCCTTCCTGGGAAGACAGGTCGACAAAGCAGCCCAGGAAGTCCCAGTACTCGACCCAGGGGTACCCCAGGTCGTGGGCCAGGTCCCTGTAAGAATAAAGCGTAAGTGATCAGTTGTGAGGCCGGAACAAAAATCCCAGAACCGACAACAGAAAACAGCCAGCTAAGGCAGAAACCCTGGTTACGGTCTCATCTCACCCTAAATCTGGGGCAAAGACAGGACTCTGGGTCCTCTAGCACAGGCGAGCAGCTCACTCGTGGGGCTCTCAGGGGATAGAACACGCCAGTCACTGGGGCGGAAGGAGCCCGCAACCAAAACCAGCTTCACCAACAAACCGTACGGTGAGGCAAAACAGCACAATGCCGCCAACAGACGGACCTTTGTGTTTTCATAAACCAGTGATATAAAGTAGGAAACGATTCTGGTTTTAGCCAGGCACATGGAAATTTAGAAGTCCTTTTCAAGTTTAAGCTGTAAACCTGAAACTGAGCACATATTTTAAGAAAAAATTCTAAATCCGTTCAACGATGCTTTATTTGATTACTCTGTAATTTAGCTCCCTGTCACTGGCAGCTTCTGGCCACCCTGAACACCCCGTGTTCTACTTTCCCCTTCACTGCCAAGGAAGCACCCAGCGCAGGGCACTCCTTCCAACACTCCCCGCCCCTCGGACACAGGCTGCGCAACCTAGGGAGGGCTGCGTGTACAAGGCCTCCAGGGAACCAGAGCTCCAGGAAGAGCCTGGAACATCCCAGTAAATGCTTCCCGGGGATTCTGACTCTGGAGCAGACGTCACTGGCCTTTCCACCCGCAGTTCTGACGCACCTGCCCGCTCTCTCCATGCCTCTTTCTGGGTCCGACTTCTTGACATCGTGAAAGAAGCCCGCCTTCTCTCGAGGCGGGGTTTTCCAGAGTCTGCGAAAACCTTCTGCCTATGAAGAGAACGCATCTCGAGCTGTGTCATGCATCCAAGCTGCTGGAGAACGTGAAGACCCACCAGCACCACAGAGCCAGCTGGGTACTCCCAGGGTCCTTCCCCTCCTCCCAACACAGCCTGGACGACATGCCCACCTGCCTTGTAGCTGAGAGAGCTACAGGGGGCCGCATTCTGACTGAAGTGTGGCGGGGGAGGGCCCTTCTCATTCCCTGTGGCTCTGGGTGGGGCGTGGGGTCGGAGCTGCACCAGGAGGCCTGAGGAGGAGGAGGCCTCGCCTGGGAGCACAGCACCGACCTGCCACCCAGAGGTCTCCAGGCTTCTGTTTCCCGCCACACGAGAGAAGAATTAATGCCTGTGTTTTAGACCCATTAGAATTTTGTTTTATGCAGCTGACTCTAATCCCACTGATGCCACTTGTTTTTGGAGATATTTTATAGTTGCACGTAACTATTCAGAATTTTTTCAATGAGATGAAAGATTATACAGGCCACTATATGTAACAGCTCAGAAGGTGAACTTCAAAGCTTCCAAGTGGAAGTTTCCTTGTGACAATGCCAGTCTGCACCACTGGGAGAGACAGCCCAGCTAGACCGGCCACGCCCTGTGAGAAGGGCTATCAGAACTCAGGGGAGAACGTGGTGACCATGGCATGGGAAGCGTCGGCCCAGGTAAATGTCGCTCCTGAGGTGCAGGCTCCCCACCATGCCCGTGCTAGTGGCCAGTGAGGAGCAGGACCAGGACACTCCTGTTTCCCCAGCGAACCTCTGAAGCCCCGTCACTCACTCGCTGGGGTCCCAGGAAGACCTGGTCTCTGAGACCAGATGCGGGGCAGAGGCAAGAACACCCAGCACTTCTGGTGGGGATAGCCAGGAGCTTATTCCAGAAGCTTCCACAGCAGCTCACCTTGGCTGGACTCAGGGGCCCTGCGAAGGCTCTCAGGGTCATAACGGGGTCCCTAGGGCTGCTTCCACCGTGGCTGATGTGAAAGGCCTTGGCCGTCTGGTCTGAAGACCACAGCTCCCCGATCACTGGGGACGACATGTCCTCTGCTCTCAGGAGCGGCACGTAGTAGTGACCTAGGGAGACACCAGGGCTTGTCACGTCTGCAGAGACGGCTCCTCGCCTCAGCACACAGGTGGGGGCTTCCAGTGGGCAGCCCAAGAAACAACGTGAGTGACCCCTGACAACACAACAAGGCCGCGAATCTCTGGAGCTGAAGGGGCTGCACAAGAGGCCAGATGCTCCAGGCTCCGTGGGTGAGCCCCACGCTCTACCTCGGTGGGAAAAGGGAGGGAGGGGGGCGCAAGCATCAAAAAGAGGGACTGTCTTCACCTCCCCTCCCAGGTCCCTGTCCTTTCAGCACGTCCCAGTTCTGGTCGCCGACCACCTATCTCTAACCTGACGGGCACTCGCAGGCGCTGCGCTGGGAACTCAGGACAGAACAGAGGGAGGGCACGGGGAGGTCACAAGCGACAGTGTGGCCAGGCTGCAGGGGACAACATGCACACAGCTGGTTGGCTGCCCAGAGCCAATGAGCCTTATGTATGAAAGTAGGAAGTGGCAGTAGTGTCTGTTCAATGCAGACCGAGTGACAGGGATCTGGATAAGGGAAACGGAGAGAGAGGACAGAGAGGCAGTCAGTGGAGGTCAGTGACCTCTGGCTGCAGGTGACGAGGAAAGGCCCCTCTGCTGTGTCACCTGAAACTCCCTGGAAACACAGAGGAAGACAGTGGGAACAGCCCCTTTCCGAAACCAGCCATCTTCACAGTCTGGAAGCCTGACAGCTACAGGCCAAGGCCCACGGGCTCCCGACCAGAGAAACGAGGGCCCTGAGAGTGAACGTGAACCTCCACAGGGCCGTCTTCAAAAGCTGAGCAGGCAATCCAACTCCCGGTCTGAGGGGTGGGATGCAGAGCTGGCCAGGCCTCAGGAGTGGGGGCTGCCCAGGGAGCGAAGGGAGGAGCTGCCCCACTCTGCCAAGGGTGGGGGCAGGGCCTGGCACAGAAAGAGGTGACAGGGAGCTCAGGCACTGGCCCTCCTGCTCGCATCTACCCGAGAAAGGTCAGATACACCTGCCACATGAGCCGTCTGCAGAGGGTGAAGGGTGAGGCACATGACCGACAGCTTGGTCTCTCAGAACAGCTCAAGGGGTCAAAGGAGGGACAGTAGGAAGACAGAGGTGGAGCAGGAGCTGGAGAGTTCAGGAAACAGGGTAATGAGGATGAGGGCTGACACGTGGAGCTCATGCATAACCCTCACTTCACGCCCTGGACCCTGCCAGGCTGGGACCTGCCCAGTCATGCCCAGCAGTGGGCCCCACACCCCCGCACCAATGCCCCTCCTTACCCTTTAAATATTCTCTGATCCGCTCCTTCAGTTCCATGGATTTATTTTTGCTTCTTTCACAAATAACCTATTTTAAAAAAGAGTTATGTGAACTTCACTCAAAATCTTAGTTTACCACATTTTCTTATCATTAAAGTTTTATAAATCCAAGTTTTTAACTCAACAAAATAATAGTACCTAATGCTCAATATTTCATAAAGCCCACCACCAAAAATTGTGTCCTGAACAGTTAAAATCTTTCTTCCATAACGTTTTGTAACAGCTTATGTTGCCAGGACAAGAAAAACGCTAAGATTCTGGGTGAATTTTATTTCCTTTCTTCACGTTGTTCTCCATTTGCTAGTGGTCTGCACGGAGAAACCTTCGAGTGCACCATGGAGTGGAGCACGGTGCACAGACAGGCTCATGGTTTTCGGCCGAGTGCCGCTGCCCGGGAGCCCACTCTCTGGCAGGGTCGACACACAATAGCCATGTAGCACGAAACGCCAATGTTTGCTTTTTGCAATTACAGGAGTCAACTTTGTCAGCCCTTGAAGAACTGGAGTGACAAGAACATCTTTGCTAGAAGAGAATCAAAACTCAGTAACCTTCAAATAAGGAAGACACCACGATACGATCATCCTGAGAGCCTGTGAGAACTAACTCACAGCACGGCTGTGCAGTGCACCCTGGGACAAGTGCAACTAAGTGTCTGTTTGAGTCTGTAACTAATTGTGAGAGGTGTCAAATGTTTTTGAAATGTCTTACCAAAGAGCATTTTATATTAAAATATATACATATGCACAGAAAATGCCAAGTCAGATATATGCAAAGTACTGTTAATTTCTGAGTTGTAGAACTGTCTGGATTTTCTTCTTGTTCACGTGCACTCTAAACTTTCTCCAGAAAGTAGGCACGTGACCCCAGCTGTTACAAGGAAGGCGTCTGCTACCAGAGCAGAGTCCTCACAGGTCACATTCCCAAAGGGTGGGCAGGTCAGGCCAGGTCAGCCAACAGCTCCAACCTCGGTCAAGTCCACTTCCCAGACACAGGCAGGGCTCAGCCCTCGGCGGCGGCGGCGGCGGGGGGCGCAGGGTGGCAGCACGGGCACATTTTGCTCAGTTGCCAGCACAGAGCATGCGGAGGCCTACATGCCTCAGGTGGGAATATCTGGGTGGGGCTTAGGTCAGCACCTGGTGTCCCCTGGGCTGCACCTGTCAGCTGTTTGCAGCATCACCATCCTCATCACCACCCTTACCATCACGACCATTATCACCATCACCACGACCTTTGCCCTCTCTGGCCCTGGCCAACTGAGATATGTACAGAGAGAACTCAACAAAAGACTGTGAGCTGCTGAGAAAACTGACCACCTGTTTCAGGAGAATAAAATCAGCACACAGGGCTGCGCATCCCCTCCTGGCTCCATGGCGGCCCTGTCCTCAGCAGCCGGGCTCTAGGTGAGTGTGAGCGTGCACACGCGTGCACACACACACACACACACAATCCGAGTTGCTCCTGGCTTCATGGTGGTGGTGATCACAGACTGCAGTTTTACGTACTTTCATTTCTAATGCCACACAGTGAAAGCATTTTAATAAAGTACTTACGTCTTCAGGTGTTTTACCACATTTATTCCGTGGACGTCTGGCAATCAAAGGGTGTGAAGAAAGCACGTTGACCACACCTGCATTCCCAAACTTACAAGCAAAGTGCAACGGTGTGTCGTAGCCCTGAGAGGTGCAGAGGAAGAACACGTTTACACTCCTTCGTCTCGTAAGGTTGCTTTACGATGAAAACAGTTACTCAGTATAAGAAACAAAGTCCCCGAAAACAAAGACCTTGTTTTTATAACTGAGAATACTGGCGGCTACCACCTATCCACTTCTTGCTAGGGCTTGAGCCCAGCACAGTGCCCTGGTCACCATGTATCTAGTGCCCAGGTGCCCAGGTCTGGTGGGAGCTCACAACGGAGTTGGGGCGTGAAAACTGCTCAGTGAATAGCAGCTTTGACAATTCAAGGCCTGGTACGATGTCTCACAACTGATGCTCAAAATGTGAAATAAACAGATGAAGGCAACATCCAGAATAAAGCAAAGTCTATGAAATTGCTCTGTGCTCAGAGAAAATTCTCTGGCAGCTAATGCCATTGCAAACCCAACAATCCAGTCCTGGGTTCCTCAAAAATTAAAACCAGAAATACCTATGAGCCAGTAGCTCTGGGTATTTATCCAAAGAAACACAAATCACTAACTTAAAAAGGTATATGCACCTGTGTGTTCCCTGCAGCGTTATTTACAGCAGCCAAGATATGGAGACAACCTAAGTGTCCCTTGAGGAAAAGGATGTGGTGCACACGCACAATGAGTATTACTCAGCTCTTAAAACAAAAAGCACCCCCCGCCGAAATCCTGCCGTCCGTGACAACATGGATGGACTGAAAGGGTATTATGCAGAGTGAAGTAAGTCAGAGAAAGACAAAAGCTGAATGATTTTACTTTTATGTGGAATCTAAAAAATAAAATAAACAAGGAAGCAAAACAGAAACAGACTTATAGGCACTGAAAACAAACTTATGGTTGCCAAACGAAAGGGGGTTGAGGGGCTAGATGAAAAAGGTGAAGGGGGCCCTGGCTGCTTGGAGCTTCACCTCAGTATGACCAGGTTGAGGGTTCAATCCCCAGTCAGGGCACATACAAGAATCAACCACCGAATGCAGTGGATTCGGTGGAAAATAAGTAGAACGACAAATCAGTGTTTCTCTCCCTCACTCTTTCTCTCTAAAATCAATAAATTAAAAAAAAAAGTGGAGGAATGACAGCCTTCTTAAAAAAAAGGTGAAGGGATTAATATGTATAAATTACCAGCGATGAAAACAGTGACAGGATATAAAGTTCAGGACAGGGAACATGGTCAACAGTATTGTGACAACCGTGCCCTGGTGTCAGAAGGGCACTAGACTTATCGAAGGGAACCACTCTGTAAGTTATGTAAATGTCTAGTCACTATGCTATACACTTGAAATTAATACAAAGATAACTGAATATAAACCGTAATCGGAAAATAAATTAAAAAAAAAAAAGAAAAAGATTTTAAAAGACAATATTCCCAAATAAAGTTACAACGGACAACTCCCCGCCCAAGTTCACAATGCCTCTCAAGTCCCTCACTCGCCGCTGTAGTCCTTCCCAAGGGTCCCCGCTGGGGCGCCTTCCACTGCTACCTGCAGCCCAGCGGCCCGAGGGTCACAGCACCCTGCCTGGTAGGGCACACCTGTGTGTGTGAACGGCTCCTTTCCCAACCACCTTTCCAAGCCCTCTGAGCTCACGGGGTGCACGTCTCCTTGCTGACCCTGCACGTGCAGGGACGCAGCACATACTCAGAGCCAGGCGCATGGGTCTGGTTTCCACGGTGAGGCTGGCCGTGACGTCACTGAAGAAAGAGGCGGTGCACTCACCCCCTTGTCGGGCGTATTCAGGTACAGGTCGAGGATGTAACAAATGCGTTTCTGCAGCATGTCCGGGGAGTCATCAGGGTACATGAGCTGCATAAACTCAGGGTTCTCCAGCGTCTCAAGAGTCAGCTGGCAGATGGAAGCCTGATTCTCTCTGGCAGCAACATGCATGACGTTGTACCTACATCCCTCCTAAGGCAAGAGCAAAGATTGTGAGTTTCATTTTTGTCACCCGAGGTCTTGAAACTAACAATGCTGGACACAAGCTCACCTGTACAATGGTTGGGTTGTCCCCAGAACCAATCAGATACCGGGGGTTACTCCAGACAAGGCTGGAAAAGGTGTCTTCGTCTCCCTGCTCCACAGCTTTTCGCAGTTTGGAAGTGAGGTCCTGTGTACGGGGATTCTTATAACTGTTTGCTCGTTCTTTGTTCACGGTTTCTGACTCGGATGAGCACAAGCCATCTGTTGTTGAGAGACAGAATTTAAGAACACTTAACTTCAATAAATTATGTACACAATACAAATCTGAAAAGGAACTAAAAATAAAAGAAAATATTAAAGATAAAGGTTGAAATAATTAAATAGAAAAAAACCAGTAATGGCAACAAGAAATAAAACAACAGCTAAATGAAACCCCAAAACTAGTTGAAAAAAAAACTAATATATAACCCTTTGATAACCTGCCCCACAGAAGCCCCCAGTCCAGCTGAGAGAAGCAGGGAAGAAACAGGAGTGCCCGGTGACAGCAGGATGGTGCCCTGGCAGCCAGCAGGGGCACAAATGCGTGGCAGCAACGCACGCACGAAGAGCAACGACCCGCTGGGATCCAGCCGGGAAAGCTGGGACGGGGCAGGGCGCTCAGTCAGAGGAGCCGGGCAGGGGCACGTGGCTGCTGGCATCACCCCAGATCTGCAAAGCACAGGGAGTGACCTTAAAGGCAGTGAGCCAAAGAGACTTCGGCCAGTTTCATGCCAATGCCTGGAGAAGTCTGGAAGATATCCTGAGGGAGACTTTTGCAAACAGCACAGAGGGAAGCCCGTAAGGCAGGGGTGTCAAACGCATTTTCACCGGGGGCCACATCGACCTCGTGGTCACCTTCAAAGGGCCGAATGTAGTTTCGGGGCGGTGTAAATGTAACTCCTCCCTGACAGTGAAGCGAGAGGTAGGCACTGCTGCGGGGCAGAAACCAGGTGCCAAGCCGGACAGAACAAGGGGGAGGGCCGGGTTCGGCCCGCAGGCCTGGTGTTTGCCGCCTGTGACCTAAGGGCTTGAAATCCTTCTGGCTTCCAAGCAAGAATCACCTGTGTGAAGTCAAGTAGGGGACAGAGGAAAGAAAGCAAATGGGACTCTGGACAGATGGCCAAATGTCTGTGAGGAGGGGCTGCCTCTGGAACCCCAGCCAGCCCAGGAAGCAGGACAGCTGGGAGCTCCAAGAGTGGACAAGACTGAGGCCAGGGCTGCGCACACAACCGATGACAAAGGTCTCCTCACAAGACCAGGTTCTGAGCCGAGAGGTCAGGCTTCCAGCTAAACGGATGGTCTGGGTCAAAGCTGCTGCCCCAGTCCTAGAAGCAGGTGTAGCTTCAGGTGGGAAATAGGCTGGTCTTGGCATCAGAAGGTGCCCCAGCCCTGGCTGTCGTGGCTCAGTGAACTGAGCTCCGGCCTGCGAACTCAAGGGTCGCCAGTTGGATTCCCAGTCAGGGCACACGCCTAGGTTACAGTTCAGGTCCCCAGTAGGGGGCGTACGAGAGACAGCCACACACTGACGTTTCTCTCCCTCCCCTTCTCCCTCTTCCCTTCTCCCCTCTCCAAAAATAAATCAATAAACTCTTTAAAAAATGCCCCTGAATGCAACAGGCAGCAGGGAGAGAGGAAGACAGAAGGAACAGGACAGAAGAGGTGACGGTGGCCCTCGCGGCTTCTCCCACAGCTCGTCAGTGTCGGGGCCTAGAGTAGCTGCCCGGCCCACTCAGCCCCTGTCGCCTCCACCCTCAGGGTCCCGGCCCCCCCAGACCAGCCCAAGGACCCATTCCCTTCCAGCTGCTCCACACCTGGACTTCCCTTCCCCGGCAAACTGGACTTCTCCTAAAGGCAGGAGAAACTAATTCCCATGTATCAGGAAAGACAGCCAAAATACTTCTGGGCAAAGCTGATAGTAATGCCACGCTGTAAACAGCTACATAACCTACCCTTTGACCCACCACTGCTAGAGAGTGACGCTACTTTCACAGAAGACGGTAGAGAAGCTTTGCTTGGAGAAGGGAGATAATCACAAATCCCTCGAGCGAATCTCTCGGCATCTTCTCTGCTTGAAAAAGCCTTAAATCGGGATCCTCTGATCATTTTGGCAGCTTGCAGCGCTTCCTTCTTGTCTTCGTAAACGTGAACCCTTTCTGGTGGGACGCAACAGAGGGAAGGTGGAGACGAGCGACGGGAGCCGCTGTCCTGCAGCCGCACCGAAGGCCCAGGAGCCCCCTGGCAGCAGCTGCTCCCCGGCTGCCCGCCCGCCTCCTCTCTGACATGAACGTTTCATGGCTGTGACACAGGGAAAAAGTGCTTCGCTGGCCAAAAGAACACAGTAAGCTTGATCATGTATGTGTGTGGATGTAAATAACATGATACATTTTTATACATATATGTAATTTTATATCCAAGGATATAAAATTCCATATTAAAAATAAAATTCATGGGTTAATGACCTAAACAAAAATAACAAAGAAAGCAAGTTTTAAAACTATGAAGGTATTAGCAAAACAATGTAAGAAAATTTTAAACATAATTTTGGGTGGGAAATGCCTTTTTAAGCATGGAAAGGAACCCAAAATGCATGAAGAAAAAGAAAGTTCTGATTATATAAAAATATTATAGTTCTTTAGGGGAACTATCACAATCAAGTTCTATATAAGACTCTGAAAAAATACATAACATGCAAATGATAGACCGGGATAAAATATTTTTAACTGATATACCAGAAGAATGGTAATGCCCACTGCCCAATAAAAACAGTCAATAGTCCTGGCCTGGTGTGGCTCAGTGGACTGAGCTCAGGCTGTGAACCAAAGGGTTGCTGGCTCAATTCCCAGTCGGGGCATGTGCCTGGGTTGTGGGCCAGGTCCCCAGTAGGGGGTGTATGTGAGAGGCAACCACACATTGATGCTTCTCTCCCTCTCTCCCTCCCTCTCCTTCTCTAAAAATAAAATAAAATAAAATAAAATAAGTAAATAAGTACCTCAAAAAAAAAGGAGGGAGATGATTAATTAACAAATAGTAGCCAGCCAATAAATATTTTATTTTTAAAAATTTCATATATAGATTAAAAAAATTTTAGGAGAGTTCTATATAAAAATGCCAACAGTGGTTAACTCAGAGTGATGAGATTATGGTGGCAAAATTATTCTTTCTTCTCTAACGCTGGGATTTTTAAGATCACCTCATCCCTGTGGTCAAAGCACCCCCTCCCCGTGCAAAACACCATGCGGGTTATATTACCATTTCTCGCTGGGGCATCCTCGTAGGCTGGACACACCCCATAGTACAGAGGCGGCCCAGCAGAGGCCCTCGCCACAGTTTGGGGGCCGCCGACCCCGGCCACAGCACTGCAGGGCATTGCGCAGGTCCGAGACTCCAGGTCATCTTCCTCCGGAGGACTCAGGCCCACACCGTAACAAAGATCTCTGTCTTCAGGAAAGCTGACCTGCTCGCGAGGGCTCCCCACGGCAAACTTTGAAGGCCTCTGCGTGCTCTGGCAGAGAGCTGTGGCACCCACGGGGGTCTGGGTGGGAAGGTGCGAAGGCGGGGTTCTTCCACACTCTAACAGAGCCTGAGCCAACTTCTTCTCAAAAACGAACCTTGTAGTTGAGGTAATGGGTCCACATTTCAATCCGGCCTTGACAATTTCCTCTCTGAGGTCATCCGGATTCAGGAGTTTCAGTCGAGCGAGGATGGCATCCATTGTCATTTCACCTAGGCCCAAAACAACACAAACCAGTTGGCTGTCTCTACATATATCTTTTTTTTATTTACTACCAATCAACCAAAGAATGCATAAATAAGTGGAACAACAAATCGATGCCTCTTTCTCTCCCTAAAATCAGTTTTTTAAAAAAGTGGCAAAAAAAGCTGGCTTCAAAGTTTCATTTTAATCCAGTGTTTCTCCATATTCTCTGGAGTCTGTGAACTCCCTATGAGAATTTTCATTATGTTTTTTTGTTCCCAAATCTATCAGAACACAAACAAAATTAAGATACACAGTTAAGGCTCATCTGGATAAGAATCTTATAACCTAGTACAATTACACAACAGGACCACACTAACATTCCAGGCAGGGGAAACAGGCACACTCCCTTGTTGCTAGTTGGACTGTAATTTGGAACAAACCCCAAGGAAGGCAAGTGAACAGCTTCCATCAAAACTCCAACTCCAGAAACTTATCCTACAGATACATTTGCACTTTATCCCATAAGTGGCAGAAGTTACGCAAAGATTTAAAACAGAGGAGCCACATGGCTCTAGCAGTCCTTTTGCTCATAGCAACAACAAATAGCTCATGTTTAACTTTTTGCCTGTCTTTCCACGTGCCTGGTGCTGTTGCAAGCACTCCACATGCTTGAAGATATTGAACAGAAACAGTAACTCTGGGAGGCCTCACCACTCACTGCTCACCCCCACTTTACAGACGAAGAACCCAAGACAAACAGAAGCTAAGGAACTTGTTCAAGTCATAAAGCTACCGAATAAATGGATGTGAGCTGGAGCTGTAATGAACACATTTGGAGAAACAGCAACTAAACCCATGGAGCACAGATTTAAGTGTGGTCAGCTAGCATCAGCAAGGAACTGAGCCCTGTGATTAATGGGGCTTGAGACAAGGGCCTAGACTGGAACAGGAGGCCTCGACAGTGGACAGATCAGGTGCCATGCGAGGGCCTTGAGGGACTGCAGCCAGCCTGGACAATACCTAGATTCCCAGTCCAGGTGCCCAGGAATTGATTTCACCTGAGGCAGAGAATGCCCGACACAGAACAAATGGAGATTTAGGCACCGAGCGCTGGAAACATCTGTCGCACACCATGTGGGCACTTCAGTTTTCAAGTCTGAGAGTTAGAGGACAAGAGGTGCAGAGGGTGAAGGACAGACCCAGAGTCCTCAGCACACAGGTAGTGGTCACAACACCAAGAGGCTAGACCAGGGAACCACACACACACAGACAGGGAGCCTGAAACGGAATCTGAGCAACACCAAGGAGTAAAAGGCAGGAACATAAAAAAAATTGGACATATTAACATCAATATGAAATATTAACATCAAGGAGGTGATGGTTTAAGAGGTGTTCACAGATGAAATGATAGGCCTTCCAGGACTGGTTTTAAATTACTCCAGCAGAACAGAGGGCCGGTGACAAAGAAAACGAAATTCGAAGAATACCAGCTGCAGCTGGACAATGGGTACGGGGGCTCATCATATTACCCTATCTATTTTTGTGTGTTCCTCTTCAAAAAAACTTTTTATGATGCCCTCCCCTCACTGCAAGATTTCAGACACGGCTGCTACTTATTTGCAAAGCAGAGCCAGTCTCAGAAACAGCGACTGTGACGCACAGCCCCCGCGAGGAGGGGGCCTGCTGGGCGCAGCACTCCACCGGGAAGAGCCCCTCCTCGAAGTCTCTGTGCACCTGATACCAGAGCAACTGAGATGGCTCGGTGATAAGGACCTGGCAGGACAGGGACAGGGCAGGTCCAAGCCACACACAAGGCCAAGTCCAGGGCTAGGGACACACTGGGGAAGATGCTGTGAAGAGAGAGGAACTCAACCCCTTCCTGACAATATTCTACTTTTCATACTATCCCTGTGTCCTTACTCTGAAGCCACGTTTTTAACATGTCTAAAGGGGACTTTGTCCTCGCAACTAAGCAAACGCTAAACAGAGCAATTACACTGCACTGTACCGTATCCCTCACTGTGTGACCGTGGGCAAGTCATGTAAACTCTAAGTCTCCGTTTCCTCATCTGTACAATGGACACACTAGCTCTCCTTCTTAGGTTACAATGCGAATTAGATAAAACAGTATGTGCGAAGTCTATGCCACTGAGTTTGACACCAACAAACTATCCACAAATATCAGCCACAGCTAATGAGCTAACAAGGAATACAAGCTTCTAATTCTGCAAAAAGTACACTGTTACTAATATTCGTACAACCCACAGGTATCTGCTCATGTGTGCGGAGGAAACGAAGGACGAAGCAGAACCTTGAGGGACCAGTTACCCCTCGTGGGGCAGGTGGAGCCGCACAGGAAGAGCAGTTCTTCAGAATGTGACTCTATGTTCTGACTTCTAGAAACATACCTAAAGAATAAGTCAACAAACAAAGACATGGGGGGGACCCCCAAATAGAATACAAATAAAAACAAATGGGCTCAAATGTATTACAAAGTAGTAACAGAGTCCCTGGGGAGAAGGAACCCATTCAACACTAACAGAGAAACAGTCCCACCTGACTACAAACTAAGGCCAAGACTAAAGAAGGGCCAGGAACCCAGACTGGAGCTGGCAGGTGGTTGTCAGTGGCTTCGGTTAGTGGTTCGGAAGCTCCTCTATGGGCACTCTGGGGCTCAGCAGGGATCAATCATGGCTCCTGAGGTTACAAATCAGGAGAGGGAGCCTAGAACAGGGGTTAGCAAACTTCTGGAAGGCCAGGGAGCAAATTCTGAGGCTCTGAGACCCACAGGTCTCGCAATCGCTCAAGAAGAGCTATAGATGAGCGTGACTGTTCCACTGAGACTTTATTTACAAAAATGGTGGGGCCCGACTCGGTCTGCAGGCCCTGGTGTGCTGACCCTTGGGCTAGAAGTGGACAAATCTGTCTGACCCCGAGTGACTGACAGACACATAAAAACAAGAGAAATCGAGTTAGGTGTGAGGATTTAGGGGTCCCCAACCTCTGGACAATGGATGGTACCAGTCTGGGTCTATTAGGAACCTGGCCAAGCAGGAGGAGATGAGCTTGAATGAACTGCTCTTGAATCACCCCCAAACCACCCCCCACCCCTCCCCCAAGGGGTCCATGGAAAAATTGTCTTCCACAAAACCGGTCCCTGGTGACAAAGAAAGTTGGAGACCAGGAATGACATTCCCTGGTCCCCCTACCAGTAGTGTGATCATGTAAGACACTAACATTGGGGAATCTAAGTGAATCATCTACAGACTTAACTCTATTTTGAAACAATTACAAACACAAAAAGTTGAGACACAGTAGAGGTCATGCAGACCCATCACCCTGCTTTCCTCAGTGGCAACGCCTTAAACATTGTAGTGCATGACCCAAAACAGGAACTGACCCACAAACCAGACAGAGGTCTAGCTGGTTTCGGGGGGCATTCTTTTGGGTTTCTGTACGGACCCAACCATTTGCCACCCCTGGAGATCCACAATCAATCCCTGAACCGTTCAATCACCATGCACACCTCCCTCCTGCTGCACCTTTAGTCATGTCCAACCTCCTCCCGGCTGTCCCCCACCCTGCACAACTCTGATCTGTTCTACTGCTACTGTCGCTTCGAGAGTCACACGCTGCAGACCTTCTGGGGATGGCTCTGTCACTCAGCACAGTGCCCCCGAGCACTGGGCAGGCTGCTGGGGGGGGGGGGGGGGTTCCCCCCCCCCCCCCCCCCCCCCCCCCGGTCTCACTGCCGGGGAGCATCCCCTAGCATGAACCTGCCAGTGTGTTGAACACTCACCCCTCAAGAGACATCTGGGCTGATTCCAGTTTTTGACAATTAAGGATAAAGCTGTAAAATGTGAACATGGGTTTCTGAGTGAAAACGAGTTCTCCAGAAGAAATGCCCCAGAGAGCGGTGTGGGTTCCATTCTCCGAGAAACTGCCTGTTTTCAGAGTGGTCACACCTTTAAGGTTTCCACCAGCAGTAACAAGACCCTGTTTCTCAGCGTTTGCATTTTTTTTCTTTTAGCCGTTCTAATGGAGTACAGTGATACCCCACCGTGCATTTATTTGTGTTTGGCCAGTGACTGGTGGTGCTCAACATCTTTTTTCCACATGTTTCTTTGCTTTGTACTATTTTTGTTCACTTCTTAGAAACCTAAAATCATTTCAAAACGACAAGCGAAAAACTTAAAAAGAAACTGTAATACAAAGAAACACCGAGCCTCAGCCCTCCCCATCCTGTGTCTGGGAGGTTTTCAGTCCCGGGCCCTGTCCCGATCGCGTAACTGGGCGGAACAGCGCGCGGCTGAAGGTGCCGCCGAAAGCTTTGTTAAAGGGCGAGCGCAGGCGGCCGGCGACGCGGCGACGCGACAGCACGGACGCGGGCTAGACCCGGTGTCCACAGACGACGTCCCCGCTGGGATCGGCCCACCACCGCGGTCGTCCCCACGGAGCCCGCCTTCTCGGGGCTGCTTTCTCAACCGCGAGGTGTCATCCCCAAGGACACCCTCAGCCCCGAAGTTCCAAAGCGAAATTTCGCTTTCTGTTAAAAAACTGCACCCTTCCGCAGGAGCACTCGAGAAACTTGAAATGCGGGCCAGGGAACTGAGGGCGCGAGAACGAGGCGGGTGCGGGAGGCGGAGAGGGCGCAGACCGCGTGCGGACACGGGTGGGCACCAGACCAAGGGAAGCCCAGACAAAGGACGCCAGGGGGCTCCCCGGCAACGAGATTCGGACGGGCAGAGAGGCCGACGAAACGGTCCGCAGACGCGGGGCGGGCGTCCGGCCTCAGCGCCGGGCCGTCGTCTGCACCGTAAGGACCTCGGAGTGCTACTCCCGGGCTTTTCCCAGAACAGCACCCCCAGGTCGGGGTGGGGTCCGTCCAGGAGGCGGGGAACCGAGGGGCCTTACCTGGGTCGGGTGCCGGGTCCACCATCGCGTGCGGTGGCGGGGCGGGAGACGCGTCCTGGCCCAGGCCCCGCGGCCGCCTCTCCAGCCGCCACACCAGCCAGCGAACCGCGAGCAGCAGCACCGAAGCGCCCAGCAGCTCCCAGGCCAGCGTTGCCCACTCGGTGGCCACCAGCCGCTGCCACAGCATCGCCACCGCCCTCCTCTCCGCCGCGGCTGCCGCCACCGAGGAGACCCGCGCCCCTCAGGACCCCGCGTCTCGGGCTGCCCACGCCGCCGCCTGACGGCGCCGCCGCTCCCGGGGTCGGCTGGCGGGGGGCCGCGGCTACGCGCACAGGCCAGGGCGCTCCCACCAGCTTCCGGCGACCCAGCGAGGGAAGTGCGACTGCGGCCCCCCGCTGATGGCACCGGGCGGGCGAGGGCACACGGCCAGGCGTGGCACGGGCAGCCCCGGACGCGGGGTCCTGAGGCGGGCGCGGACCGGGGGCGTGCCCCAGGCGGGGGCGTGCCCCAGGCGGGGGCGTGCCCCAGGCGGGGGCGTGCCCCGGCGGCGGAGCCCTGCTGCTCCTCTCCCCACAGCGCCTTTTCCTCGGCTTCGTCGACCCAAGCGCTCTACGAGCAGAAGGGGCCGAGCAGAAGGGGCCGGAGACCTCCCTCCAGCGGCCGCGCGCCTCCGCCTCCGGGAGGACGTTTCCCGTTAGCGGCGCGGCCGGCTCCACCCTCCCCTTCTCAGCCCGTCAGTGCGTCTCCTGCCCTGAGTGCGGCAGGCTCCCCCAGGGAGCGGGAGAGCCGCCCGTTTCACCCAAAACTCTCATCCGGTTCATCCTTCTTGGTCAGAAGTAAAGTATAAAAGGGGTGAAACCGGGGGCCTCCAAACTGACACTCAGTCCCGCTGCCGTAAGCAGGGCCAAGGGCTGGCCAACGACACCCTGGGGCGCGCGGCCTGGGAGGGGTGCCGCCCTCTCCGCTCCGCTCCTCTCGCTCGCTCGGAGCCTCCCTGGCTGTGCAAACTCCCCTCCAGGTACCGGCCGCAGGTGGCAGCAGCGACGCGGGCCGGAGGGGGAACACGGGGA
Organism: Phyllostomus discolor; assembly: GCF_004126475.2. Classification (NCBI taxonomy): domain Eukaryota; kingdom Metazoa; phylum Chordata; class Mammalia; order Chiroptera; family Phyllostomidae; genus Phyllostomus; species Phyllostomus discolor. Next base: position 41,260,179 of record NC_040915.2, on the reverse strand, counting down.
AGCGGTTGTGAGCTGGATTTCACAGCCCACCCGAGGCTTGGGCAAACACATTCGTTCGCGAGTGGACAGTGTGTGCGACTACAGAGGCGAGTTACCCCCAAACATGGCTCTTCCTCTCTCTCTCTATGGACCCCAATGAAATATGAAAATCTGTAACAAAAAATAGTTTATTGCACAGATTTCAAAGAATTCCCAAGCACGCTGAAATTTATAAAAAGAAAAAATGAACATGCTTTTTAAAGTTACAATTTGTTGTGCATGGTGACACCTTCCCCCTGAACTGCCCCCACCTGAGGAGTCTGTTTTATGAAGAAATGTCTCATCAAAGGAAGAAACGTCTCACCGAAGGAAGTGGCTAAGCGTCTCTTGAGCTTTCTAGCCTCTCCCAGACAGTGCCCAAGGACCCTGCTGACCGGAGACCACCACACAGGAGATTCGCCTGGGGCGTGCTCACTGGGCGTGTGTGAATAAGGCTGAGGGTCCCACACGTCCCAGTGCCGACCACGTCTCGGGGGGCTCTCAGGAAGGGGCATTTCCCTTCAGACACGCTGGTCCCTGTCGCTGCCAGAAATATTCACACACCACACTTTTGTTAAAGGAACACGCATGAAGTAGGAATGAATGTCACAATGACTGTGCAGTAGCCCCAGACCAAGGAAGGTCTAAGCCTCGAGGGGCTGCGTGAGACTCCCCAGTGCCATGGCCACGGGCCGGCTTCCCGGTGGGCGCTGCCGTCCAGACCCGGGGACAGGAAGGGCACGTTTTACACCCCAAGGGAAGCTGACGCTCCAGATGTGGGGCGGGGCAAAAGTGGGGTTACAGTCGTGAGCACAGCAAACAGGTGACTCTTGTGTTCGTACTGTGTCAGTTTGCACACGAGCAACTGGGAACCTCCTTTCGCCCCACCCTGGAGAACAAAACCTATCCGATCTGCGGCATCTGCCTGATACATGTTGTGGAGAAATCAGTGACAATCTCAACGCAGTATTTTTTGCAACCTAAGAGAAACAAGTAATGAGATTTTAAGGTGTCCGAGCCCACATTCTCTGGGTGAGGGCATGACGGCGCACTCGCACACAGGACGAAAGAGACACACCAATGCAACGCCACGGGGAGCCCGTCCTTCCCGATGCTCCAGGCACGACTGCTGGTGTTCACGAGGAGGTTCCTAATTCCCACTTGTCCCCACACAGAATGTTGCACACATCGGGAGGTAGAAGTGACAGCAGAGTCCCATGGAGATAAGAAAGCTGGAGCCCCCAGAAGACACCACATGAGCTCTTGAATCCCAGCCCAAGGCTGGCTGGGCGCTGGCTGGACTGGAGGGTGGGAACTGCAGATGAAGGTGGCACAGGGCAAGGCCAAGGAGCCAGAGAACACGCGTGCAGAGGCGCACATGCACACGGACCAGGGAAGGGGCTGAGGACAGAGCGGCTTCCCCTTGCTGGACGCACTCAGAGTTCGTGTTTCGTCAGGGAAAGGACACAGGGGTGACTGGCAGGCCTTCCACAGCATCTGGGGCTGAGTGCCATTTCTTGGTTTTAAAATTAAAACAAGGGTAATGCAGCCAAAATAAATAACAACATCAATTATCATCTTTCTCTTCTGATGGTACAAAAACATTTTTTTCAAAAATGATTTCCAACTATTACGGAAAGCAGAATACATTTATAATGAGTTTTCAAGTATTGTTTCAAGATTGACCCTGTACAAATGAGACACGTGTTTAGAAGTCCCAATACTTGCCGGGGAACCTTTTTTAAACAATAAACATCTTTGTGTTAATACAACTTTATCAATGAACCTTCTGACAGCATATTATAAGAGAGCACAGCTCAAAAATACCCTTTTCTCCACAGAGGAGACTCAAGGTGTGCACACACGTCACTCCACCTTCAGAGCAGCAGATCTGCACAGGATGCACGTGCACCCACCTCGCTGTTCTCTAACTTGTTACAATAACTATTTTAGGTTTTCTTAGCTAACTTGGGGACAAGCTTACAGCCCTCCAGTCCCACAGTCTTTCCGTTTTTGCCGGTGTGCTTCGGGTGGGACACGTGTACAGGCAAACCTCACGCACTCGTGGTGCCTGGTTTCAAACAGGGCTTTTCCACGTTGGGAGAGCATGGGGACCTCACCACCTTTCCCCTCGGGGCAACCTGCCTCTTCCAGGAACCTCACTGCGCTCCAGATAAGATGTTAAAGCACTGTGGACCTCCTGATGGCCGTCACCACCCAGTCCAGCATGTCTCCGATGACCACAGGTCCTGGTGCTCACTGCCACCCAGAGCACAGAAGGTGCAGCCTGCAGAAGCCATGTTACCTGGGCTAGAGCCCCGCCTACCCACCTGACCTGTGCCTCTCTCCAGACCTCAAACGTCAGGCCAGCTTGTGGGGACCATGGCATCCTTTTGGGTGCCCCTGGTGACCGCAGGGCCTGTCTGGGCGATGACCAAGGCGAGGCCAAGCAGGGCTGGGTTGGAGAGGTGGACATCATGCACTTGTACCAAGGAAAAAGACACTCAAAAATAAAGTGAAACAAAAACTAGAAAGAATGCTCTTTGTCTAAGAATATTTGGTTTTAGAAGGTAAATAAAATAATTACGTTTCTTAAAATATAATTTTCTGACATCCCTTAATCCTACATGTACATTATTTCCTAACAGCAGATTTTCAAAAGGCAATCAAAAAGCAGACAATTTAGGTCATTTTTAAATAATATGAGGACATACTTTTTAAAGATTAGGTTATAATTCTCAGTATTTACATACACGTCCTATGGTGGGATGGCTAGGAAAAAATAAAATAAAATAAAAACCAAAGGTGCAAATAAAGTTTCACTTCCGTGGGAGGTGAAGCTCGTAGTGGGTCCCACAGGGAGTGAAAAAGTGAACCCACGGCCAGGTTCCCCAGGACCAGCGGCTGCAAAGCCACGTTTATGTCACTCGTGAGGTTTCGCTTCCACATGTAACCCTCAGAGACCTTCCAACACTGTCACCAAAAGCTCACCCAGGATTTTAAGGGTTGGTCACTTTGTGGGAAGCTGGCTGTGATCCGCTCTGTTATTTCACCCCTTGTAAAGGCAAACACAAAACTTAAAACTCCATCACTGAAAGACACAGCTCGGTCAGACACATGACCTTGTGAGGGACCGTCCGGACAGTTACACACACTCGGGATGGGGATGCTCCATGGTCGCCATTCCCAGCCCCTCTGTGGGAGCCCTGCTGGGACCCGGTGGCTCTGTGTCTCCTCCGGGGTTGGCATGGGCACCTGGGGAAGCGGGGCTGGCGGCGAGGTCCCCTGGAGTCCACGAGGACAGTGACTCGTGCACAGTGACTGCGTGTGCCTCCATCTGGCGCTGCAGGCTGTCCATCTCCTGCCTGGGGACACAGGGAGAAAGGTGGGAAGGCCAGTCAGAGACGAGTCAGGATGCCACTGCTTCTCCACGATGGATGTGGAGCCTAACAGGCTTCAGCTGGATGGCCATTCGCTCACACATCTCGGGCACCTTCAGGGACCAAAGGAGCCTCTCTATCTACACCAGCAACAGCGATGGGGGACACAGAACTTAAGGGGCTCTCGACACTGTTCTTGGTGCCGTGTAGAAACCAACAGGCCATGAGGCTCCACACATAGTCTTCTGTTCAGGGACGTGAGGAGGATGGAGCCAAGAGACTCACACGCAGACTCCCTTACAGGGTCCAAAAAAGAGGTCCCCACCAGGCCATGCACTCTGTACATCAGCCTCATGCCAACAGAGTTGAAGGGCTCAGGACCTGGTAATTTAGGGCTTCTCAGGGTTATTTAGCTGCAGGCAACTCTCACCTTACAATGTGACCCCACTTAACAGAGACCTGCTCAGCCCCGGCTGGGCATTCAGTGCTGCAACAGGGACTCTGCCAAGCTCAACACATGACTCAGAAACTAAGCAACATGAGACAGAGCCCCTCGTACTTCAGTTGCTGGAGGCAGCTGTTGAGGTTCCTCAGGGGCTCCTTGCTCACGGCGGGAGGGGGCCTCAGCAGTTCCTCCAGCAGCGAGGCTGGGACCGGGCAGTCAGGGACCTTCACTGGCGTCACAGGGCTGGAAGGGCTGGCCTCGCCTCTCCGTTCCTTCCTCTGTTCATAAAAGCATATAATTAGCTGTCTGCTGCCTGCCCCGTTGTCTCCGCTCCACACGGCCCTGGGAAGGTATGTAAAGTCGTCTGCATCCACTGAGCTAGCAGCCACAGGGGCTCAAGAAATGTTGGCCGAAGAGAAAACCTCCCTGCTGCACACAATGGACACACACAGTCCTGGATCCTCAGGACAAAGCCAAGCCCTAAATGTGAGCTCCCACACAGGACTTTCCACGAGAGATCACAGCCCTGACTCTGAGTTTCCCTAAGAAATTAAGTCAATTTTCCAACTCAGATGACTCCCCTTTCTAACACTTCAAAGTGTAAAGACTTTGCACAGATATATGCTGATGCTACTGAAATCCTGAATCTGTGCCACTTCTCTGACCAGGAAACCATGAGTGTATGCTCATGTGAGTATGTCTCTGAGAAGAAACAAATGCTAGGCACGCAGACAATCTGAGAGGGGCCTGTGACCACAGCCTCGGGGTCCTGGGGTTTCAGGGCCCAAGCTGGTCTCAGCTGGGTGCACCAAGGGACTAGGGATTTTAACACAGCAAACCATGACCTCACTTGGTTTATAATGCCCAGTCAACAACATGATAACTGAACTCATAAATAAAAGCAAACATTTTGCTGGAAGTCACCAAAATAAATACTAGGACTATTGTCCATGCAGAATTCTCCACATTTCACACAGGGGCTGCTGAATGTGGGGTCAAATACAGTTTTATGTCTGAGATCCACCGCCCCACCCCCAGCCCCCGTCCACCTCCCCGCAAAGGCCTGCAGTTCCCATTCCTGCCGCCAGAGCCCGCTCACCGTCTTGGCTGCGCCGCGTCGCAGGTCCAACTTGAGCTGCTGGTTCTGCTGCAGCAGAGTTTTCATGTTGTTCTTCAGCTCCGACACTTTGGCCTGAAGCACAAACTTGTCTTTCTGGGTCTTGGACAGGTCCTCCTGCACTATCTCCAGCTCAGACTTGATGTTCTAAGGGAAGTCAAGTCACAGAGTTTTCACAGTTGAAAGATCTGAAATGCTGCCAAGGTGTCTGCGTGTCATGAGTCTAAGGAGACACAGCAAGGTGCTGACTGTCGTAGGTGCCCCTGCCTGGCTCCAGGTCCTCCCGGCAGGCCAGCCTGTGATGCTGGCAGTTCCATTTACATCCCGCATGCCCTCACCCCCTCACTGCTGCCCTGACCACACCCACAACGAGCCAAAGTCCCCAGTGCGAATCCCATGCTCAGCTACGGAGAAAGAGTGAAAGTCGGTCCTGGGGGCCAGTAGAGCTGCTACAGACAAGTCATGCTCCCAAACCCTCTGCAGTCAGGACCACCCTCCAGGCACCAGCGTGTCGATGTGTCACATGTGCTGTGTCACTCATTGCTGCATTTCGCAGCAAAGCCCAGGTGTGGCACCAAGCTCTGGTGTCCTTGGCCTTCACCTGCTGCATGACCCGGACATGTCCATGAAATGGGGTAATGTGGTCTCACTGTCATCGCTGATGTGGTGGGAGCAGTGGCTGCCCATGTCCTGGCTGTCTGAGGCGAAATCTGCCCGATGACCCCCGGCTGTGCTCCCAGTACCTGCAGAGACTGCTCAGCCCCATCCAGCTCCCGCCTGCTCTGCTGCTCAGTCAGGTCCAGCTGCTGCTTCAGGGACTGGATTTCTCTCTCCTTCTGATCCACCTCCCACTTGAGGTTCTCCATCTATAGGAGGGAAAAAAATCACACAAGCAAAAGAATTTCACAGTGGCTTTCTTGCACAAGAAGTACTCCATGTCTGTGTCTTATTTAACACCACACTTAGAGACACATGACTGTCCCTGAGCCAGCAGGCAGGGAAGCAGCCGAGTCCAGCCATACAGGTCCTGTCACCAAAAGCAGAGCCGCCCTGCCTACCTCCTGGTTTCCTGCGGGCTGTCTGCTCAGCTGCTCATCCAGCTGCTTCTGCAGCAGCTGCAACTGCGTCCGCGCCTCTGCCAGCTCTGCCTGGAACTGTGCGACTTCCTGGGCACGTGTGCCCTCCTGACGCCTGGCACAGAGAACACGGCAGATGCAATGACAGCATGCAGCCCACCTGACCCCTCAGCCCAAATGTGTCAGCTCTGTGTGACCAGTCCTGGGGGGTGGGGGCTCATGTGCTGCTCACTCTGGGCAGGGACCCTCTAGGGGTGGTTGATGAACTGTCTCGACTGAGCCTCACAAGCCCCCTGGGGTTATGGTAGTGGGGAGAGTTTCACAGGGACCTGAACCCACACAACTCGAGGCTGCCCTCGTCGGAGCTGACAGTGAGCCTCAGAGGTGGGCATAGCCCTCAGGACTCGTCCCCCAAACAGGATTCTCCACTGTCGATGAAGGGCTGGGAGGGCGCAGAGGGTACGGCAGCATGGCGACTGTGACATGGGGGTTAAGCACAGACTTCTTGAGACAGACTAGACATCTTCTCCTTCCCAGGCCTGCTCACACGGTGACCTCAGAGTGTGCAATGTACTAGGTGGACATGGGGCAGAGCCCCGGTGGGGACCCTGTGGCAGTTGGCCCTCTGCCTGTGGATACTCACTGGAGACAGTCGGCCTCCGCCTGCAGTGTCTGTACCAGGAGCTCCTTGGCCTGCAGCTCCTTCTTCACCTCGCTCAGCTCCAAGGTGGCGGCCTTGAAGTGGCGGCGGTTGTGCCCTGCTTCCGCTTTGGCCGCAGCCACCTGGAAGGACACTGGCCTCAGCAGAGTTCAAGGCAAGAGCAGTATCCCCTCTGCCCTTGCTTGTCCTAATGGGTACCAGGGCTCTCCTGATCCCACTGTCACCCAGGCCCTGATGCCACCTCTGTGCTCGGGACACGTCAGAAAAGGCACTGGTACATTAAGTTCCTGGAGGGAATGGCTGTGTCAAGGTGCTCAGTTTTAGACACTGAAAACGCGCCCTGTAAAGGCTGCACGTGGCTGCACGGTGGATGTGTCGGAGGGTGGCCACACACCTGTTCCCTGAGGCTGTGCACTTCCAGCTTCTCTCTCTCCAGGGCGGCTTGTAAGGTCTGCACCAAGTGCCTCATCTGGCGGTCCTCCTCCTGTTTGCGCTGCATGATGGCTTGCACCTGCAGCACGGCACCAAGGGGACCAGTCAGGAAGGACCACCATGCCACAGCCTATAGAGCCCAGGAGAGAGCACAGGCCACCGTGGTGGCCCACATGGGAGACCAGGGCCAAACAGAAACCAGTGAGTTCTCTGATGGCTGGAAAATCCAAGGCTGTTGATGGCCACAGGAGGACACCCCTGAAATACCCAGCTCCCCCGAACTCCAGAAGCTTTGGAGCCCTGAACCGAGAACAGGGTCTGGAGCAAGACCCCTGCTGGTCCCTTACAGACAAGCAACTGCCTTGACGTAGTGAGGGTCCACCCTGGCCCAGCAGGAGTTGCCCACCCCCAGCCCTCCCAGGACTCAGTGACGGGACAGTTCGGGGCCTATGTGCACATGTGAGGAGGGTGTCACACTCCCCCTGCAGGAGCAGCGACGACTGAGCCTGATACCTGGAGGTTCAGCTCTACAAGGTCAGCCTCCCTCTTGGCCAGCGCTGTCTCCAACACGCTGTTGTGCTCCCGCAAAGCCGAGTTGGACTGGCCGAGGCCCGTGAGCTTCCCTCGCTCATGCTCCAACTCCAGAGCTAACTTCTTTTTTGACTCCTCAAGGTGCTTTATCTTCCTCCTAAAGCCCCTGGACTCCTGAAGCTGAAACAAGTCCCAGTGATGTTACAGAGTCATGCGTTCTGGTCAGGGGAGCTGTGACCCACTGGGGACAGAACAGCCAACATAAAACACAGTGACAGGTACCCAGGGCCTGACTGACAGTCAGTCCCATTCGATCTTTAAACGTCCAGCCCACCTGAGCTGCGCCCCCTGGAATTTGCAACGAGAGCATCACAAGCAGGAGCATAGCTGCCACGAGGCCTCTGACGCCCCCCACATGGGTGGCAGCGGACATGTCCTGCTAGCTGCTATTGTTACCGTGCATGGGGTGGGGGGAGTCTACACTTGGGCGGTCTAAGATCCAGAAACGTGGTCGGACGGGTGTGGAGTGCAGAGCAGTCAGGTTCAGCACACAGGCCAGCCAGGCTGATGCTCCAGGGTCCTTTATGTCTGCACCAGGGCCGCAGTGGAGCGGCGTGGCCCATATACTTTGCCGCGTGACCACGAGCTCACCTACCTCGTCCTCCAGCTCCAGCACCTTCTCCCTGTACTCCTCCAGCTCCTGGCTAGTCAGCGCGATGACCTCCTGCAGCTCCTTCTCCAGCATCACCTTGCTGTGGCCCACAGTCTGCAGCTCCAACTCCAGGGTCTGGATTCTCTCCTAACAGCAGGACAGGAAGGTGGACAGAGTCGTGGGCTTCAGTATGGCCGTGGAACGTGCTGACCTCCCTCCTGTGTATCCCTGCGTCACCTGACCCGAGAGGCTGCTGACCACACTGACAGCAGGACGTAACTAACCACTGTACACACACACGGGCACACATACACGTGCATACACACTCTTGCTGCCGCTGTGGTGTAGGTGCTGTTCATGCTTGTCTCTCCACTGAGCCTCCTAATGAGGGGTCTGACTGTCCACTCAGACTCAGGAAGGTGAATGACCTGCCCACAACCCACTTTCTGTGTGTGGCTTTCGGGCTGAGCTCCTACAGCAAGTGGAGGGTGGAGTCTATAGGCTTTGTACCTTCCCACCTACTGCATAAGCCAAGAAATGAAAAAACCAGACATGTTTTACAGTGGAAGGGAAATTGTAATTGAATAAATTTTCCCCTATGATAAGTGCAGGTGATTGTAGAAACAAACTTCACCTGAGAATGCAATGACTAAATGGAAGTGAAATGCCTTAAATTGGAGAGTAATACATAAAGTGTGAACTAACTTACTCAGGCAGACTTACTCTGAGTAGCAAAAGTGAAAAATGGTCAGGCCCAAGGCAGGCGTCCCCAGCAAGTCTGAGAGCCTTCATGTCATACCTTCAGCCCTGCCCACCCACTCCCCAGTGGGAGCTCCCGCCTGCCACCATCCTCCATTACGCTCAGGGCTGCCAGCCAACCGTGACCTTAAAAATAATCTACAAGCCAAAGGCTTTGGGCTCACAGCACGGACCTCCTTCCCCAGTTCCTCCAGGATAAGGCCCCCCTGTCAGCAGAGCCGCTCGCCACCACCTGCATCTGGATGTGGGCGCATGCCAGCATGGACCCGAGCGTCCCGTTTTCCCGTTCTCTCCCTGTCACAGCCTCCCCTGGAACCACCATCCCTCCACAAGAGAGTCGCAGGTCTCACCCTACCTGACCTCAGTCTGCTCAACACACACCCTGACCCCTTCACATCACACAGGCCCATCCTCCGCTGAGACACCAAGCTGTCCACCCTAACACCTTGGTTCCTCAAGTACTACCTCCTCCGAAAGATTTTCTTGATTGCCCCGCAGGCACTGGAGCCCTCACCAGCCCCCACTCACACTGCTCACAAAAATGCTCCCCAGACACTGAAGGGGCAAGAAGGAGCCAGCGTGGTGAGCACACTGTGGGCCACGCCTGAGGACTGTCCAGTGTCCGAGCAGACCCCACGGCCCCACAGGTCCACAGGGGCTGAGGGAGAGGACCTGCACGCAGCTCCCACCCCTGGCCACATCAACATGGTGTTGAATTTTAGAGAGCTGCTGCCCACACACTTACTCCGCCCCCTCACATCCCTACCCTGGGCACCCGTGATGGGCCAAAGCAGACGCAGTACCCACGTGCAGTGTGCGGTCACTGGGGCCGCCGGCCTCCTGGGCTCTCAGCTGGCTGAGCTCGGCCTCAGCTGCCTCCTTGGCCGTGAGGGCCTCCTGCAGGCGGCGGCTGAGGATGCTCACAGCGCTCTCGTAGGCCTTGTGCTTGCTCTTCATCTCCTTCTGAGCACTGCTCAGGTCCGAGCCCAGACGCATCACCCTCTGCTTCTGCTCGGTGATAGCCCTGGGGCATGTCAGAGGAAACAGGCTATCTTAAGTCCCCCATACCTGCCCCCCACTCCACCTCTCCTGATCCTGCACCCCCAGATCCAAGACCCGTGGATGTGGCCGGTGCTGGCAGCCCCACAATGCCCATCATTGTGCTCAAACCCACCTGGCCCCTCCTGGAGCTGTTCACAGGCTCCTAACCAACGAAACAATGAACCCGACCACAGGGTTATGAGTAAATCACAGCTGATAAGCAGCGCCGGTGTGCATGTGTGGGATGTGTTGGGGCAGGGCCGGGGTGGGGCTAGCATCCACCAAGAGCAAGACACACAACTCCAATGGAAATACAAACAGAAAGGGTGAGGCCCCAACTCACCTGGCGGCTCCCTGGTGCAACTCCTCGATCTGTGACTTGAGCGCCTCATTCGCCTCCGTCAGCGCAGCCACCTGCTGCTTTTCAAACTGCAGAGACTTCAAAGGAGGGAGGAGGAACCAGTGAGAGCAAAGCCCCATGTGCCTCGGCAGCCTGATTCTGGACGCACCCCAGGCACGTGGTCCCGTTTCAGAGCCGCCTCCAGCACGTGGGCTTTGAAGGTCCTGGGAGAGAACTTTGCACTTTTATGAGGGACCGTGTCAGAGAGGTCAGGTGCCCCTGCTGTCTGTGTCATGGCGATGGAGGGAACACTGGGAAGGGGCCCCCTCCCCCTGGGCTCCCCAGCACCCATGGGAGCGAACGTGAACCAATTTGGGAGGCTCAGCCTCCTCCTAGCCCCTCTCGCTGCCCTGAGCACGTCTGTGACATGACTCACACCGAGGCCCCCACTCCAGTAGCTCCACCTGCGCACTCACGGCTCTAACGCTGTCCCTTCCCAAAACCCTTAGCTTGCGGCCCCCAGTCAGTCTGCCCAACCTGCACCCTGCCTGGCCCTCTCCTGAGACTTCAAAGGCCTCACACACCGAACAGCCTTGGTTTGACGTGTACGCGCATATGTCATTTCAGGAACACCCCGCAGTCCCAGCAGGGCCCTGGACTGAGGTCTCGCTCTCCCTGCCCTCTCAGGCACCCTGGGCCCTCGCAGCACGGCCATCTACACCAGCTCCTGCTCGCACCCTGGCCTACCCTTGGCCACAAGACCTGCACAGGTGCACCTCCCTCCTGCTGGCCCTCCACACCGCTCACCAGCTCCCACTCCCAGAGGCCGCAGCAGCCGCTGCAGCCTGGCGCTCCCTGCTGTCCCTCAAACCCAGGTCACCCCTGGGTCTCCCCACAGTGCCGACTCTCTTCCTGCACTCAAATCCATGTCACCTGCCGGCAGGTACCTGTCGCCCTCACTGCTGTATGCCCCCCTGCCCCAGCCCCACGAGAGCCCGAACAGCCAAGCCTTCTCAGGCAGCGCATCCGCAGACCTGCAGGTGCGTCTCCATCTCATCACGCTCCCGCTGCACCAAGTCCAGTTGTCCTTCGAGAGCTGCCATCTGCTGCTGGACCTGGGACACCTCCTTTTGTAAGCGCGCCCGCTCCGCCTCCACGGACTTCTTGTCCCCTTGCACCTGGATCAGCTCTCGCCGCAGCTCCTTCACCTCCACGTCCAGCCTCTTCTTTGTGGCCTTGAGCTCGCTGATGAGCTGGTCTCGGGAGGCAGCGTCACGTCGGTAGGCCTCCATCATCACCTGCCAGGACAGAGCTGCAGCCAGGGCGGGTGGGGCCCCCAGCGGACACGCAACTTACACAAAAACGCTCACAGGCCCTGAATGGTGAGGCTCAGCGGGCTGGGTGTCACACCACACACCAAGAGGCCACCGGCTGGATTCCCAGTCAGGACACATGTCTGGGTTGCGGGCCAGGTTCCCAACTGGGGGTGTGCAAGAGGCAACCAATTGATGCGTATCTTGTACACTGATGTTTCTATGCCTCTCTTTCTCCCTCCCTTCCCCTCTCTCTAAAAATAAATAAATAAAATCTTTTTAAAAACACTCATAGCTTGTCTGGGGCTAAATAAAGATAACACTTTGCCAAAAACTGAAGACACCATCAACTGAGACGCCCCCGTTATTCTGCTCCCTGACGCGCTGGTGAAGCACACAGCTGCTACGGCAGGTGCGGGCACCTCCGGCCTCCATCCTCCTGGGCGTCCGGCCGTTCCCTCTCTGAGCCGTGCTCCCGGCTGGCAGCAACGCCCACACAACTGGGGGCGCGCCCTCAGGGGCCAACCCTGCTCAGACCGTGTGCCGGCAACACTCTCTCATGCCCCCCACACGGATGGCCTTCACGAACCGACATGCACTCTGGGTGCGCCAAGACTGACGTCAACGCTGGGTCACCGTGTTGTTCTCCGAGCGTGCGTTAAACAGAAACTCAGCCTGTGCAGGGGTGACGCACCTTCTCTGCTGTGACCACAGGGCATGATGCGGCCGGACACCAGCCCCACTGTGGACACACCTGACTCTGGAGACTTTCTATGGGAGGGGGAGGGGCACGTCTTAGAGTCAAGAAGTGCCTTTAAAAACTGAAGGCATCTAGAGGCTCGCTACCTTGCTCTTGATCAGTGCGACCTAGTGATGTGATTAAACCACTTATAAGACTGTGTGCACATACTTGTCTCATGTAAAGAACACCAACAACTCAACTTTACCTTTTGTTGAAGAAACTGTTCTTTTATTTTCTGTGTCTGCTTTTTCAGAGAGGCAGTCTCTTCCTGCAGGTGCTCCACCTACGAGGGACATGTGCGCACTTTAGTGCCCGAGTCAGGGCAGGAAAGACAACTTCCCAGTGGGACAGGAATGCCACCCCACTTCCTACCCACTGTTTTAAAAATAATAACCTTAATCCAAGGTGCAGCCACCGGTGACCTGGTTAATAACACCACAGGCAAAATGGAAGCATGAGCAACAATGCCTCATACCAATGACTGTCTCTTCCAGAGCTTTCCAACTATCCGCTGGTGTCCCTCTTACTGACAGTAAAATCAAACTCCAATTTACTCAAAGAATCTGCACACGTGCTGTAACCCCATCCCTGCTGGTTTGAAAATCTCCCTCCGCGTGCCCTAGGAAGTAACTTAGCTCCGTCATTGTCCGCAGAGAAAACACGGGCCTCCCTCGATCTTACTTCCCAAAAGGGAAGTGCCGTTGGTTTTTTGTCTTGTCCTGTTGCTTATGTAGTGGGACCTGAAGACAAAATTATTGCCTGACACCCACTCTAGTTCTGCACATCCTGCGGCTTTCTTGTTTTGCCCGTACTTTTAACATTTGTCTACGCCCAGCTGTGTTAGCTGTTTGCACCACGGCTCCCAGGAGTGGGTGCTAGGTGACATCCACACAACCAGACACTCAGGCCACCTGCCCACCTCGCCCGCTGACACCAGTCTGTCGCACTGCTGTGTGCTGTGGGTCCACTGCTCAGGCACACAGGAGGGAAAAGACAAAAGTTCCACACACTTTCCCTGCCTGAGCTCCACACATTCCATGGACAGAAACTGTGTTTATTGGTAGATTACTTTCAAAGCCCAAACATAATTGTTCCCTGGCTCTTGGCCTGTACATGCCCAGCACCTAGAGGGCCGGAAGCCTACCACCAAGGGAACGGGTCCTCCCCCAGTGAAGCCCTGGCCTCAGTCTGGGTGTACTTTCACCTTTGTACAATGGGGTTTAAAGAAAGAGCCAAACCCTGAACATCGATGCTCACATGTGTGACTGTGACTTGTACAAAATGATGGCAAATGGTACTACCTGGCTGGACTTGACGGCTAATTCCTGTCTCAACTGCTCCAAAAGTTCCGATGTCTCCTCAGCACCTTCTTCCAAGCGTCTGGCTCCTCCATCAAGCTGCTCCCCACTGCTCCTGGCCGCCTGCAAAGCCACCTCCAAGACAATCTTCTCCTTCTGCAGGAAGCTGATGGTGTCATCCCTGGTGGTGGCCTCACTTTCTAGCTCTTCTAGCCGGGCCTGCAGCTCATTGTAGCGCTCCTGCAGGTCGCCAAGGGTCTGCTCCCGGCTCTGCAGTGTCTCCTGGGTCGAGGTAAACTGCTTCAGCAGGTCCAGGTGCTCCTGCTGCAAGGCCTCGAGCTGCTGGTCTCGCTGGTGCAGAGTCAACTTCACCTGGAAAAGGGACCAGATTCAGTGTGACCACCCACTCTGGAATTTTTACTGTTGCCCTGTTCAGGTTGAAGATAACCTGCATGGACATTTTGCAGCATCTTGTACATAAAAGTAAAGTCTGGCATACAAGGACACTTGCAGAAGTAAGCACTTGGCCAGGTCTGCCATAGCAGCCAGGTCTGGTGGTGTAACACTGAAATGAATGTGATAGGTGGACCAGCACCAATGCACACAGCAAGGACAGCCACACGAGGCAGCCGTGTGTGGTCCAGGCATCTCAATGGGGCTGCAGCAGGGCCTTGCCTGCTCCAGCTGCTGCTCCAGGGCTACTGCCGAGGCCGCCACGTTCTGCAGCTGCTCCTTCTCCTCCTCAAACTCCTCCAGCCTCCGCTGCAGGTCCTCCTCCACCATTGTCTTCGCCTCCTGAATCTGCACAAAGGCAGCTTCTTGGTCCAACATGTCAGCCTAGAGCCGGAAGAGAGTGCATTTTAAAAAACAGGATAACCTGAGTGCCCCAGCAAAGTGAAAGGACACCCTCCCAGTGGTTATGGAACTCAATCCACATCACTGTCTGCCCATGCCCTGTGAACGGAGGAGCCAACGGCCACCAGAGTGAAAGGCTGGTGACCTCCCACTGCCCACTAACAGGCTCTCTGCCTGCTCTCTGTCCACAGTCCTCCCCAGTGCTGACCCTCGGGCCTGGCTGGAAGGAGAAGCAAGCAGACAACTGTCTGAGGACCTGGGATAAAGTGACAAATGATATCTCACACTGCCTCTCACATGAAGATGAGGACCCTGGGGTGTGACACAGGGAACATCCTGTGTCACAGGATGATCCGGATACCACTTGGTAAAGCCAGAGACTAGGGTCGTGGGACAATATGGGAACCCTTACATCTGACTCTGTACATGAGACCCAACATCCAGGTGTGTTTCACAGGGAAAGTAACGTCAGTTTATAATTTAGAATTTTCCAGTTCTTTGAGGCTAGAGCCCATGAAGAGCATGTTTTTCACAATGTGACTCTCCCCTCATCCAGGTCACCTGTGAGGACAAGGGCCATGTGCAGAGAAGGAGGAGAAAGGAGCCACACCAGTGGCAGAACACCGGTCTTTGGGGTGACTGGAAGGCCAGTGACAAGACTGCCACGCCCCACCCCTGTGATGCTGCATGCCCTTTTCTCTGCCTGATTTCTCCCAAGAAGTAGGTACTCTTCTCTCATTTTATAAAAAGGGAACGAGGCCCTGGCTGGTGTGGCTCAGTGGATTGAGTGCCAGCCTGTGAAATGAAAGGTCATAGATTCGATTCCCAGTCAAGGCACGTGCCTGGACTGCAGGTCAGTTCCCCAGTAGGGGGCATGTGAGAGGTAACTGATTGGTGTGTCTCTCACACATCAAAGTTTCTCTCCTTCTCTCCCTTCCTTCTCCTCTCTCTAAAAATAAATAAAAATAAAAGTAAAAATAAAAGTAGACTAAAAAGAGAAGAGAACAAGGTTCTGAAAGGTCAAGAAATCATCCAGGTGTCACAGCTTGAAAAAAGGACAGGTATTGGGTCCCAGACCAAGCTGCTGCGTCCCACCGCCCTGACCCTGACCCTGACCCTGCACATACTGCTGGGCAGGAGAGTAACAAAGGCTGAGGGCAAGGAGACACTTGCTGCCACTGGGCTCTGCGATGCTCTCAGACATGCACTGCACTGAACGCCTTCCTTCCCGCTCACTCTCTGCCCAGCACCACCCGCCACTGGGCTGTGTGCCAGGACCCAGACCCACCACAGGCCAGAGGAGACAAGCATGAGAGAATGTGAGGAACTGAATCCCGACACCTAACCACTGTAGGCTGTTCAATACTTTAAAAGACATACAGCCCCGACTGGTGTGGCTCAGTGGATTGAGCATCGGCCTGTGATCCAGAGTCGCTGGTTTGATTCCCAGCCAGGGTACATGCTTGGGTTGCAGACAAGATCCCCACGTGGGGGGCGTGCAAGAGGCAACCACACACTGCTGTTTCTCTCCTCTTTCTCCCTCCCTTCCCCTCTCTGAAGATGAATAAAAATATTTGGAAAAAAAAAAAAGAAATGAGTTCTCTTTCCCCTACATTCAAAACTACCCAACTTCTGAACATGACATATATTTCTTAAAAAAATAAAAGTAAAAAATAAAAGACATACAAATGTATGTGTGTATTACTCATGTGTATGTATGTATTTGTATATTTCCTTAGCCTTGACCGGAGTCAAAAAAAGCCCAATTCAAAACAAAAAAAAAAAACAAAAACAAAACCCTAGTGACAGGCAGCGGCCGTGGGACAGCCCGGCCCGCACCTCGATGCCCTGGAGCTGCAGGGCTATGCGCTCCTTCTCCTTGATGGACCTGTGCTGGGTCTCTGTCAGCTGCTGGGACAGGGACACGTTCTCCAGTTTCAGGTGCTCCAGGAGGCCTGTCTGGGTCATCTGTCCAACCTGCAAAGAAAACACATGGCAGAGAGTTGCTAGATTTCCAGCACTAGATTACAAGTGCAGACCAGCCTGTGCCCTAGGCTGCCAGGGTGAGACTCTGCCCATTGGTGGCCCCTGAGGGGCCAGTTCCTGAGGAGCCACCACACAGGGCGTCTGCCCACCCTCTTGCAGGACAACCTGACACTAGGGGCAACGGGCCCTGTGTGCCTAAGAGGGGCAGGCAGGCGGCCCAGGAGCTAGAGGTTACTCCTCTGAGAACGTGCAGTTTGTGGCAAGATTTATACCTAAGTTCCCACTGAAGGCTCATCCTGAGCCCCAAAGGTGAGGGGGCCTTACCTAGACGACAGGTGCAGCCAGGGCTGGAGATCTGCCCCGTCGGTGAACTGACCAGCTGTGACGAGACACACTTCAGGCCCTGCCAGTCTCCATGTCAGATTGTCCTGGGCACACCAGGTTGACCCTGTCCATTCCTGGGATCCAGCCCAGGGCCTGGCCCAGGCCATCAGCCAGGCCTCCTTTGACTACTGTCTCCTGGGGAAGCAGGCACCCAGCTTTGAACATGCCAGTGCCAGAGAAGGGGTCAGCGGACGCAAGGGTCTGCAACTGGACCTTTGAGCACACACTTCCAGCTCCAATAACAAGGCTCCTAGAAGGACACGAGTCCCAGGGCCTCAAGGGAAGCCACTACAACAAGAGGGGCACCACTTGAGGGGACTGTGTCTGGAGACAATGACACAGTAAAGACCACCCTGACTCTCCCCCTGCTGGATGGCCCTGGGAACAGGTCTAAGTGACTAGGAAAAGGGGGGAAATGCTGAACCTGGGTCCCAGAGGGATTTGTAAACAGCAATTACGTTTCTCAAACTGCCACTCCCGGAAATCTTCCTGTTTTCATCTTCCCAACTCCATCTCTGACTTTTGTCAGATACAAAAATCTGGCATATTTAAATACTTTATGCTTCATTTAAATGAATGTACCATAGCTTCAAAATTACAGTAACTTGTAAAATGATGTATTTTTAAGTTATGTTGTAAGCAGAACCAATGCTTGTCTATGTGGTCCTTTAGCTTAGATATAAACTTAGAGAGTTTCTACTTTGTACATACGTAGACTTTAGATGTTTAAAAAAGGAACATTTGGTCGAGTTAGTATTTCACACTCTTTACCAGGGAAATAAAGTTTTAATTAATGTAAATTATTTTATCTGGACCAAAAAAGGGGGCAGGGAACAAAATCCATAGTTAAATTCAAAAAGAAGCCTGAGGCTGACACAGGTGCCACGTGGCACCTTCGTGGTCAACCCACTTAGTCGAGAGCCCTGAGGTCCAGAGCAAAGAGCAGTTCAGCCCGTGCCGGCTGTTCTGGGTCCTCCAGAGCAAGACATGGCTCAGAGGGCGCAGCCCCAGCGTGACTGTGCACCTGTGCCAGCTCCCACGTGTGCCGGCTCCCTAACACAATGAAAGGGAGGAGAACCTGGGGATCAGGCATCTTGAGAGGGAGAAGCTCTCGCTGGGAAGAGAAGGCATGCCTGCGCCCCGTGCGTGTCACAAACAAGTCACAGGAGAGCAGAGACCGGGCAGACTCAGATTTGGGAACTAGGTTCACAGGACAGAAGTCACCCTCAGAGGACGACGAGTCCTAGCAGTCAGAACTGGGGACACAGTTCCAGAGAGGAGTATTTTAGGGTTAGATGTGTGAAGCGGAGGTTGTGACACTCCCTGTGTCAGAAGGTCACGAAGACGCTTATGTACAGGGTGAGTATGGGCTACATGACTGGTTAGCAGATATTTTAAAAAGCGCACCAGAGAAATCCAAAAAGCAGAAGTCTTTCTAATTTACAGAAAAGCAGTTGCTCCACACGGAACACGAAGTGTGAGCTGTCCAGCCCTGCTGGGGCCATACCTGGATGTGGGCCATCTCGCCCTGCAGTCTGACCCGGGCCTCCTGGGCCAATGCGAGCTGCTGCTGGTACCACTGCCTGACGCTCTGCAGAGACGCGATTTCCGCCTGGGATGCCTTCAGCCTGCTTGTGAGCGTCGTGCGCTCCAGCTGCACTTGCCTCAGCTGGCTCTGCAAGGCTGTCATCTGCTGTCGTAGGTCATGCACTGGAGGCGAGAAAGCACAGTGCTCAGGCCAGCCCACAGCTGCACTTGGAGGTCCAGATCAGGACGGCCTCTCCACAGAGCAGGGACCCTGCAGGCTCCCGAAACACACAGCAGTGATGTTTAAAGTTGCAGTGCTGAGCCATGTCTCCTGGGGATGGGATTAGCTTCCTGTCACAATACTTCATCACTTGGTCCTTGTCACATGTGTCTGTTTATGACACCCAGCATCACCTATAGCGTTGATGCATCAGCACCAGACTCACAGAATGAGGCTCAACTAATACACGTTTATTCTACAAGACAATGCAGCCTCCTTGCACGTAGGAACAAAACAGTGTTTCGGGTTCTTTTTAAATAGCAAACTACCCGAAAAAGCACAAAAATGCAAAAAACATGTCACTGAGCCTCGCGTGAGTGCAGGTCCATCCACTGCCTGATGAGCTCTGGTCGGGTCAGGCCCTGCAACCCAGATTTATAAAATCATTTTTGAGTTCAGAACTTTTTGGATTTTATAATTTTCTTAAGGGACTGGGTACGCAGAATGCTCAAAAAACTAAAAACAGTCTACCGTTTTGTTTTTCAGTTGTGCTGTGTTTTTTTCTAGTTTCAAGGTGACAGCAGTCCGTCACTTTTTCTTTTATGTCATCAGACCTAAAACCTAGCGTCACACGCCTTACGGCCAAGACTCTGTGCTGACAGCAGCCCCACAGCCGCCCGGCCAGAAGGGGCTCATCTATGCCTGCAGCCTGTGCTGGAGGGGCCGAGGCCCGGCTGACGCTGAGGTGTCCTGAGCTGACAGCCAGTCTTCTTGGCGACTGGCTGGGTCTGGGGCCTGCACCCAGGTTCCCTGGACGCCGGTATTGCATGTCATTCTGCAGAGGATCCCCACAGGGACCCAGCCAGACCCACAGCTGAACTTAAGGTAGGAATAATAAAGGTTTACTAATCCACAACCTATTGTTTTTTTACATATTTTAAATAAGACCTGTCATTCTGTGGAATAAGCAGGCAGCTCTGACGACTGACTCAGGGTCAGAGCCCACATCTGAGACCTAGGCCACCCTGATGCACATGCAGAAATTTACCAGAAATAATCCCCATTCAGAAAAGGAGGCCCTCATGTACAAATCAGAAGGAAGTACAACCCCCCAGCACATTCATATGGCAACAGGTCAGTGTCCAAAGCAGGCACCTGAGGTGCACCCCACTGCCGAGCCCAACCCGCAGACACCAGGTCGCACACGCACCTGTGCTGTCCTTGCTGAGCATGCTGCTCTGCATCTCCTCTACCTTGGCCAGGAGGCGCTGGTATTGCTGCTCGGCCACCTGCAGGTCTCGGTGGGAGGATGCCAGGCTGGCGTTCTTGGCCTCCAGGGTGTTCTGCAGGTCGCTCATCGCCCGCTCCAGGTCCCAGCATGACTGCTTCAGAGTGTCCACCTCCGAAGTGAGCGCGTCCTGCTTCTGCTGGCTGCTGTGGCTGTGCTCCTCCTGTGCCTGCAGCCGCGTGTTCAGGGCTGCCAGCTGTGCCTGCAGCTCTGCCTTTTCTTTAAGTGCCTGGAAAGATCGCCAAAAGGCAACCCAGTCAGGAGATCCAGTCACCTCTACCTTGTGCATTAAGGAGGCTGCCACACCACCCAGTGAGACAAAGAAAGGTGCAGACAGGTGGGCTTTCCAGGAAAACACTGATTTCCAAATTATCCAGGTGTCTGACACAATGGCCCCCCCAGAGGAGGCGCACTATCCAGACAGCCAGGGGCAGGGGACCATGTACCTGCCTGTTTCCGCAGAGTGGTGCTGCACAGGTGCACCCTGAGAGGGCTGTGCAGCACCTGCTCACCTCTCACACAGCATATTTGTTCAGAAACAAAAAGCTCACAAGCACCCCCCCCCAAAACGCGCACACACACACACACACAGTACCAGGAGCCCTGAGGGATCCTCAAAAGACAGAGAACCAGGTTCAGATCTGGGAAAATAAATCGTCAGGGAGAGGCTCCTACACAGGGACCCTATAGGGCCAGTGGGGGCCTCGGGCAGCCTAAGGCACCATCCTGGGCTGGGTGGCAGGCCCTCAGAGGCCACTGTCCACAGGATAAAGCAGGAGAGAGGAGAGCAGGGCCTTGAGAAGCCCCAGGGAGAGCAGGGCACATCCACAGGAGCAAAGGGCATGAGCTCCACCATCCGGAAGTCGGCCTATCAGGTGTGCAGGAACTCCTGAGTAGAAAATGATTTTTAGGAATATGCTAAGCAAATAAAGCAAAGTTCGTATCAGAAAAAGAACCCACAGCAAAAAGCGTTCAAGGGGAAAGATGACAATTTTATCATGCCAGAAAAAAGTGAGGTCCAGCCAAATCAATCTGACTCTTAAGCATGGCTGGTTATCTGGCATCAGGGTGAGCAAATACTGCAGGCTGACCCAGGCAGAGATGGCAGACATGGGAAATGCCAAAGGGAAGCTCACATGCCTCTGAGCGGACAGACCAGGCCAACAGGACGTAGGCACAAAGGTCTGGCTGCTGCTGCTGCTGTATTTGTAAGGACATGTGAGACTCTACCCAATGATCAGAAAGCACACAGCACACGTGTCCACCAAGCACCCCTTACCTGACTGGCCTCGTGGGATAAGGCTTCCAGCTGTCCTTCAAGTCTCATTTTTTCTTTAAGAACCTGCAACATCTCATCCTGAGTTTCAGCCACAGAACTTTCCATGGATACGCTGGGGGAAAAGGTACACGTAGTCAGGTGGTGAGAATACGAGTGATCATAACCTTCACATCTGTCCACACTCTCCAAACCTCACACATCCCTGCCGCTCTCCCGCAGTTGAAAATAAGTAAGGAAAACGATTCCAATGGAGAGCTGTCAGGAAACACCCCCACCACAGCCGGGCATGTTCAGCCCCCCTTGGCTGGAATCCCCATGTGGAGATGTAAGCCAAGGTGAGCTCCCGTGGGCTTTTGTAGGCAGGTCTAGGAAACGCTGGAGGAGAGAATGTCCTAGCGTTGCAAACGATGACCGGATAGCTCTAGTTCCATTTCTAAAGAGCAACATGTGTGTCGAGGAAATGTGAAGGACTGAGAAGTTAGGTGTTGCAGCCCCTGCCCGGGCGAGTGGGTCCTGCGTGGTGCCCACCTGCTGCAGATGCTGTCTGTCCGGCTCCGTGTCTCCCCATTGACCTCCAGTCCTTGGTCTCGGTGCTCAGCTGCCGCGGCCTGAAGGACATCCGCGATGGATGGGAACTGGCCCAGGGAACTGGCAGCAATCTCCTGGCCGTTGACCACATAGGAGGCTTCACGCATGCCGGCACGGTTCACGGGAAGGCGGTGCACGCCCCGCGTGGAGATGCCACTGCAGGAGGAGCTGTCGCTCTCATTCCCATCGGCCTCAGACGTGTTGTCTCCAGTCAGGGAGGAGTTCTCCAGGTCGTCGGCCTCAGGACACAGGCTGACCTCAGACACCACTGACGTCATGCTGCTTCGGCTCTGCTTCAGGGAGCCCCTGGTGGAGTCTGTGGCCAGAACATTTCCACCCGAACTCCCAGCATTTGACTCTTCAGTTCTATAATCAGCCAGGGACCGAATTTTGCTTGATTTGGAGCTTTTTTTCTCCTTAGGATGTGCCAGGAGCCCTAAGCTGCCTACCTTTGGCCCCCGAGGCACGCTGGTGCGCAAGAAAGAATATTCCTTTGTCATAGCCACGGTGCTGGCCCTTGGTAAGGTTTCTGGGTTCAACATGAGTTCAGGATCAAGTGTGCTGAAAGGCCTCATTTTAGTTGCAGGCTGGCTGGACTGAGAAGGAAATAAAAGCAGGAGTACGTTTGAACTTAGCAACAGCATTCAAGCTGTGCTGCCCACAAAGAGGCTGCACAGATGACAGCACCCCCTGCGTGTGCACCGCCCCTGCCCAGCTCCGCCCCAGCCCACTGTGCTCTGTAGCCTCACTGTCCCTGCGTCACATCCAGGGACCATCTAAGCACACTGTCAATGACTGCAACTTGATTACAATTAAAAACAGCTATTAGCCAGTCCTTCCTCATCACACCTCCTTTGCAATATTTTCCTGGCTGTTCTCCCATTTTTATACTTTTGGATAGACTTAAATTTTTTCTTCAAGTTATAAAAAGAAGTTCTACTGAATTAGAACTAGCTTATATCTGTAATTACTTAGCAGATAATGAGTGGTTTCCCTCCAGTTATTCAAAACTGCTTGCAGAGGAAGTTACAGAGAGTTCATCCAAATTCTGGCCACCTTTACTGACATTTTAATGTGATGCTCAGATAGTTACCACTTTTCTTTCATTTTTTTATTTTTTAAAGATTTTATTTATTTATTTTTAGAGTGGGAAGGCGGGGAGATAGAGAGAGAGAGAGAAACATCAATGTGCAGTTGCTGGGGGTTATAGCCTGCAACCCAGGCACGTACCCTGGCTGGGAATCAAACCTGCAACACTTTGGTTCGCAGCCTGCGCTCAATCCACTGAGCTATGCCAGCCAGGGCTGATAGTTACCACTTTTCTTATAAACATGATCTTTTCCCACTAATATTATAATTGGCCTTATTAGGATAACTATTGGTTTTTAATACTTGTATTTTTCAAATTTCTGAATCCTATTTTAATAATTTTATATTTTTATAAATTATAATTTTTGGTTGACTCTCTAAAGTTTTCCAAGGCATCGCCAACATGTGCAAACAAGCCACCTCTGCCTGGAGGCAAGGACTGGCTGGCTGCTCTAGGGCAGAAAGCAGTGACACCCGTGCGCTGGCTTTCTGTGCTCTCCGAATGGCAGATTCCAGGGTGGAATGCCCTTGTTTCAAGGGAAGAAGAACCAGACAGGGTGGGAACCAAGGCCCTGCTGGAAAATCCCTGAAGGGGGAAACCAATGAGAAAAATGGCCTTTCCAGAGAAGCACAGAGAAGTGAACCACAGATCCCAGCATGGCATCTGACTGACCACGCCTGCTACACAGAAGCTCTCCATTAGCTCTTCCAAGAGTGGGACTCACCCGTTCCTGGTGCCGCTTCACCCTGTACTGTTTCAGCTGTTCCTCCAGCCGCTTCCGAGCCTGGAGTCGGACCTGCTCCTCCTTCTCCAGGGGCAGCGAAGCCTCTGCTGAGCCTGGGGTGGGGAAATGGACTCTTGGAAACTCATAAAGCACCAGGCACAAAGGACAAATCAAAATAGCAGCTGTGCTGGCTGCATTTCATTACCGACATGATTTAGCTTCTAAACAACTCATGCCATCTAGTCTGAAAGGCCTACTTCCAGAAGGAAAGACACTGAGCCCCAGACACTGGCCACAGATGGGACCCATGTGGCAGAAGACACCCTGGCCATGCCTGGAGCCTGGGCTCCACACAGCACCCAGCGGATACAACAGGACATGGCAACTTGCCCCTAAGTAACGAACTGGACTCCAAGTTGGTGCTCGTGGGGAGCCCTCCACAAGCTCTAACTCGGATCTCTGAGGTGACAGAAGGACCAGAGGAGAATAGTCCTGATGGAATGACACCCAGTCACATGGGCGTGCCACACCAAGCATGCTTGCTTTATGCAGTTATATCTGGAGATAGGATTTGATCCACAGCTTACCGAAGTTCCCACAAAAATGACTCATGTTATATGAGGTCAGTAACAGAATTGAAAGTATCTAAACCCAAACCTTTTCCTTTAGATAATCAAGGGGAACAGTGAGTGCAGTAGTACAAGTTGCAGGTGTCCGTCACATACAGCAAACATGCACGCTGGGGGATATGCTGATGAGAGCAGGTAAATGTCCTGACTTAAGCACTTCCTAAGCAACGCCACCCTCAGAGGTGGAGTCCCAGACAACAGGCAGTTGCTGTTTTAAATAACCCCTAACAAACACCTGAGCACCAGAATTCCAAGAATTTCACTAGGAATTCACCAACGTCATTACTAATTGGTGCTTTTATCAGACCTCTAGTACTCTTTTTGAGGCTTGAGTGGTTTGAAATGCAGAAACCCAGCGGCCAGTGGCTGCATGCAGGGCACCCGGACCTGCAGGTTCCACAACAGAGACACAGCCCGAGAGTCAGGGTCATGAGTGAACACTCCCCAGGAGGGGCAGCAGATCCCTGCCACATGGGCGCCTCGTGGGCATCTGGCGCATGCCGGAGAGCAGGAACCAGACTTTTATGTGACGTCTCTTCGCTTAACTGTTGACAATGAGTTTACAGAAAATTTAAAACACAGTATGGCCTTAAACAAAAATAATGCCTGTGAAGAAAAAGGCAAACAATCCTAAAGAAAAATGGGCCAAACGTATGAACAGACATTTCACAGAAAGGAATGACCAAATGGCCAACAGAGAACAAGATGCTCAAACCCTCCCGCAACCAGGGAAGGGCAAGTTGCAAGTGAAACAATCCGTGCTGATGCACCCACCAGACCAGTAAAAACTGAACAGAAAGTGTCTGGGTGCGGGAGGGCTGGGGACAGTGTGCTCTCACGGGTCCTTAGTGGCAGTCACATGACCACACACGACAGAATAAATAAAAACGCCCGTTGCTCTGGACCAAGAAGCTGTCTCTGGGGGGCAGCCCTAGAAGCTGCAGCAGTGATGGCAGTGATGCTGCAGGCGTGAAGACGAGACACGTGTGGCAGGAGACGCACAGCCGTGTCCACGCAACAGTGAAGGGGTGAGTGAGAAAAACCTCCAACAGTGGGAGCAACACAATCCCATGGAAAAAAGCAGGGACCCCAAACCCAGCAGTTGACAAAGGTCTATGGAGGGTCAAGAGAATGTGGCCGACCAGGATGGGGAGTGGTAAGAGCCCCCCGCCCCAACCCCCGGTGTGTGACATGACCCACTGTGCACAATTCTAGGTCTGGGTGTGAGAAAGTCATTGGCAGACAACAGTCTGAAGGTTTCTTGGTTTGTAGGCCAGTGCTCAATCCACTGAACCACACCAGCCAGGGCTTGGTCTGGAGGTTTCTTGGGCTCACAGGCTGCCAGTTTGTGACTTGGCCATCCCAGAGTCCCAGGATCAGCACAAAATCAATGATGATAAAAATAATTCACAAGAGAAAGCTTCCAAAGTGTTACTGTTGAGATGCATTTCCTACAGGCTGCTGCTCCCCATCCCAGATGACAAAAGTCACATAGTGGCCCTTTAAATCTGGAACACCAACGCCAACGCCAGACCCCGAGGATGTGTGCTTCCTCTCCAAAATGGAGCCATCTGATAAACGCACAGTCCACCACACTGACGAAGCAAAAAGCCTGTGAAGGTGGTGGCGGCTGGCACACGGGGGAGGGCAGGGAGGGGAGGCCGGGGTCGGATGCTTACACAGTTGCGTTTCTTGCATAGGAAGACTGAGTCTGAGAGACTGCAAAGCTTCTTTTCTAACACTGCCCTCAGCACTAGTCCCCTGAGACTTCGTTAGGTTGTCATGGAAATCAGCCACACCTGGAGGGGCATCAGGACCCACTGGGCTTGCGGGGGGACTGACAGCCCATGGCGAGCCTGGGAGCTGTGGCGTTGGCCCATTCTGACAGGCGTCCCCCTTGCTGGGCATGTCTAGGCTTCCTCCTTCATCCACAGCTCTGCTCGCCTCAACGCTGGCACCTGGAAGAGAGGGCAAGCTGGGCCATCAGGTTGTTCTGCAGATGTGCAGCTGAAACAGGACGAAAGAGAATCTGGAGATGTGAGCACGAGCAGTCCGCACACCCTACATCGGTTCACTCCAGGAGGAGAGCAGGCCCTGGTTCCCTCGCCACGGGCGGGAACACGGGACAGGCCACTCAGCCACTCAGAGCCTGCCATCCCCATCTGTGGAATGCCTTCACCTTTGCATTTTGGATGAAGAATTTAGGATCGTTTCCTTTTTATTTAAATACGACCAATGGGAAATCTTGTGAAAGTCTGTATTAATGAGACAGAAAAAGAAAACAAATGCTTAAAACATAGCTGGCCGTGTTTCTAACAGGGATCAGGAACTGCAGGGCTAATCAGAGCCATAGCCTCACAGTCATTTTCACAGTCATTTCAAAGTATAAATTCATCCTCCAAAATGAGAAATCTAAGGCAAAGAGGTGGATTAGCTGATCAGGATGATTTCAGCAATGTTGAGCCCCGAGTGTGTGCTTCTGCTTGACAAACACCTGTCAGGTAAAAGCCCAAGATTTATCCAATGATGACCCATCAAGCTCAGTTTCACCCATTAACACATTACACATACACTTGTTTATACATTAGCTTAAAAACTCTTTCCTTATCAAAAGGAAGAAAGGAAGAAAGACTTTATACACTCCAGTGACTGTTAGTCTTCTCCCTGCCCCTCACACTGGGGGTGAGCTAGTCAGAGGTTGAAGAACCAGGGTGGTGTGTGGAGGGAGGGAGTGACCCGTAACACCCTCTTTTGCCCAAGTAAATTTAAAATGGGGTTCTATCACTTGAAATGTGAGTCCCAACTAACACAGTGACTTATGGTCATGCCTCTCTAAAAGGAAAACCAGAATAAAAAACATTCCAGACACAAAGCAGAACCAGGGGGCTGCCCTCAGCCCTGAGACTGTGTCTGCTCCCACACAAACCACCCTGTAGCTCTGCTGTATGTGTCGGGGGGTGGGGGTGGGAGGGGAGTCCTGCATTTCAGATATAAGACAATCAGGTTAATACCACTTTCTGATGAGTTTACAGGTCTGGGAGAGTCTCACAAACCTTACTGCTTATATAACAAAGTAATTTTTGAGCATCATATTGCACTTTAAAAATATCTAAAAGTGAGAAGGCCCAATAAACAAGACTTTGTTTCCAAACACAGGCCTGACTATGGATAAACAAGTAACGATGATGATGATGATGCCTCCCGAGTGCCTGTGTCTGTTTCATGTGGGCCACTTCCTCCAGCCCCACGACGGCCTCGAGAGGTAGGCTCCACCCATCTTCTGCTTCACACAACGGGACAGTGAGCCCGAGGTAAACTGCAGACCCTCTGCAGGGCTCACTGCTCTCCGTGGTGGACCTCAGGGCTGCCTCCCCATCTGCCCCACTCTGGGATTCTCCGTCTCGGGCCCATGCTCTCACCGGCCTCACCGGCCACTTAAGCGCAGTAACCAACAAAACCATTTTAGGTGCTTAAACACCATTTTGAAGAACCAGGATGCAATTTCCGCCAGTAAATCAGTACACACACACTTTTTGCAAGCACACACTACACTAAGTGTCATGACCAGGAAGGGGCATGAGGACTCAGTGAATTAACCCATCAGCTAACACACAAATGTGACCTGATAATCCTTCGATCACTACTAGACCATTCTGGGTCCCAGTTAGTAAAATTCCGGCAGCCAACCAATCAGAGAGGTAGGACACCCAGCCAGGAACAGTGATGTGTAAGAAAGACCCACAGAAGCTTCAGGGAAATCATCACGGCTGCTCTGCTGGGGCCGAGAGCAGGGCAGTTCCTATTCTGTTTAAACACAGGCCGTTGATTTACAGTTGGAGTTAACTGAGAAAAGACACTCATCTGATCGCTACAACACACTTCGAATGAAAAGTTAACTGTCGTCCTAAACACCACAGTCCGCCTCCGAGATGCCAGCCGATGCCCATCCCTGTTCAGAGACAACGTGTCGGCAGCACAGAGTGCCCGGTGACTCACGCTGGGCTTCGTCCCGCTGGTCCGGAGGCACCTGCGGGCCCAGGGGCTTCGGGAGGGCGCCAGGGAGGGCTGAGGTGCCGCTGTGGGATCCATCCTCCAAGAGGCCACCCTGCACAGCTGACGCTCCATCCATGGTCAGGACGACTCAGACTGGGTGACACCCAGGGGCTGCACGGGAGCTGCGGGCAGGCACAATCTCTGCCATCACCAACAGTTGGGGTCCCCTTGGAAGGACGGCACTAGGTTTTCCATTTTGAAGACATTTAAAGTCTCATAAATGGCTTGAAATCAAACCGAGGAACATCATGATACCTGACAGGAGGGAAAACAGAAAGTATTATGAAACGTCACTATCAGATTTGAACTAACAATTCCAAGATTAACATTTGCTTCTCCGTTCGCATCAGTATAACAAACAAATGCAGATACCAATGTGGCTGAGTAGGTGGGGCAAAGTTGCCCCGAAAAGCAAGAGGTCACCAGTTCAATTCCCAGTCAGGGAACAGGCCTGGGCTGTGGGTTCAGTCGCTAATTGGGGTGCCTACCAGAGGCAACTGATCAATGTTTCGCTCTCACATCAATTTTCCTTTCCCTTTTTCTCCAACCCTTCCCCTCTCTAAAAATGAATGAATAACATCTTTTAAAAAATCATTGCAGCATCCTAGGTTTTAAGGATAAAATGCTGAGCCAGTCACACCCAGGCCTGTTCCTGAAGGTGCTTATTGTCATTATTGGTGACGGCCAAAGACCGTCCTGCCATGGCAGAGAAGCTCCCTCAACTGGCGATGTGTTTTCACAGGTGGCCACTGAGGGGGGGTCCAGGAACTGAGGAACTGAGTTTGTTGTTTATTTAAACTACCATATCTTGCCATGTATAATGTGCACTGTTTTGCCAAATATTTAAGGAAAAAATAAGGATGCACATTATACATGGGTAGTACTAATTCATATCTAAATGTTTTTAATTCTTGTATTTAGGCTTATGTGTTAAAAGTAGAATTCTAGAAAGCGACATCCAGATGCAAAATAATACCCTGGAATGTGATCATTGATTTTGTTTCTAAATAAATAAAAAATTGAATTAAAAAATTAAAATGAAAGATTCTTTTTCCTGAAAGTTTAGGCCAAAAACATAGGTGTACATTATACACA
Source organism: Phyllostomus discolor (assembly GCF_004126475.2). Classification (NCBI taxonomy): domain Eukaryota; kingdom Metazoa; phylum Chordata; class Mammalia; order Chiroptera; family Phyllostomidae; genus Phyllostomus; species Phyllostomus discolor. The sequence continues at coordinate 41,230,656 of NC_040915.2, read as the reverse complement.
ACAAAATATGGCACTTAGAGTGTACACAGCCACCGGGGGCCAGGGACTTCTGTGTAAACACTCAGAGGGCTCCCCTCCTCGGAGACCTAGCACGAAGGTGCTGAGGCCACTGTTCAGAACCAGCTTCGGGCACAAGGTCACGGGGCACTGAGCTGGGGAAGCACAGGAGTCGAGGCCACTGTGGAGTGGGGGCAGAGAGAGCATCTTACAGGAGGTGACCAGTCCATCTTGCGTTTCCAGCAGTGTCGGTGCCCTTGAGCCCATCCTGCAATGCTAAGTTTAAGGGAGCAAAACTGCCCAGTTTGGCGACTGGTTTTGGCTTGTGAACTGGCTGAGGAGGATATTATCACCTTGTTTCCTCGTCAACAAATAAGGTGTTATTAGCTGTTACTCTTTCTATGGGAATGTTGACATTTAGTTCCTTTAAAATATTATCCTATGCACTGTTCTATGTTGCACATGTTTCAGGATAAAATTGTGCACAACTTCCTCTCCAGCTTACAAATCCCACTGATGTTGGGCTACAAGCCAGGCAGTGGTCCTCACCAGGGGGGCTGACATAGGTGAGCCTGCTCTGCCAGGTGCAGTGCCTCTGAACACTTCTTCACCCAGTCCGTGAACAGGTATTCTCAGCGGTCTCATCACCTGCTGCACCCATGCAGTGAATGACTAGTAGTGGGAGTGTCCCCCTGGGCGAACCTGGGGTGTGGAGGGAGGGGGCTGACTTGAAGCTCCAAATACCCACACATTCCTCCCTGCAGGCCAAAGACACCGTGCGTTAGTGCTATTAACAATACAGGGTGTGGCAAACAAAGGTTTACAGTTGTAAGTATGCAAAACAGTTTATTCTTGTATTATTATTTATTTTTTAAAAGATTTCATTTGTTTATTTTTAGAGAGCATAGAAGGGAAGGATAGAGAGAGAGAGAGACAAACATTACTGTGCAGTTGCCTCTTGAGTGACCCCTTCTGGCGACCTGACCCACAACCCAGGCATGTGCCCTGACTGGGAATCAAACCGGTGACCCTTTGGTTTGCAGGCCCGCACTCAATCCACTGAGATACACCAGCCAGGGCTTGTATTATTATTTATTAATTACTGTATTATTTTCCATATAAACAGCTACAAGCCTACTTTTGCCCCACCATGTATAAAAGCTTGTATCTACTACTAAGCATAAAACTAGCACTGAAAGGATTTGTACTGGAAAGAACTGTTGATAGAAATGTGTGCAGACACGAACTATAATCCACTGTAGCTCATCCAAGGGCACTGGGCTCCAGCCCGAAAGAATCAGAGAAAGAAGGGGAGGTGCTGAAGTTGGAGAAAACGTGATCCTGCACGCAGTGAGCTCTCAATCTCATTCTTGTGTCTTCAGTAACCAGTAACCTCTTTCACCCCCAGACTTTCCAGGTGGGGTGTGTGTGGGAGGCAAACAGGCCCTCGGAAGCTCCACTGAACTTGCAAGCCCCACGGACCCTCCCTGAAAATCACCGATTCCCATGGTCCCAGCTCCAGAGAAAACCATTGCAATGCCCACCAAGCCTGCTCCGCAGCCCCACTCCCAGGGACTCCCTGGGGTGGCTGCTGGTACACTGGTCAGGCCAGGATGAGATGCTACAGAGGAGAGCCAACAAAGCCAGGAAAGGCACGCCAGCACAGGATAGCCAGCTGCCCCCTTCATTGCAGGGACAGATGATGGCAGACAATGTGTAAGAACCAGTATGGAATCCGTGCTCACAGCATGTGGCATACTGTATGTGTTGGCCACCCCCACAAGTTCCCTAACGAGAAAATGTTTGGATTTGCTTTGAAACGTGGGTGAAGATGTCCACATCACCACCATGCTCCCCACAACACATGACGGGGTACCAACGAGATCTCAGTGTTTTTCAGGCAGAAGCTGGTTCCTCTACTGTGGCACCCTTTACCCCACACCGCCAAGCAAATCCCCAAATTCTTTCTATGTACCATCAGGTGCTGCTCTGAAGACTCTCTGGGGCCTCAGGTACAGCACCTGGCCCGGCCTACTCCCTTCTGCCATCAGAAACCCCCTTTGTGCACATCACAGTACACCTGTGCATGTGCCCGTCTCCTCCATCGCCCTGTGAGGTCCTTGGAAGCAGAAACCACCACCCCAAGTCTGCCCTGACATCCCTACTTAAGAGCTGGCGCCCAAGGCAGGCTGCTTACTTAAATCTTTAGCTCCACTGAGTTCCACCCCTCAGAGACCAAGCTAGCGGTTCCCCGCAAAAATGATTCAATGTCTGCATCTGTGAGGATCAACACTGCCTTTCCGAATACAGAAAAACTCTAGTCCTACTAAAAACACAAAGACAAATGTGCCAGCTCTCGCAGCCTGATGCCATCACATACTCCACTCCTTTAATTCCCTTTATTGGGTTTCTTGGTAAACAAGAAACCTTTTGATTCCCAAGTAGTTCTACCCCCTAAGAATGTGAGGCCCTGAGACCGTGACTCGCTGTGGTTCCCCATGAGGATGGCTCCTGGTCACGCGCAGCCCCTGCCCCTGCAGCCGGACAAGAGGCAGGGCTCATCGCCTGCTCATAGCAGCGCACCCGCCTGCCAGGGAGGGACTGGCCGTCTCAGCCTGCCCTTGGCCTTGTTGGAGTTTTACTTGTCCTGAGTTTTAATCCATCGTTTATGGCCTCATGACCTCCAACTGCTGACCAAACCAGGACAAGGAAGAGGGTCAGGCAGCTAGGAAGCTGTTATTAGTAACATGCACCCCATTCTGTAATTTTTTAAAAAATAAAGAGATCAGTCTTATCACAGTTCCATTTTTGGCTACCTGCACTCTGCGTGTTTCCTAGAGGGAAGACACAAGGCAAAGCTCTCCCCTAGAACTGTGCGGCGTGTTCCTGACTCCAGGTTCAGCCCCGCCTGGTGACAAGGGACCTCATGCTGAGAAAGCGCTGTGTCAGGCACCTGTGTGACTCCCAGCTTCCCCCACATGGCAGACTACACGAATTCAGCATCTACACGCACCCCACCTCATCTCCGTTGTTACTGTTGGCAATCAGAAACAACACAGCACGGCAAAGATAAAACAGAATTTTCTTAAGAAGTAATGTCTTCTGCTGAGGCCACACTAGTGACTGAAAGTAAACAGAGACCGGCACACAGAGTGAACCTTGGGGAGCCTCCTGCACAGGCTCCGGCGGAGACATCTGGGCTTCAAACCCAACCTGCCACCACGGCTGTGAGGGCATGGACACACTGCTGAACCAGCCTCGTGAGTAAGATGAGAAAACAATATAAAATTCTTGCCAGGATTAAATGCAATATGGCACAGGGTCTGTCCCATGCCCTCAAAAAATGGTTGCTATTATCATTAATGTTATTTCCTTTCCATTATTGCCTGTCAAAATTTATAGGCATAAGTCAACTGAAAATATCCTTTCTCACTTAAAGTATACTGCTGTTTAAGGCAATCAGCAAAAAAAAAAAAAGGTCTATCTGATGTCAGATGATTTTTATTTCTTTTTCTCACTCTCCAAGGCAGACTGTCACTGAGAGCTCACTCCCATAAAGGGTCACGTTTGCAATATAAAAGGGACAATTAAAAAATTTAACCCCATGAATCACTTAAACCCATGAGTCAACTGTGTATCATTTACAATGTCCCACTGTGGCTTTCAATCATAATGACAATAAAATCCAAGCCTCTCACCATAAACTAGAGAGCTGCACCCAAGTAGCCCCTCCCTCCGCTACATCCTCGTTCCTGTCACTTTCCTTCCTTCTCATGACGCCTTAGCCACCCGTCTGCACCTAAGGACACCAAACCGACTCCTCCCTCAGGGTCGTCACACTTGCGTTCCCTCTGCCAGAAACGCGCTTATTCCACAGCTTCGCGCGGCCAGCTTCCCGTCATAGAGACGTTGGCTCCAAAGTCACCTCCCAGACCCTCCCTAGCACCAGACCCTACTCTCGGCAATTCCCTCACTGGCTGTCCCTGTCCCTCCACGACAATGTGAGCTTGGTGAGGGCAAGGTCCCGTGTCCCAGGACCTAAAACGAACAGTGCCTGGCACGAGGCTGACACTCAACAAGCACCTGCAGCAAGTCTGAGCTGCTCACCTCTCCATACTGGTGTCAATGCCTGGCCCAAATCGCTCCGGAAAGTGTCACCTCTCCAGAGAAACAGCTCTAAGCACAGGGGGGAAAAATAGAATCCGGTGGAGGGAGAGGCAAAGGGCCACACAGATTCTTTCAACCTGGTCTCACACTAACCATGTCACACCATGTCACGCCTGTCCTACCGACCGCAAGTCTGCAGATGGGCTCCGGCGCTGCCCGAGGTTCCTAAGCAGCTTCCAGAGCAGCTGCGGGCACCTCTGCCACAAATCACGCCCCGTCACGCGCGAACAGAGTGCCGAGGGCTCAAAAGGAAAAACATGCACGAAGCTAGTTCCTCAGGCATCTGCACAGGCCGGCTTCCGGGCCCCGAGGCTACCACGGAGCAGAACGGGGCTGGCGCGGGGCGTCGCCGCCTTCAGAGGGAACGCGGCCTGCCCTCGGGGTCCGCCCAGGCCCTTCCGCCCCTTTCCCAGCCTCCACGCCGACCGCGCCGCGGATCCGGCGTCCACGCGCCCTTCCCGGCGAGTCGCTGCCAGGAAGCTTCCCGCGACCCTCACCCCAGAGCTCAGGAACCGCGGCGGCAGCGCTGACCCGTGGCTCCAGCGGCGACGTGGCCGCGCCAGGGGCGGGGCGGGGCGGGGCGCATCGACTGCTTCGGCCCCCCTAGGAAACACCCTGTGCTCGCTGCCTTCGTTCCGGAAGACAGGATGACCTTTTCTCTCCAGCAGGTGCCCTCAGGCCGGGGATTCTCGGGCAGCAGGGCCAGCATCCAGACCACTCACAACTGGCTCGAAACAATTTCAGAAAACGAGTTGGCGGCTCTTCCCCGTGTAGAAATGCAGCTTCCTGGCTCGCAAGACCTCCACAATAAAGCCGGACAACTGAGCTTCCGGCGGAAGTGGCGCTCCAGGACTCGGACCCCGCCCCGCCCCATCTGTCAGGTTGTGGGCGTGGCCACCCTCCCCGCCTGTGGGCCCGTTGGGGGCGTAGTTAGGAGGTGCGGGGGCGGGACATCGGGCCCGTTCACACCCGAAACCTTCCAGCGCGCTAGAGCAAAAGTGACTGAGGCTTTGGAGCCACAGCAACGTTTTACCTTTTAAAAAAAAAAAAAGTTGTTGGGTCCTGGCTGGTGTGGCTCAGCGAAAAGAGCACCGGCCTGCGAACGAAAGGCTCGCTGGTTGGATTCCCAGTCGGGGCACAAGCCTGGGTTGACCAGGTCCCCAGTAGGGGCATGTAAGAGGCACACTGAAGTTTCTCTCCCTCTCTTCCCCTCTGTCTAAACATAAATAAAATCTTTTTAAAAAACTGGTAACATAAAAAATGTTGGCATAGAGCCCTGGCTGGCGTAGCTCAGTGGATTGAGCGCGGGCTGGGAACTAAAGTGTCCCAGGTTCGATTCCCAGCCAGGGTACATTCCTGGGTTGCAGGCCATGGCCCCCAGCAAACCGCACATTGATGTTTCTCTCTCTCTCTCTCTCTCTCTCTCTCTCTCTCTCTCTCTCTCCCCCCCTGCTTCCCTCCCTAAAAATGGATGAATAAAATCTTTTAAAAAAATGTTGGCATAAAGCTTGAGGTTTGGGTTTTTTCTTTTTTCTTTGCCTATAGATATCAAGTTGTTACAGCATCCTTATTGAAAAGACCTCCCTCCACTTACTTGCTTTGGCACATTTGTCAAACACCAGTTGGCTGCTTGGCAGAGACTTTGGGTCTGTTTCCGGGGTCTCTGCCGTGCCATCTCCTTGCCTATCCCAGGAGCTTTGCAAAAAGCTGTATTATCCAGCAGAGAATTCCTCCCACTTCATCATCTTTCCTCATTGTTCTAGCTATTCTGACGTCCATGCCAGTCCATGTAAATTTTACAACAAACTTGTCTGTAAAAATCTTTTCTGGGCCCTGACTGGTATGGCTCAGTTGCTTGGGTGTTGTCCCACAAAGGGAAAAGTTGCCAGTTTGATTCCCAGTCAAGGCCCATGCCCAGCTTGTGGTTTTGGTCACAGTCAGGGCACATAGGAAAAGCAACCTCACAGTGATGTCTCTTTCCCTCCGTTCCCTTCTAAAAATAAATCTTTTTTGAAAAAAAAATCCCTCCTGGGATTTTGATGGGAATTAGAATAGCACTATAGATAGATTTGGGGAGAATTAACACCTTTACTATGTTGAGTCTTTCAAGTCATGAACACTTGATGCCCCTCTATATTAGGTCTTCTTTGGTTTCTTAGACATGCTACCAAAAGCCACTTATCTCTGCTGCATCCAGTTTTGCTGACTTTCCAAGGGATAGGGAAGAAAGGCAAGTAACAGAAGCAAAGAGCACATACTTGTTACAGACATAACACTGACTATGGCATGCCCAAGGGAGGGCTGGAAAGTTTTTGCCAGGAGACAGAACTTCCTGGAGATGGAGCCAATCTATTGTGAGCTTTTAAGTGCTCTACTGTTTCCATCTCACAGAAGAAGAAATAGGTTCATTGAGCCCGAAACAATCCAAGTGAGACAGGAGAGAGCCAGATTTGGCTGCACTCCACCTGCACCAAGGATGGTGGGCCTAATTCTGCAGGGAGCTATGAATCCCACCAAGGAGAATGTCTAGGATCCTCTGTGTTCCCACCCACGCATGGCTGGTGCTTGCAAGGGGAGTTGCCAAGACCTGGCCAGTGCTTTATTGAGGCTCCCACCAGGGTCAGGCCTGGACAACTGAGGCTTCTGGGACTGGGGTGGTTTCAGTTCTCTTGGTGGCAACACTTGATACTTGACATTCATCTTACTGTTGCCTGGGACTGCCCCTGAACTGCCCCACTTGCCTGTGGGTGCTGGTGGCTGGGAAATACAATGGGCTCAGGGCTGGCCTGTCGGTGATGGTGCCAAAGACAGGCTTTCATGTGAACGAGGGGGAAATGCCAGATCACCTGCTTCTGCCTGATGGGAGGTGAGGAGGGTCCCAGTACTGTGTTTAGGTCCCTGTGTCCAGCCAAGTTAGGCCCACTCTGGGCTTTCCAAGTCCAGTTAATTTTCATCTCTTGCTTCCTTCCTGGTGGCCACCATAGCAGCAATCCTGACCCAGAACCTGGGCATTTCTGGGCCTAATCTGGGCAGCACGTGCTAGTCTGGCTGCACGAGTCCTGCTGGAAAAGTCCGACTTAGCCTGTCCTGGTTCGAGCACTTGCCTGCAGCAAAACCCACTGATGCCATCTGCTCCTCTCAGGTCTGGGTCTGTGATTCCCATTCTGTTAGCACTGATGTATTAGAATGATTTGTTTGGCCAACAAGGCCCCTATAGGATTGACCACTCACATTGGAGCTTGGACTGCAGACCAGGAGGGGCTCAAATGTAGCCTCTTGGAGGGGGAACAGTAGGTGGTGGTGTGGGCAGGACTGACCCCCTTTTGATGGGGGATATTGGGAACCCAAAAGGGACTTGGGTCTAGGGACAGGCTGAGAGGCTGAAGGACACAGCTGCACCTGTGCTGGGCTGACGGGGCCAGAGAGCACGTGGGAATCTCCCCTGCATAAGCCAGGCATACTCGGTACAGGCAGGGCTCCAGCCCAACCGTGGGCTGGTGGTGGGGTGGGAGGGTGCTGAGGAAGAGGAAGTACAGAAAATCACAAAAACATGGCGTGACGCACACCCACCCACCTCTGTAGAACAGCTGCCCTGGTCCTAGGGTTCTGCCCTAGACTTACAGCTGACAGCTACTCTTAGCCTGTGCACTCATTAGGAATGGGGATCCCAAGTTCCACCGGGGTCGGCCCACACCATGGGCCCCCCCAGTGTGATGTGGCACACACCTTCCTCTTCATGGATAGATTCAGCACAGTGTGAGGAGTTCCATGTTATTTAAACATAGACAAAAAAAAAAAAAAAAGCTGGTACATCCTCCAAGGGACTGCACCTTTGTTCTCACTTTTGGGGAGAGGTGGGGTGGGCTGAAAGGGTGATGAGCCAACATCTTAAGGTGTGGAGGGCAGGCCTCACTCCTGCACAAGCAGAGCCTGGGGCTTGGACACAAAGCTGTGGCTTCAGAGTGGACCAACAGGGCACTCTGGTTGGCTCTCTCAGGTTGGCGGATCCAAGAGACCCTGCACCTTTTCATGGGTGCTCAGACCTGGGGCCCAAGCCAGGGTCACTTGTGCCTGAGAGCTAACTCAGCAGAATCTCCTTAGTATTAACTAGAGATGTCTACAGCCATCTGTCCTTGTGATGGGAAGGGTCACATCGTAACCAATACATGAACAAACATGCAGGAGAGAGAAACAGACACGGCTTGTTTATTAGAATTCAGGAAGGAGGCCTTCTCTCACAAACAGGTGCTGCTTCTCAGTCTGTATCAAGAGCAAGACAACAGTTTAAAATCGTATTCCTGAGAAGAAGCAAAAAAGTTACAATTTTGCAAACAAAATTAACAGGTGATTTTAATAAAAGATAAAAAATATTTTTTCTTTTACAAAGAACAAAATTTCAAGTATTATTCCAGATGACAGCAAACTCAATGCAGGAGGAAAGGGCAAGGACTAGTGGAAGCCAAGGCCCCTGGAGCTCTTGGTGGGAAGGGGCTGCTCTGGGGGGTCAAGATGCCAGCAGGGCTGACCTGCACGTGCGCCTTGGCTGCCCAGGGCCCCGCAAGAGGGAATAAAGAACTTGGGGACAGTGGGTGGGGTCTGCAGCTATGCAGAGAGAGGAGCAGCAGGGCCAGCTCTTTGCTTGCAGGCTCAGGGTGGTGGTGCCCCAACCTCCCCAGGCCTGGGAGGGGCCACACACTCAGTGTCGGTGTCCAGAGCTAGCAGTTCTGGACACCCGATGATGTTTTTATTAATAAACGGAAACATACATTTGTTTTTTCAAATACCGTACTATCCCTAATATTAGTCAATTTGTAAATTATAAATTATATTATTTGTGCTACAATTTGTGGTATTTAAATCTTATTAAAAGATAAGCACCAACCCTATTAAAATAAAAGCTCGTAAGAGCTGTGGCTTTCCCTGCGGGGCACTGCAAAGCCTGTGGGCTGTAAACGTTTTTCTTAAAGAACAGAATGTTTCTGACAAACTTTCCTTTTTCTCCCATGAAACTTTTCTTGGAAAGAGATGTGCATTTCAACCACAGCTGTGGGAAAGGTACAAAGAGCAAACCTGCAGGCCACCATCTCAGGAGGAGGAGGGGACAGCTGATGGCTGTTCTGGCTGAAGCGCTTCAGGTGGCCCCAAGCTCAAAGGATGGAAGTGCACGCCCTGGGCTCCCCAGGCTGTTGCTGGGGCCTCAATGAGAGGGTCTCCTCCACAGAACAAAAAGTCACACCAGAGTGCTGGATGCAGAGGCCCCCAGTGTGCCCTGAGGGAGTGTAAAATGCCCTACAATGTTCATATTTAGTTCTTCCTGAAACATGCTGTCACTGACCCTTGTGCTCCCAAGCCACCTTGGTGCCTCCTCAGATGCTTAGTTCTTGAACCTCGTCTGTTCACAGATATGATTGAATTTCCTGCAGGGAGAAAGCAGTCAAATTACACACGAGAGCAAACATTTAACACCACCAAAGAAACTCAGAGGTGGAAGGGAGAGGTGAACATTTCTATGCAAGTGTTTCACAAAATGAGGTAACAGGAGAGTAGAGTTCCTAAATGGCAACACCACTTGTAGACTACATGGTTAGAGTAGTATATTTGTAAGTAGTTAGTTGGCTAGTCCACAAACATCCCTAAAAGCTGAGATGTCAACTGGGACGCAACACTTGAAAAAGCCCATTAGAAGAACAAGGGTCAACCCCTGTCCCAGCCTCTAGGACCTGAGAGGACACACCCCGCCCGGCACAGTACAGCGTCACTCACATTGCATGGTGGGCCTTCACCTGAGTGCGGCAGTTTCGACCCCAGTAGCAGTCAGGACGGGAAGTTACAGCCACTAGAAAGAGAAAATCATCACAATGTATAGTGTGTACACCATACTCATATACTCAGGTCAGGGAGTTTACCTAAGACCCAGAGACACTGCAGCTGAAATGCACTACAATTTGCCCTGCTTTACACTTTTCCTTCCACTGTTCCAGGAAGGATAAAAATGTTTAACTGAAAACCCAATTCAGGAAGTGGTATTACTCCAGCTCGGACATTCTGTGCACCTGGGGCCTGAGGTGGCACGGCACTCAGGCAGCCCTCTGTTAAGAACACGAAGCAAAGGCCCAGACAGAATGCTGACCTGTCATGCAGGAGCATAGAAGCCACAGCAAACAGACATGAGATGGGGGTAGGGAGTCACTTACCTGGCAACTCGGAGGCAGGAATGTTCTGCCGATACTGGTAGGTCAGCTCTCGGAAGCTCCGCAGACCACAGCAGTAGCACAGCACAGTGCTCCCCGTGACCGTGTAATCTGGAAGACACAGGTCATGCAGCACGACCAGACATCAGGAACGCCAGTGTCCAAAACAGCAGGACAGACGTGGCTGTGTTCACTAGTGGAGGACTAACACGCTGATCCATAAATGGAGGAGAGAGCGGGCCAGATGTTTGGGAAACAAGAACAAAACCAATTCAGATGCCAACTTGTTTCTTTACCGTAAAACAAGTCCACTTGGATTAAAATTTTTAATATTTTTAAAACTCAAAAAAGCACTAAAAGGAATGATATGATTTTTCTCTAGTTATTTCCAAGTATGCCATGAAAATTAATGGCACATAAGGGTCAGTAACTGAGTGCCCACAGTCCACATCACAATGGAGACACGTGCAAGGAAGGTGAGAGCTAAGGAAACTGGGAAATCTGCGACACCGAGGACACGTGCTGGCCTCACATAACAAAGCCGTCACATACACCCACACCCAAAGTGCAAACAGCCTGACACAAATAAGGGCTGATGTCACAGACAGCAAATGACCCATAGAACAAAAGGATCCTCAATTCTGTGAATAATCAAACACGGGCAGATAAAAAGACAATGAAACCCTGTTCACCTCTTTATTTACAAGACCTGACAGATGAAATTGGCTGCCGGTCCCCACTCCGGAGGCACAGCCCTGGGAGGAGTTAGTTAACAGGACGAAGTCTCAGCTGTGTGCACCATTTTTTCCGTAAAGTAAAAGAAACATTTTTCACTTTCACTAATTATTGATTTGGATATTTTGGTATGTCAGCTATTTCTCACATGGTGTATGTAACACTGATTATTCTCAATTAGTGTCTCAATTTGATCGCTATCAACTTCAAAAGGTCTACTCAACTGTGGAGCACCATCCAGTGAGAAATCTCCAGCACAAAACTTGGCAAACCACTTTTGATATGTTCAATCAGTCACAGCACCTTGTCTATACACTGCACAAATCTTTTATTTTGCGTTTCAGTTGCAGTTTTACCTTAGAATAATAAAAAATAATATGCCAAAAATGTCTTTTCCTTCATCTTCAATATTAAAATGGTTACACAAAAACTCATCCATTTTGACATTTTTTTAAGTGCACGCTGATATGACAGCTGTCACAATACAATCTAACAACATTGTTTCAAATGGAGTTAAAGACAACTAAGCGCTGCTAGAGCCATCTTATCTAAAAAACCAAATAAACTTTTGGGCCAACCCAATAGGTTACAATACTATAGTAATTAAAAATAAAGGTGTATAGATCTTTACTGGTGTGTGGAAGGTCCAATATGTATTGCTGAGTGGACAGGTTATAAAATGGCATGTGTGGTAGGATTTTATTTATGCAAGTTATGTGCACGTGGGTGTATGTGGTCATGAGAATATTATCACTGGGTATAAGCTTTTAGGTGGTAGGATTTCCAATGGTTTTTACTTTATGCTTCATACTGCCCCGTACACTTCCAATTTTGTGTGAGCCATGTCATTCTTACTAACAAATGAAAGGAGTTAAGGCCCAGCTGACAGATTTGGGCAACTACCCAGGAGTTCCCAGCAGAAAACACCTGAGATACTCCCTGGAGTGTATCCACAACACAGAAACAGCCTGGAAGGATTCCCAGCAAACCTCTCAAGGCTTTCACAAAAGAATCATTTGAGCCCTGACCAGCGTAGCTCAGTTTGTTGGCTGCCATCCTGCAAAGCGAATGGTGGCTGGTTCGATTCCCAGTCAGGTCAAGGCCCATACAAGAGGCAACTGATTGATGTTTCTCTCCCTCTTTCTCCCTTTCCCTCTCTCTACAAATTAAATAAAATCTTAGTCCTGGCGAGTGTGGCTCAGTGGATTGAGTACTGGCCTGTGGACAGGTTCTGTTCTCGGTCAAGGCACATGTCTGGATTCTGGGCCAGGTCCCCAGCTGGGGGCATGTGAGAGGCAACCAATAGATGTATCTCTTGCACATTGATGTTTCTTTTCCTCTCTTTCTCCCTCCTTTCCGCTCTCTCTAAAGATAAATAAAATCTTGCCCTGACTGGTGTAGCTCAGTGGATTGAGTGCGGGCTGCGAGCCAAAGTATCACAGATTTGATTCCCAGTCAGGGCACATGCCTGGGTTGCAGGCCATGGCCCCCAGCAACCGCACACTGATGTTTCTCTCTCTCTCTCTTTCTCCCTCCCTTCCCTCTCTAAAAATAAATAAATAAAATCTTAAAAAAAAAAAGATAGATAAAACCCCTTGATTTTTCTGCAGCCTCCCTCAGTGACAAAAGTCATGATCTGCCAAGGCACCAGGTGTCTCTGTGGGAGGAGCCGACCCTTCGGTCACCAACACACTGAATGACAGGCAATCGAGGGCCCGGAGGGTGTGGGAACAATCCACTCAGGACCTTGACACCAAACATCTCTAGTGCTGGGCCCCTCCCTCCTGTCTGGGAGAAGAGATCCTGGAACGGGTCATGAGGACTCAAACCCCACTTTGAAAAAATTCTGAAGTTTTAGGGCTTTTCTTTCCGTCTCTGCCAGGGTGGGCAGAGGTCGAAGCTGTGGGTGTGGGAGCACTGCCCAGGGGCCCGACAGACACAACTGCTTCACAGGAGGCCCAGGGGCCACGGACATGCCAGCGTTCTGCAGGGGATGGCAAGCACCGTGAGCTTACCCGTCAGCAGGAACACTCCTCTCTGCAGCGCTGCCAGGCTGTCAGCCAACACGTTCTTCCATGTCAAACCCCTGGTCGCCAGGTAATTCTGTGGTGGGGAAACAACGGCAACAGGAGAAACACAAGCTTGGACAAGAGGGTAAACGGTTTGTGAAAAAGCCCTCAAAGTTGTAACCTAAACACGGTGGGTCTTTGTAGAGGGCAGCCGTGCACCTTATGTGGGCTCACCTCCATGACCACAGCTTAGGACAGCCAGGAGGGCCCGTGCACCAGGGCCCCCAGACCAACGTGGTAACACACCCACAAACCAGTGTACAGGGATTCTTGTCCAGATGCTTCCAAGCCTCACCAGGCAGGCCAGCTTCAGACTCTAGTGCAGAGTGACGCATATTCTCTGAATCTATGCCAGGATCTCTACCAGGGCATCCCAGCACAGGAGTGTGAGACGTCCACCCCAGCCGGAGCAGCTACACCACAGTGACTGGCCCATGACCATGTGGCCAGGAAGCTGGTGTCTGGATCTGCACTCTGCCCTTCATTCACACAGAGCTGCCCAGCTTTCTGGGCAGACCTACAGGGAAGTTCCATGTGCACACCTAACCAGGGGCAGTAGTGCTCAGGAATGTGCCATGCAGCTGAGAGGCCCTCAGTCCTATCTGGGAGGCTGCACGTAAATGGGGTGAGAGGGACTGATGTGCACATTAAACACACTGAAATCCTAAGAGCTGTGCTTGCTTCCTGACATGGGGAAGGAAATTATCAGAAGAGAGCCAGAGAGAAGGCTCCAGCTCCACCCAGGCCCAGGGGTACCTTGGCCCAGCCAAAGAACCTCTGTGTGGGGCGAGCAGGAGCCATAGAAGCACCTAGGATTCATGGCATGATGGGCGTAAAGGAAGGACCTAGTTCTTGGACTATGGGGGAAAACAGCCCTATATAAACACGATGCTGACCATCAGTGGTGGCACGAGTCAGAAAATGCCAAGTTATTAAAGCAACCAAAAAAGTGCTGGGGAGGCCTCCCCCTGGCCCTGGCCTAACCCAGGTACCTTCAGGATGTCAGACTCGTAGTTGTTGTTGTTCAGCACCCCGTCCAGACACCTGTCGCCCAGGTTGAGCTCTGTCAGGTAAAGGGAAGCAACATTACCTGTTTTACGAACATTTTGTAAAAGCACTGTACCCCCGACAGCTAATATAACCACCTTCCCTTCATCATGGAGTCTACAAATAAAAAGTTCTATGACAAACCACAACTTTATAGTGAGAACAATAAAATAACTTCCATTCCCTCTTCCTGAAATGGCCTGTTCTCCAGTCTCCTCGGCGCCTGGTCTGCTATCACAGATCTGAAGGCTATGGCCAGGCTGTGCCCTTTTAGGGGTGGTGATCATTGTGCATAAATAAACCCTCTTGACTTTGAACTCAGGATCTCCTGAATTCCCCTGTTATTGTTTGGTGCTGAGCCAACACTTTAAATGGCCAGCCATGCAGTATGTCGGGAAAAGGCAGTTAATTTGTGTGGACCTATAGTGGCCTCCCCATCCTTGGACACGTGACAGGCCACACCACCCCATTCCACCCTCAAATGCACCAATATACAGAGGCAGAACTGGCTGAAGAGCAGCATTACCACAGAAGGGGGCCAGGCAGCCGAGGCAGCCGGTCCGGGTGCAGCCCCAGTACAGGTGGCAGAAAGGCTGCAGGCAGACGGTACCTGTGGACACAGCACAATTGCCAGTCAGGATACTCCCGTGAAAAATCAGGCCAAAGGGCCATCAAATAAGCAACAAGCTTGATTTTAACAGCAACCCACAAACTCTAAAGTAAAGCATCATATTTATCTACCAGACTTAAAAGTGACACATGAAAGAATGACTGGGGCCCCAATGTATGGGCAGGCATGAGATGCAGACTCCAGAAAGAGAACCACCAAGTACGGACACTGGATATACAGCAGGGAAAGCCTCACCAATTGGTGGGAAAAGCTGGTGACTCATGTGTCCACTCAGGGACCACAAACTGCACGATGGAAAAGCAGAACTGCATCCTTACTTCCCACCACACACAAGCACAAGTGTCAACCACATGTTGAAACCCAAGCCTGAAGGACACACAGGCGAGGCTTCACGGTAGGAGGCTGTTCAGGCAGACGGCATGCACGTGCTTACTCACACTGCTGGGGTGCAATGCGGGAGTCCTGCTCATGCTCCGCCCTCCGGTCAGGCATGGGCTGGAAGCAGCAGGTGCATATGACATGGCTTCCTTGCAGGGTGCACACATAGTCCTGGGCTGCAGATAGACAGGACAACAGGCCAGTGTGTGTTGGGGCACAGGCAGAAGGAGCAAATGAAAAAAAATCTAGGGGGTGGTTATAAACTACACACAAAGACATACAGACAGACCTCCACGAACACTCAGGAGAATTCAGACCCCTTCCCCTCAATAGACAGTTAACAGTATACCACTGAAATGAAGAAGTTTAAATAAACTGAAAACAACCAAAGTTATCTTTTGGTTCAGTGGTTGTTATCAGGATGTCAAAAATCACAAAGGTTTTCTGCCATTTCCTATAAAGGAAGGACAGGCCACAGAGCACACACCATAAAACAATATAGCGACAGGCCTGGCAGGCAACACTGGCTGACCCGCACCAGGCGATGGTGCATGTGGCCCAGCCAGACACTCTCCATCCACTTGAGGCTCTGAGCACGCACACTAGCTCCAGGCCCCATCCCAACGGGGACTTGTGTCTGCAATCTGCAAACGACAGAGACCACCTGGTGAGTGGCAGGGTCAGCAGGAGACCAAGCACTGCACGACCCTGTGCATGTGGCCTACAGAAAGTAACCGAGAGCCACTACACAGCGCTGTGACAGATGGTCAAGAATGTGGCTCTAGGTGACATTCTGGGTCAGTGACCTCATTCTAGGTCATGATGGGTTTAGGCCGACAGTGGCTAAGAGGCCAGGCCCTTGTGGGGCCACAAACCACAGATTCCGTGTGTCCACTCTCCCTTTCCTGATGGCAACTCAGGACTTGGCTGGCAGAAACAGGCAGACAGCACTCAGGGCAGCTCCGGGAACAGCATGGGCCGTTGCCAGAAAGAGGCAAGTCTCTCACTGGAGGGGCCCATGCGTGGTTGTTTGGCTTTGACAGGTACCACCAGGAACACCAGCTGCCCCAAAGTCGGTGGCTGTGGGGGCTCAAGGTGAGAATCAGGACTCATTTCCCAGGAGTGTCCAGGAGCAGGGAATATGATAATTACCTAGTTTCTTAGCCCAGAACAGATGTAAGAAGCAATAAGCTACAAGGCAGTGGGACCACCAGAAGCAGGGGATGGGAGAGCAGAGAGGAGCCACACCCCGAGTGATCACAGTAGGGCCACATCTCAGAAGGCACTGCCGTCTCACCTGGTGTGACACTGGCAGACGTTGATGGTGTGTCCCCGGGTGCCTGCATTGCCCGCTGCTCGCTGCCAGGTCCCGAGTAGTGGAAGAGCTGCCCCACCTGCCTCCGGTACTCAGGGCACTGTCTGCACACGATGTATGGCTGGCTTCGAGGACAAACACACAGACCTGAGCTCAGAGGGGTGGGGTGACAGCTGCCCTCACAGATGGAGGCGGTGGGGATGAGACAAGGGCCAGATCCCTGATCCCAGCAGTGTCTTCTCCACCCATGGACCTAGTCCCCACTTCACACCTCAGCCCTGTAGTGCCGACTGTCACCCGGTGAGTGTTCTGGGCTCTGCTCTTGGCCACCTCTACTGTTCAGTTTCCACAGCCCTCACTCCTCAACTGCTCCTGGGGTGTTGAGGTGTCCTTGCTTTGCAGGACACCCCCAGGGGCACAGCAACTCAGTCTCCACAAGGAGCAGGACCTGCTCTCAAAGGCTCAATGCTGGGAGAGCTGCGGCTGCATCCAGAGGTGCCCCCAGACCCCCAGGGCACCTGGGACTATCACCCTGGCCACCCAGGGAATGTCTGCACACATTAAAACCAGAACAAAATGCACTGCAGTTGAACGCTGCTGCCCTCAGGGAACTTCCTAAGTAGCCAGCAGGAGCCCAGCCCACCCAGCCTCATGCAGGTCAGCTGAACTCTCAGGATGCAGATAGTACAAACAACCCACGGAAAGACTGACAGGGACTCCTTCCCATTCAGTCAGAAAACGCCTTCCTGAGCCTGCACCAATGGCAGGAACCAGTGAGGGAAGAACAGGTGGCACCCAGCCTGGGACCCAACCCAGGTGGGAAAAAATAAAAACCATCCACAGGTAGTGCCATTGCTAGGACCTTGCCAGCAGGCATCTGAGGACACTTCGAGGGCTCCTCCCCTCAGCTCTCTGACCTGGCTGGCCCCTCCCACCTGTTCCTCATGGGGGAATTGACTGGGCACTGCAAGAAACTACAAACGTAGGAACTCACTGCAGCATGGTTTCTGAGTTTAAAACATCGGGAAACTACAAAATCTCAGACACAGTATAAGCCCACCTTCACAAAGTTATTTACTTCTGACTACAGTGCATCCTACTTTGTCAGAAAAGAAGTGTGCATGACACACATCTGAATGGCCAGATGGATAAACAATATGTTCACCCTGAGGTGACTTTTAGTTTCTTTTTGCTTGACAGTTATTTGCAAAGTTTTGTGAAAAGGAATAAAGATAAATTTGGGGGTTTTGTTGTCGTTTTAAATATCACGGCCTCGGGTCAAAATTCAGACCCTGGACTTGTGAGTCAGGAGCCTCCACATTCTACAGCAGATACAGTGCGGTCTCCCCAGACTGCACACTCTCTGCATGAACATCC
The DNA here is from genome assembly GCF_004126475.2 of Phyllostomus discolor. Classification (NCBI taxonomy): domain Eukaryota; kingdom Metazoa; phylum Chordata; class Mammalia; order Chiroptera; family Phyllostomidae; genus Phyllostomus; species Phyllostomus discolor. Next base: position 41,212,749 of record NC_040915.2, on the reverse strand, counting down.
TGACAAATGACAGACACTGGCACTTATGCTGTAGGACTTTATGGTCAGTAGATAAGCTACAGAGTACATGTGCTCGTGCGGGACAAGGAACACGTTAAATGATGCCTATTGCGGCCAGAGTCAAGAGAGGTCAGCATGCGAAAGGGTATCAGTTACTGTGGTGATCATCTCACCTGTCCAATCACGCAGGACACCTGAAACTCACATAGTGCTACACGTCAGTTACATCTGAATAAGCAGGACCCCAATACAGATAAGCAACAAAAAACCAGAATGCTCCATGTACACTTGAAAACCAAAAAACCAAGGCACTGGAGGAGGCAGGGTAGCTGATACTGCTCAGAGCCTGGGAGCCAGGGGCTGTTCTCAGTGCCCGCCCCTCCATGCCACACTCAAGACAGGGAACATCGCCACCTGAAGTCACATGTTGCAAGTGAGCCCAGAACACCAGAGAGCTGACTGCTCGGTGCAGAGCCTGCCCCACTCCTTGCCAGGTGCAGGCTCACCTAACATCCGAGGATTCGCTGTCCTCATCTGACAGGTCCAGCAGGTCCTCCAAACTGTCCTCCTCGTCTGAGAAAGACCTCCTGACTTTGGGCTGCAGCATGTCCTGAGTGATCTTGTTCCTGGCGGCCATGCTCTGCACATCTTCCTCGCTCCGCCTCTTGTCTGCGATTCAAAGGACACAGCTCTGCTGGCAGGCAGGACCCTGGGGACATGTCCGTGGCTGCGGGAGCTGGGCAGGGGCTCCACTTACCTGGGTGCTGGAGAAGGTACGCCTCTACCAGGTTGTTGAGGATGTGGTTTTTACAAATCCGCTCGACCAGACAGCGGCACGTGGGGCACAGTGAGGAGCGCTCCATCCAGCCCGAGTAGCAGGCCGCGCAGAAGGTGTGCATGCAGGGCTGTAGGCTGTGGTGCGAGGACGGGCCTTCAGGTGACCCCGCAGAGCACTTGCAGGGGGAACTTCTGCCCACCAAGCCACAGCAGCCCCAGTCCCCAGGGCATGGCCTGCCTGGAGCGTTAGAAGCTGGGATTCCGGGTCACACTGCCTCTTTCCCCAGAGGAGGGCGTGGCCTTGCCCCAGCTGAGGGTTGGCAACAAAACAAAATCGAGCAAACTATCACCTCAGCAGGGCCTGGAGCCTACACTTCTGTGTGGTGCCCACAGCTGGAAACATCTGCATCCTGAGCAAATGACCAGGAATGCTGCCTGACTCCCACATCCCACCAGAGAAACAGTCCCCACGTGAAAACACAGCATTCAACCTAAGCTATGTTCACTTGGCCCTTGTCAAGTAAAAGAAACTAGAGGCCATGGGGCGATTCTGTGTCCCGGAAGGTTCAGAGAGCACACTGCACTCCAGAAATGCAAGGAACACAGACGCCAAGCACAAGAGGCCCGCACTTAAGCTGAGACACGGATAGGCTCTAACTCTCCCCACAGAAAAGCAAGGCATGAGCATTCTCCCACAGCCACTCCTGGGACCTTCCTTCTGTGTTACCTAGTGTGTCCTTAACCAGGTGCAGTTCACCTGGTCTGCATCTTAGGTGGACCAGCACTTAGGTTAGACATGACTATGTCAACCAAGGCCACTGCCACACCAGTCTCATGGCTCCTTCTGCAACTTTGGTCATGGGGGCCAGGTTTTTGGCTTATAGGCCATTTAAGAAAGACTATTAACATCAGTGGACTCGACCCCAAATGTGACCCAGAGGCTGACTGCACCTGTGGCCCCCAGCCACCCACACAGGCGCACCTCACACAGTCGTACAGCAGGTCCTGGCAGATGCAGCACGTGAGCTGCTCCTCCATCCTGTCAGGCTTCTCAACCGCAGCCCTGACCCCCTCAGGGGCACTGAGGGTGTCTCCACCCTGGTCTGTGACCAACAAATGCAGGTTCGGGTTGGGTTCTCCATCTGCAAAAGATAGGGACAGGTTGTGGCAATCATATCCAAGAAGGAAACAGACACTTGCTCTTTTCATTTTATGAAAGTTTTAGCCTGCAGACAGAACACAGTCCTGGCCAATGTTTTAAGGGCATTTTTAACAAGGTCCATAGTAAGTCTCATCCTCCAGTCCATTTAAGTCCTGTTTTAGAAAAATAGCTAATGACATAAAAGACATTCAGGAGACAGAGGTAAGGCCCAGCTGTCAAAGAGTAGTGTCTAACATCATTTTTGCTTCAACAAACAAAAGCATGACTCATATACACAGGAAACTGATTGCTGGAAAGTCAAAATCTCAGACATTACCATAGGAAGGGGGAGAGAGAGGGGGAAACATCAATCTGTTGTTCTACTTATTGATGCATTCATTCATTGATTCCTGCATGTGCCCTAGACTGGGGATTGAACCCACAACCTTGGTATATCGGGCTGATGCTCAAACCAACTGAGCCACCTGGCCAGGGCCATTACGAGGAGCTTTAAAACTTTTCTTCTAGCCCTGGCTGGTGTAGCTCAGTGGATTGAGCGTGGGCTGGGAACCAAAGTGTCCCAAGTTCGATTCCCAGCCAGGGTACATTCCTGGGTTGCAGGCCATAACCCCCAGCAACCGAACATTGATGTTTCTCTCTCTCTCCCTCCCTCTCTCTCTCTCTCTCTCCCCCTCCTTCCCTCTCTAAAAATAAATAAATAAAATCTTTAAAAAAAAAAAAAAACTTTTCTTCTCCTGGTGGGATTTTTTTTCTATAATTCTCAGGTGTTGCTAATCATAGTTTTATTTTTAATTAATACTTGTATATGGCTAAAAAGTCTGAAAGTTTTTAAAAGAAAGCAGAAGCTGCACCCTCTGCTTGGCCTCTCCTCACCTTCAGTCTCCCTCCTCCGAAGACACTGCTTTCGTGCATTTTAGCCGCTTCTCCTCTTGGAGACTCGGTGTGTCTGAACTATGATGCTACGTTTAGGTCAATTTTGGAAGCCATCTCCTGACATCTACTATGGTATAGGATTCTGTCCCCTGGGCTTCCTTCCCAATTTACTGTAACACAACTGTTGGCTCAGTACATTATATGTAGGTTATTTGCTTAAGTATTTACTACTGAGATAAAGAGTAAACTATCATTGTTTTCCTCCTACAACTTTTCATCTTTACTGAGATAAAAAATGGCTTCATTTTCCTGGCTGGCATAGCTCAGTGGATTGAGCGCGGGCTGCGAACCAAAGCATCGCAGGTTCGATTCCCAGTCAGGGCACATGCCTGGGTTGCAGGCCACGGCCCCCAGCAACTGCACATTGATGTTTCTCTCTCTCTCCCTCCCTTCCCTCTCTAAAAACAAATAAATAAAATCTTTAAAAGATCCATTTTTACACTTGCTTATTTTTATATACCTGTTGCTGATTCCTCCCCAAGCTGGTTAATTATATCAGCTAATTGGCTCTTCCTCCCATCCGAAGCCCCCTGCTCTGGTGCTTTCCTGTCCTGCTCTCAGGACTGACGCATAGCTATTGTCCTACTGCACATGCCCAGAAATATTTTACAGGCTTTTTAACTTTTGTCTTTTAAAGCACAGATTTTTCTCTAAATTACCTTTGATGTGAAGGTTCAGACTAGCTTAGAGATAACATATTCCTAAGAACTGGTTGAGTCAGGACAGAAATACAACTCTGAATGCACTGTTTCCAGATGAAGACCATCTATCTCCTCATAGTAAACAGGAAAGAAGACCCCTGAATTCCATTCAGAAAACGCTGAGGTATGACAGGGCTCAGCCTGAGATGCATCCTCGTGCTTCTGTGGAAGATGAGCCCCCGGGGTGGCAGGCTGCAGCCCTGCCAGAAGGTCAAGGGCACAGGGAACCACGAGATTCTGACCTCCTCTCATTCTCTTCTTAACGGGCTCCAGACTCTCTGGATTCTGTGGTTCTGATGGAGGAAAGGATGTTCCCTCTCTGTTGGGGACAGTTGAAGGGACGCTGGAGGTGTCTTCGCTTGTCACAGGTGGACCACACTCTTTCAGGGAGATGCCGGCACCTCCGGTGGCTGTGAGACAAACAAGAGAGGTTTGATCCACCAGCCTGGAAGGAGGGAGCATGGGGGTGAAGCGCCAACGATCCAAACCAGATGCAGGTGGTTTAAGATGCCATGTGTAAGAATGACATGTGCAGCCCTGGCTGGTGTGGCTCAGTGGACTGAGCGTCAACCTGCGAAATGAAAGAATGACATGTGCTTCCAGGAAACACCTAACCACTCAAGTCACTTCTGAAATGCACTGTGCCCATTGCTGTGCTCAGGGGTGCTGGGGGCACGCAGCACATTCACAGGGAGAGACACACATGTCTGCAATGGGGCTCAGCCTTGAACATTTAGTCTAACCATGGCCAATCCACAGGCATGTCATCACGTAAAACACACTGTTGACACCCAAGTTCATGCAGATACCTTAGGAAGAGGATGCAGAGGGCCTCACTGCAAGAGGAAGACCAGACAGGTGGGGATGGAGAATGTGAACACTTTTCCAAGGGTAACAAAGGGAAACAGGGAGAAATAACTCCTGGCAAAAGTTCTGGCATTTAAAAAAATTAATCAATTTATTGATTTTAGAGAAAAAGGAAGGAGAGACACATACACACACAGGGGGGAGGAACGGGGGGAGACAGAGAGGGGGAGAGGGGGAGAGAGAGAGAGAGACAGAGAGAGAGACAGAGAGAGACAGAGAGAAACACCGACACATTATTCCACTTATTGATGCACTCTCTTTGGTTGCTTCTTGTATGTGCCCTGACTGGGGATTGAACCTACAATCTTGGCCTATTGTACGACACTCTAACCAACTGAACTGTCTGGTCAGGGTGGAAGGACTGGTCTTCATGAGCAAAAAGCAGAGTCATCAATCAAAATGAATTTGACAGAAAGGTAAAAAAGCTTTCAAATAACCTTTATCTTAATAAAGACCTCAATTGTATTATTGTAGAATGTATATCTAGTCTGTAATGTTCAAATGGTAAGTGTTTCTATTTGCTTTTTAAAAAACTGGTCTACTGCAGCAGAAAGAAAAAACTTAGAAGTGTTTTGTGAACAAACTGTCTTGCATCCTAAGGGAAGAAAAGCAGCAGCTTTGAGCCCTGGCTGGCGTAGCTCAGTGGATTGAGCGCGGGCTGGGAACCAAAGTGTCCCAGGTTCGATTCCCAGCCAGGGTACATTCCTGGGTTGCAGGCCATAACCCCCAGCAACCGCACATTGATGTTTCTCTCTCTCTCTCTCTCTCCCCCTCCCTCTCCCTCTCTTCCTCCCTTCCCTCCCTAAAAGTAAATAAATAAAATCTTAAAAAAAAAAGAAAAAAAGAAAAAGAAAAAAAAAAAAGAAAAAGAAAAGCAGCAGCTTCCAGGGCCGGGTGGGTCCTGAGGGCATTGTACTTGCAGTTGGGCTCCTTGCTCCAACATGAAGGTTATAATGACACCCATGGTGAGGACTAACTAACCCTAACCAAAGTGCTTGGCACCCCACTTCACATTTAGGAGGCATCCTGGAAGTATTAACTGCGGTTATTTTCTTAATACACTTAGGTATACAGATAGGAAAACCCACATTTACAGAATTGGAGCTAAGTTTTCATCGGAACAGTTTGCTTATAGGAACAGTTTTGGTGTTTATATATTTTTAAATTACACAAGTAGTATACACGAATGCATCACCCTTTTATGGCAGATTAATATCCCATTATGTCCATACACACACGCATGCCACCTTCATCCATCATTGCGTATTTAGGCCAGGGGTGTCAAACGCATTTTCACTGGGGGCCACATCAGCCTCACAATTGCCTTCAAAGGGCTGAAATAATTTTAGGACTGTATAGATATAACTACTCCTTAACTGTTAAGGAGCTGAAATTACTTTTAGCTCTTTGAAGGCAACTGTGAGGCTGATGTGGCCCTCAATGAAAATGAGTGTGACACCCCTGATTTAGGCTGTTTTTGTACCTCGGCTGTTGTCAATAATGCTGCAGCGAATAGCGCCAGGAGTGCGGAGGCGTCTTTGAGATGTTTCACTTCCTTCTGGTATATACTCGGAAGTGGGACTGCTGGGTCCTACAGCAGATCTATTCCTGGTGTCCTGGGGAGCCTGCACACTGTCCTCACAGTGCCTGCAGCAGTGTGCAGCCCCACCAGCAGGGCACCAGGGCTCCCTTTTCCCACATCCACACCAGCACTTGCAATCTCTTGTCTTTTTGATGATGGCCATCCTACCAAGTGTGAGGTGATATCTCATCGTAGTTTTGGTTTGCATTTCTCTGATTATTAGTGATGTGGAGGCCCTGCTGGTTCCTGCCTTTGAATGTGGCTGTGATGGCTGGAGCTGTGGCAGTCATATTGTAATCAGAAGATAAAAAGCAAGAGGACAAAGAAGCAAAATGTGGCAGACAGATAGTATGTGCTAAGGTCTTGAGCTGATGAGTCTGTGGTTGGCTGTGTGTCTCCGGACTTTGTGCCAGAGGCCAGGTTTTCTTTTTCTCACACCCAAACACCCTCATTGAGAGTGTCTTTGAGACATAAAAAATCTGCAGGCTGGCCTATAAGGTAAGAACAAGAGAACAAGCATTCAAGAGACAAATAAGTATCCCAAAACTAGGCGGAGAAGGATGTAAGTTTACTAATGAATATCAGAGACCTTAATAAACAGGGGAAAATAGCATTTTTCTGAGTATTGTAAAAATGTCAATTCTCAAAACAAAATCTCAAAAAGACTTTTTTTTTAAACTTGAAAAGATAATTCTGAAGATAATATGGAAGAAAACTATAAAATAGTTAAGAAAGTAAGCTAAAATATTAATATGTATAGTGTGATCCAATTTAGAAAATAAATATGTATATATTTTAACATCTTAATGATACTTCATCTACAGAGCAAGAATTTTCTCTAGTAACAACAAAGGAAGGCAAAGAATTCATGCTGTAAGGACCAAAATACATAAAATTGGCTTTAAAAACATATGCTACTCTAGATGAGTCTAAAAATGTGAGGTCCAGTAAAAGAGGCCAGACACAAAGGCCATGTAATAGAGGACTCCATTTACACGAAGTGTCCAAAGAGGCAAATTCAGAGACAGAAAGCAGATTAGTGGTTGCCAGGTGATTTTATGGTATGTGAATTATATCCCAGTAAAACTGTAAAAAGTACCACAGCACCATAGTCTCTGACCTTCAGCACTTCCCCTGCATCTGAAACAAGAATATTTACTGCACAGAAATCTTAACTACTGAGAACCTGATGCCACCTCTGAACTCCTTAGAGGCTGATCTGTCTCACGACAACATAGGTCAAGATTAGTGAACAGAAAGCAGTGTAGTTCCATCCGAAACCCCAACTCACCGGGGTTGGAGGGTGGTGCTCGCCCTGCAGGGGGCTCCATGGAAGAGGTAGCGACCCGGGGGAAGAGGTCAGATGTGGAAGTTGATGGCTGTGGTTCCTCAAAGCACACCTGAGTGGTGGGCAATGGCGGCAGGAACTGGGGCTCATCCCCTTGCCCGGCACCTGAGGTATCTTTGGTCACATGGAACATGTTTTCTTTATTGGCCTCTGGAAGCACAAAAGCAGCAGAAGGAGCAGTCAGGGCTCAGAGTGCAGCTGCTTTCCACACCAGCTGATGGAGAGGCCTCCTCGTCACTGCAGACAGCCCTCTGCTGAGATCTCACTTACCGAAGGAGTCCTGTGCCAGGCCGTGCTCCTCACTTAAGGACTCGTAGAGGTACGCCACGTCTAAAAGGAGTGAGCCCAGTCAGAGTGGTGTCAGCCCACACACCGAGCCAGAGCCCATTTTTCCCATCTCTTCCCTCCAGTCTCTGTGTCCTCGTTGACTATTCTGACCTATCAGTCACTAACAATATTCACCAGTTTCAGGGATTCTAAAACAAATGATTCAAAACATGCTAACCAACTTTAACATAAGCCTCAGGAAACCACGTCTGGAGTCAGGAAGTTTTGTGTCAGGAGGCAAAAGGGAGGCAAGGCACCAGCCAGGTGAAGAGCCTGCGCCTTCCTGTCCTTCCACGGAAGGTACAGACACGAGACTCTCTGTGGCCTGGGCTGGCTGTGGTTATGCTGCGGGCAACCTAGGGCACGCCCGCTCCTTCTCCCTGTTTCAGGGGTAACCCTTCAAAGCTTCCTGACTCTCCTGGTCCAGTATGGTCCTTCTTCCACAGACTCAGAAACTCAGAGCTGGGAAAGCCCTAATGGAACCCAGTCTAAGCTGCTGTCTCCTGTCAAGTCTCCAGAGCAAGACCAGCCGTGGTCTCTAGTCCCCATTCTAGGCCTTACTACCCACAATGCAGATGTGTCCTACTGTGTGCCCAATCCATCCCCCTTCGCTTCCCCAGGGCTGCCCTTTGGAGATCCAGGCCTCACATCCACGGGGGTATTTTTGAAGGGCTGGGCCCCATTCTTGAACAGACACAACTCACACCAAGAATCTATATAAACAATAGAGAGACTCTTTCCAGGAAGCGTCCCAGCTGTAGCAGAACTTCCCCCTGCACAGCACATGTGCGTCCACCCCATTGAGTCTCCTCTTACTGTGTTCTGGCTCGTTCTTCCTGAACACAAAGTAGATAACATCCCCCGTCTGTAAAGGACAAGTCTGCTTCTTAACAACCTTCAGCTTGTTAATTACTGTTCCATTGGTGCTGCAGAGAAAATAAAAATGCAATTTTAAAATCACATGGTATTAAAAATGTGTTTCTACAACTACTAGGAAAGCAGTTCAATATTACCACTTTGATACATGCACCCCTATGCTGATTGCAGCAAAAGCCAAGATGTAGAAGCAACCTAAGTGCCCACTGATCGATGGCTAGATAAATAAACAGTGGTGCACCTATACAGGGAATATGACTAGGCTGTAAAAAAGAACAAAATATCGTCATTTGTGACAACACGGATAGACCTACATGGTATTGTGCTTAGTGAAGTAAAACAGACAGAGAAAGACAAATACCACATGATTTCACTTATATGTAGAATCTAAAACACAAAACAGACCGTTACTAGAGTGGGGAGAGGCTGAGGGACAGGTTGAAATAGGGGATGGGGATTAAGAGGTACAAACTTCCAGTTATACAATGAATGAGTCATGGGATGTCATATACAGTGTAGGGAATACAGCCAGTCACACTGTGACAGTTTTGTATGGTGACAGATGGTGACTGGACTTATTGTGGGGATTTCATAATACACGGAAATAACGAATCACTATGACGTATACCTGAAACTAATAAAATACTCTATGTTAATTATGTCAATAAAAAATTAGCACCTTGAAATGATAAATTACTCAGAGGAATGATGTAAACACTTAATGAGGCAGAGACAGAAGCGCCCCCTTACTGGCAGCTTGACCAGCAACCAGCCAGTCTGGTCAAGTGTTCCAATGTCTCTGCTCTCCCACCACCACATTCTGCAGGTGGACCCTTGGACCTGAGCCAGCAGCTCTGGGCTCTGGTTCCCAGGTTTTCTCCTGCCTCTGTACTTAGCTCTGTCCATAGGTCTGCCCCTCCCTCCAGGAGCCATGACCTGGACCAGCTCACTCTTCAAATGAGACCTGACTCCTCCTGAAAGTGGGAGGTCAGCTGGGGCCCACCCAGCTGGGAGGTTGCTCCAGTCAATCAGGGACACCCTGCTGCGTGGGAGAGGTACTGGTGGTGAGGAGGCCAGGGACCTGAGTCAGAAGAGACAGGAAGCCCTTCGCTGAGGAGGGACTTTCCAGTGCAGCTCTGACGCCCGCGGCACAGCCACATGCTGCCAAGGGCCTGTGCTGTTGGGCTCCTCCTCACGATCCACCCTCATGCTCTTCCTGAATAGAACATCTGACTTCATGCTACTGCTTCACTGCCCACCCCCGCACCCCATGACATCCTGCTGCTCTCAAGCTACAGTGTGGCCACTGGGTCTCGCGCCCAGACCTGCACCCCCACTCACTCTGACCGCGTAGAGCGCCTGTGGTTCCTTCTGCCTGGAACACCCTTTTCCCCTCCAGCGTCTCACTGAGGAAGGCAGTGGCCCCTAGGTGCTGGAAAAGGCAGGTGGGGATTCTTCTCTGGAGCCCATACCCTGATTTCAGTCCAATGAGACCTGAGTTGAACTTGAACCTCCAGAACTGTAAGATCATGAATTTATGTTGTTCTGAGCCACTAAGTTTGAAGTAATTTGTTACGGCAGCCACAGGAAGCTAATACTGTCACATGGCCCATGCAGGAGAGCCAGGACCAGATGCAGAAGACCGGCTGTGGAAGCAACGTGGTTACTGTGATGAGACATAGAACCACACCTACAATCCGAGACAAGGGGCATAAGAATGCCAGTGCTTCCAAATAAATCCCAGTTCCTAGTCTTCTGTCCCCACAGTGCCTGGCCTTTACAAAAATAAACACCTGCCGTGGCTGGTGTGGCTTAGTGGACTGAGTGCCAGCCTGTGAACTGAAAGCTCACCAGTCTGATTCCTGGTCAGGGCACATGGACGGGTTGTGGGCCAGGTTCCCCCCACCCTCTGGTTGGGGACCAGAGAGAGGCAACCACTTGACATCTCTTGCACCAATGTTTCTCTCCTTGTTTCTCCCTTCCTTCCCCTCTCTCTAAAAATAAATAAATAAAATCTTAAAATAAAAATCCAAAACCTCATCTGGTGGGAAAGACACTCAGCACACTGCTAAAGACCATCTGCCACTTGCACCAGTTAAAATAGGCACATCCTGACACAGCATTCCATTCTATAAATTTATCCCAAGCAAATAATTAGACAGAAAAGCAAAGTTTTAGAAAATCACTACTGTCACTTACAAGAAAAGTCAAAATAATAAATTCCCATTAGTTATTATATAACAATGAAAAAAAAATGAGATGGATTTAGACGTACTAACATGTCAAGCACTCCAGAAACATTATAAGTGAAAAAAGCAGATATAACAGTAAACATGGTAAAATGTCATTAATGTAAAATAAATATGTATGTACTTTTCATGGGTAAGTGAGATTTTGGCAAGCTTTTCTCTTGTCCCCAATAGGGGGTGTGCAAGAGGCAACTGGACATTGGTGTTTCTCTCCCTCTCTCCCCTCCTTCCTCTCTCTCTAAAAATAAATTAATATTTTAAATTTTTTTATGTATTGGTTTTAGACAGACAGAAAGACAAAGGGAGAGAGAAACATTGGTCTGTTTTTGCATTTATTCATGCATTCATTGGTTGCTTCTTGTTTGTACACTGATGGGTGATCAACCTTACAATCTTGGTGCATTAGGACAACACTCGAACCAATTGGGCTACCCTGCCAGGGCCAAAGCTGTTCTCTATTACATACTACTTATGTTGTAAAAAACTAATAAAAATTTAAAAAGGAAAGATTTTATTTGGGGAAAAAGTTGTCTAGCTTAATTAAGTAGGCTTGCAAGAAGTAAAAATTTATCACTTTCTTTTAAGTCTTATTTCTAAGATATTGTTGCTTTAATCTGAATACTTTCAAGAAGGGTCACAGACACCCACGTGTCACTGAGCATCCATGCCGGGAGTGGGAAGTATACTTCCTGATACCCCGATGGCCTGGCCAACTGCCAGGTTACAGAAAACCAACCCTTGTTTCTTCTCCACAGTCACTGGCTTTATGTCAGGTTCCTGAAACTACAAAAAGAAACAGAAAAGTTGTCCAGAAAGAGCTTACCTGGTATCTTCTAGCGACACCTGACCGGATTTTTCATCCACAATAATTTTACAGTGATCTCCAGAGATCAGTTTATTGCCAGGAAATGAAAGGTCACAACCTAAAACACAGAGGGGGACACCTGAATGTGACTGTGCTCACCGTGCACAAACAGCCCTTTGCATAACCAGAGCGTGTTTGCACGTGACTGGAAATCAGGGCCCACAGTGTATGCACTTAAGGAGACAACACCTAATTAAGCAAGGTACAAAGAACATTTGTTAAAGGATTTAAGTGTTAATCCAAAGTAAAGGGACAGGGACTGTGTCCTGAGCCTTCTTCATGTCCATTAAGGGGACAGGATACCCCACCAACACCTCCAAATAAACAGCAACGGCTTCTAGGCATCAGTTACACAACATGCACATGTATGCAGCTAATGATAAATATTATAGAACTTAAAATATACTAAGGGGTTTAATTATGTGATTCTTCAGTATATTTTTAAAAAATATATTTTATGTATTTATTTTTAGAGAGAGAAGGAGGGAGAAAGAAAGGGAGAGAAACATCAATGTGTGGTTTCCTCTTGAGTGCCCCCTACTGGGGACCTGGCCTGCAGTCCAGGCATGTATCCTGGACTGGCGAACCAGTGGCCCTTTGGTTCATAGGATGGCATTCAATCCACTGAGCCGCGACAACCAGGGCTTCAGTATTTTATCTTAGTCAATTTCTTTTCTGTGTAAACTAAGGTTTCATAAACCATACAAAACTGAAGCAATGACAAACGGTCACAGAATATGACTGAGGAAATGATCACAGGCACACGTACATGTTTAAGAAAATTAAAAACAGAAGGGATATGCAGCTATAGCTAAACACAATTCTTATATTCTCATTAAATGCAAAGAGAAAATCCTCAAATACTTTGTTCTCTCCTTAAACCTAAAGAATTAAAGCTTTCAGGAAGCTTTTAATATCTAATCACTAATCTGCTTATAATAGGTGTATGTGCTATAGTTATTGAGGTTTATAATAGCTTTCTTTTTAATAACCTAATGTGGGAAACAATAGTGTCCATCAACTGATGATGAATTAATAAACAAACGCTTGTACATCTGAGAAAGGGAACACTACTCAGTAATGGAAAGGAACAGAAGAGATGGATACACAGGACAGCAAAGGATGGATCTCAAAAGCATTATATAAGATTAAGAAGGCAGGCACAAAAGACTGGTGGAATACTGTGTGCTCACAAGTAGCTATTCTAGAAAAGACAGACGATAGGGACAGAAATCAACTCAGTGGTTGCCAGAAACTGGGCTTGCGGGGAGGGGAAGGACTTCAAAAGGACACCAGGGAATTCCCTGGGGTGACTAGTGGTGGTTCTATTTCTCAAAACTCACTGAACACCAAAAGGGTAGATTTTACCATACGTGAACCAGGCCTCTATAAACCTCACGTATTAGAAATGTTATTTGCATCAGCCTTTGTTCTGCAGTATGGGAAGTGTTACATTTGTCCAGGTGAATGTCACCTGTGCTCCAGATGTCTCCATTGCACCAAGCACCACCTCCAGGCCCAGACCCTGCACTAGTCACGCTGTCACCAGTGTGGGTTTTGAACAGGCTGTGCATGCCAAAACATCACCATTCTAATTTGGACCTGAGATAATCTGTGCTCAACTCCTGTTCTTGGCATGGGCCCCACTTGTCATTCAACTGGTTACATCTCCCATGTGGTTGCTGCACAGTTCTGCCACTCCCCAAGAATGGGGATGTTTGGGAAGGTGAGGTCCTCATCTCCTCTCCCACACATCAACTCAGCTCTCCCTTTCCCCACAAGTAATGCCTTGTACATAGCAGGTATGTAATCATTTTAAGTTAATATAATAAAGTCCTACAGTTCCTATGGTATGTTTGTGTGCACCTCAAATTCATGTGTTGAAGCCCTAACCCCAATGTGACTGTATTTGGAGATAGGCCTGCAGGGAGTGGGGGTGGGCCCTAATCTGAGAAGGTTGTGACCTCACAGAGACAGGAAGAGACACCATGGCTGTCTGTCCAGCAGCGAAAAGGTAGCTGTTCAAGGAGAGGGCTCTCAACTGGAAACCCACTGGCACCTTCATCTGGGACTTTCCAGACTCCAGATTGAGAAATGAGTTTCTGTTTAAGCTTCCCATTCTCCAGTACTTTGTCACAGCAGCCTGACCGGAGTTCCTAATACAGCAACTACAGGTTTTGCTGTGAAGTTTAATACATGCGATGGAAGGACTTCTATTAAGAAGCAGATTAACTTGACATGCTTTTTCTCCTTGTAGGAACATGTAAAATGCTGTTATTAATATTGTGTTATAATAACAATGGCTAACGTTGAGTGCCTCGGCTAAGCACTTCACACGGGTGATCTCAACCCTTCCCGAGACTGTGAAGCACGGACAAAAGCTGCAGAAAGGTAAGATGTTAGCACAAAGCAAATTATGTGATGATGCCAGGTGGAAACCCAGCAGTTCTTTTCCAGGGCTTCTGGTCTTCACCAAACTTCCAATCACCTCGATTAAAGACAATTACTTGTCTTTCAAAAGTTTCTAATGATATGTAAGCACTTCCATAGTTGCAAAAAAGTTAACTCGACTTTGGGATTTCCGACAACCAAAAAACAAAAAAGCAAAACCAAACAAAAAAACCCCTGCTAAACAAAAATAGCTGCAGGTCCATTGTAAGGGGTAAAGTGAAACCAAAAGCCTCTGCTTTTAAAGAGTAATCACTCTCCTCTCTTTTGTAAAGTACGCGGTCACAATATACAAACTAAGTATTTTTTTGGCCTGACCAGTGCACTGGACTTTGCAGGAAAGCCGCTCCAGCAGCACGTGGGGAGCAGGAGGACCCCCTTCTTTCCACAGTGCCTGTCTCTGGCTCCCCCATTCACTAGACCAACATACATTGGGGTGGCCGAAAAGTTCGTATGTTTTTTTCCATAAAATAAAAGACACACTTTTCATTTTCACTAATAACTGTATTGATGTGGACATTTTGAGTATGTTGGCTATCTCCCACGTGGTACAGTGTTGATCCTTCTCAATTAATATCTCGATTTGATCACTATCAACTTCAACTGGTCTAACCCAACCATGGAGCACCGTCCAGCAAGAACTCTCCAGCATGAAACTTCACGAACCACTTTTGACACGTTTGGTCAATCACAGCACCTTCTCTATACACTACATAATTTTTTTTTTTTTGCGTTTTAGTTGTATTTTTACCTTTCCTGAAACAATAAAGCACAATATGCCAAAAATACTTCATATTTTCTCCATCTCCAATATTAAAATGGCTACACAAAAATTTACAAATCTTAAATTTTTTTAAATGCATGCTGATGTAACAGCTGTCACGATACAATCTTAACAAAATCATTTTGAATGAAGTTAAAGACAAGTAAGGGCTCTACCTTACAGAAGAAAAAAAACAACAACGAACTTTTTGGCCAACCCTGTATTTCAAAGGTAGCAGCAGTTGGGACTTGAGATGTTTTCAAATGAAGGGCCGGCAACTATACACATTTCGCTATAAGCACTACTTTAGCTGCATCCCATACGCTTTAGTATACTCTTCACTTTATTCATCTTGAGCTATTTTTTTTCTTAAAGATTTCATTTATTCATTTTGAGAGAGAGGGGAAGGGAGGGAGGGACACATCACTGTGTGGTTGCCTCTAGTGCGCCCCCTACTGGGCACCTGGTCCACAACCCAGGCCTGTGCCCTGACTGGGGATCGAACCGGCGACACTTTGGTTCACAGGCCCGCGCTCAATCCACTGAACCACCCAGCCAGGGCATCTTGGGTTATTTTCTAATTTCTCCGAAACGACTTATTTCACACCTCCCCCCACATCCGCTCATGAGCGAGTCATCCAGATTCTCACTTAGCTGTGAGTTCTCAGCTACCCTCCCTTCCTGACTCATCTCACGGCGCGGCGGCCAGGAGGTGCTCTGTGCAGCCGTGACGCCGAGGCAACGGCGCTCTGGGGATAAACGAACGCCCCTCCTCATCCAGCTCTCCCGAGGGCTGAACAATCTGCAGGAGGCGCCCCAGGGAGCACATACGTCGGCTCTCTCCCAGGGAAAGCTGTTCCTCACAGCCGGCGGGCCCCGGCTCCCAGTCCACGGCCTCTGTCCGCACCCCGGCCCCACCTCGCGACCCCGGCCCCACCTCGCGACCCGGCCCCACCTCGCGTCCCCGGCTCCAAGTCGCCGACTCCCGTCCCCATCCCGGCCCCTTGACCTCCGGCCCCACCCCTGTCCCGCTCCCGGTCCCCTACACCGGTCCCCATCCCGGCCCCCATCCCGGCCCCACCCCGGACCCTCCGGCCTCCGTCCCCACCCCGGCGAGCACCTCTCCTCCGCCCGATGGTCAACTCGCGTCTCCGCAGAAGGACCGGCGGCTCGCTCTCCTCACCGCCGAAGCGGAGGAGCCTCCCCCACGGCTGCAGAGGCGGCTTCTGAGACGGCGGCTTCTGGGAAGGCTGCCCCATCGGCTTAACATCTGCCGGAACCCGGGAACGTCACCGGATGTGGCCCCGGGCCTCACGGCCCTGCCGCACCGCCTCCCGCGTGCCGGCCGGCGCCGAACCCGGAACCGGCCGCGCCGCTGTCAACCGAAGTCGCGGGGGTCTCTCAGACCCGCTAGGCGGGGCCAACGAGGTTTACGCCCTGCGATTGGCTGGCGGTGGCGCCCACCGAGCGCCGCGGCTAGAGTGGACCTGGGAGCCGCCTTGGGGAGTGGGCCTGTGAGGGCTAGCCGAGCGTGCGCAGTGGGCCTGGGCGCCATCTTTGATGCTGGCCGGGACGAGTGCGTCGTCGCAGATCTCGGAAATAGCCGCCGTTGGCGCCATGTTAAGTTGGGGCAAAAGGGACAGAAGGACTTGGGAACTGAAAACAAGTGTGGACACTTGTTTACAAACGTTCTGCTGATGAAGTGCCTATATGCACACGAGGTTCAGCAGTTCTGACACGTTCCTCAGAAGAAAAGACATATGTTAAAACTCTCCATTTCTACCCATTACAGTGAGTAATTTCGGGTCAGTACTGCCTATTCTTACGGTATAATGGAGAAGAAATTTTCGTTCTTTCTTTTGCAAGGAAGGGAGTCCTTCCTTTTGTTGAATCACACGGGAACGATTCTAGATAATTAAATGCTTACATCTCTCTCGCCACCCCCAGCTTGTATCCCAGGTAGAGTAATTTCCCCCTTTAAAATAGTAAGTTCTTGACAAATGCTTTCTATTGTGTTATTGGACAATATGAGATCATTGTTGATTTTCTTGGGTGTGATTACCGTGGTTACGTAGGAAAATGTTTTTTTAGAGATAATACTACTTAGGGATGAGATGTCATCATTGTTACAATATTCTTTAAAATGTTTTTAGTTAAAGAATAATATGAGGCTATCATTACATCTATAATTAGTGGGTACTTATGCATTGATGGTGTTATCCTGCATACTGTATGCTTGTGATTGCTATAATAAGGAAAAAATACTTCCCATGGTGAATTGTCTTGAATGTAATGAATGGTTTTGGGGGAAAGCTCTTCATTTATGAGCTCACAGATACATCCATAACACAGCACCACCTTTAAATAAAATACAAGGTTGTTTCAGTCACTTATATGTTACCATAGCTAACATATAAGTGACTTAGTTACCATAACTAAGCAGTTCATATTTAATCAGTAATCTTGAATATGGCTGTTTACACGAATCTCATTTTGTTATATATAGTACTGTTTTAAAAAAAATTGAAGTATAATCAACAAGAAACATTTTATTAGTTTCAGGTATACAACATATTGTTTCAGTATTTACTTGTGTTCCAAAAGGATCACTACAGTAAGTCTAGTTACATTCATCACCATACAGTTACAATTTTTTTTCATATGACAGGGACATTTAAGATATTTTCTCTTACCAACTTTCAGTTATGCAATACAGTATTGTTATCTACACTCACTTTGCTATATATTACATTCCCATGACTTACTTTATAACCAGAAATTTTTACCTTTTAACTTCTTCCATCCATTTCAACCATCCCCCAAACCCTGTCTCTGGCAACCACCAATCAGTCCTCTGCACCTTTGAAGTTCATTTATGTTTTTTTGGATTCTATGTATTAGTGAAATCGTATGGTATTTGTTTTTCTCTGACTTATTTCACTTAGTATAATACCCTCTATGTCCATATTGTTGCAAATGGCAAGCTTTCATTCTTTTTCATAGCTATTAATCCATTGTATGTACATGTGTGTAGACATTTATCATATATATACAGTACTCTTAAGTTTCTGCTCACAAATCATTCAATAACTCAGTGTATGTAACTGAATCTTCAATTTGAAGATGCAGGGGGGCCACATGAGTGGCCATAACTTTCTTGCAGTTTTCTTTTGTGTCACTTTGTGGTATCATTGGTAATTTTATGGTGGCGATAAGTTTTTCTGCAACCTGGTGGTAGGCCAACAGTGATTATTCCTTTTTACAAACTGCCAGGTCTGCAGTGTAGCTTTGGGCATTGCTCTTGGAAGCTTAATAAGCTTCAGCCCTGCTTATCTAGTCCATTTCTCAGCCTCACAAAAAACAAATAATTTGTGGGTGAAGGAAGGCATTCTGCTGATTGTAACAATGAAATTATTAAATGAATTTAAAATGTAGTGACTAAATGGTGAGTCGCTGAAAGAGGATAAGGTTTTTATGTTCACATCATGTCACTGGGCAAAGGGGCCGGGTTAAGGGTAGTTGGAGGGGATTTTGTGTGTGCAGATAAGAAATTTCCCAACATGGGCAAAAGGTGCAATCAAAGCAGCAGTCAGGTTTCTCCTGAGTCCTGAGTCAGGACCACAGCTCTGGCTGCACGCATGATTACCAGTAAGTAAAGTACTAGGTGGAAAAGTGGTAATATAATTTTTTCCTATAAAAACTTATTATTCTGTAGCCCATAAAAAAACCTCCCCAATTCCAACCCTGGCTGGTGTGACTCAGTGGATTGAGTGCTGGCCTGTGAATTGAAAGGTCACCGGTTCAATTCCCAGTCAGGGCATATGCCTGTGCTGGGGCCAGATCCTGGGTTGGGGGCGTGTGAGAGGCAACTGATATCCCTCACAGACTGATGTTTCGCTCCCTGTTTTCCTCCCTCCCTTCCCCTCTCTAAAAGTAAATAAATAAAATCTTTAAAAAGAAAATCTCCTCAATTCCTGTATCTGTGGAAATACCAGGTAATGAAATTAGGGGACATATTTGTTAAGATGTAAGCAAAAATAAAATCCCGTTGCTGAAAGGCAAATGGCGTCAATGACGACTGGAATTGCAGCCACGAAGAAAGGAAGATGCAGGTGGAGCCGCAACCTAACCTCAGCAGTACAGTGAATGTGCTGAGTCCTTTTCCTCGGTGCTATTCAGACTGTATTTCGCATGCAACCAATTTTGTTTAAAACATCAACCTATTTGTTTAACTGATAGTAAGCCTTGTTCTATAGCCAACATTATATAAAAACAAGAAAACATCTGCTAGTTAAATACATTCTTTAGTCAATGGACAATCATGAAAAATGGACAGACCATACCTCAAAGGACATCACTGGGACTTTTTTCTGCACACTCATTTTTCTGCCTCTCTCTGCTTCATTTTAGGTCTTGGAATCCTTTATCCTGAAGACAGGGTCTCTGTACAAGTAGGGAGGATGACCAAGCGCTGCCCCACTTTCCAGTTTTCAAATCCAAAGGGAGGCCACTGCTCTCCAGGACCCGTTTTATACAGTCTTGGTGAATACACTTGAGCCACACATGCTCAGAACCTGGGCACTCACTGTGTCCGGAAGGACAGAACATGGCTTTGGTCAGTAAGTCAGACAATCACACTCACAAGAAGGAGAGGTGGGCTGTGATTCATGGGCCCAGAACAGGATGGATCAGACACCGTAAGACCACTCCAAGGTCCTGTTTTAATTTTAAAGATTGGGAAACTGGAGACCCAAAAAGCTTTATCTGTCAAAGACTACACAGTAGTAAAATAATTAGTAATGCAAATGAGACATGCCTCTTGTGCTTCTGACTTTTCCAGACCCTCAGTCCTTTCGGGCTTTAGTCTGTGGAATAATGTAAATGTACGAGTTTTGAGCTACTTGGAGAAAATAGCTGTTTTAAACAGGGATGACTACAGAGTAATTAATAGTAGTATCATAAAGAGTGCTTCACTTTTAGGGAGATAGGGGGATTCAAACCCAACTCTGCCACTTGGTAGCCGAGTGACCTTGGTGTATCAAAGCACCTCAGAGTTAGTACTGAGCTAAAAGCTTTAAAAAAAGTAAAGCACTAAGCACAGAGCTTAATGTAGCACAAGCACCCCCACCCCACACACAGAAAGATGCCACTGCATTAACAAATGCCAGAGTTTGTGAGTTCTCATTCCCTCCATCAGAAACCCTGTCAACAAGGCAACAACATGCAGTTTAACACCCACACTCAGGCACTGATCAAAGCTGGGAACTGGCCGTGTGTGTGCCAGTGAGGTGGAAGGCATTCAGACAAAATGAAAGCCAAGGACAACTGCGTGTCCCATCGGCGGAGCCCTGGGCCTGGGAATGTGGGTTCCCACTGCCACTAAGTGATCTTTGGCAAGATACTGCCCACCTGTTTGAGTCTTGAGTTAGGTAATACCGATGGGCATTTCCAACTGTTAACTGTCTGCAGTCCCACCCAGACCCTTGTCTTCAGAAGGCACAGCATGCATGCAGCTGCACTTACACATGGTGCCTCTTCTCTACTTTTTTGGAAATTATATTCATAGCACAGCTAAGCTGTGAGGACTCTACTCTTTTAAGCCTCGGACAGTTAAGGGAGTCCCCAAGTTTAGTTTGCAAAAAAGCAGTTTTCCCTCTGCCCAAATGCCAGACCCCAGCTAGGTGAGTGAAGGGCTTGGTGGCATGTTAATACCACCAATAAAAATGGAGTCAGGAGGAGCTTTTCACTGGATGTTTAGGTGTATCTGATCATACGTGCTGGAAGCTGGCGGGGGTTCAGGTTAGGTTTGGGAGACCGAGCTGGGATGGAAGCCAGAGTTTATTGTTCATAATGATCACACTCAATCATGTTCACTCACCAAACCGTTTACTCAGTAAACATGTGGGCACACAGGGAAGTGTCAGCAATAGGTCTGACCAGGGCAGCCCCCAGACCCCGAGGTGCAGTGTTGGTGGGAACTAATGTCGGCAGCTAACAGAGATTGTGCGTCCCTGAAAGAACAGCAACCTGACCTTTGTCTTTAGTTGTTGACCCCATCCCTGTATGGGAAGCACAGCTGGACCCAGATCTCAGACATCATCACGTGACACATTCTGCTTCTTGACATTACACACAAGAGGATAAATGTATGGAACTTGCTTACACCCTTGGAGCTGGCCTGTGTTTGCAGTCTGGGGTAAACCCGCATGGCCATCTGGGGTTGAAATGCTCCCCTGTCCCATAATCGTAGCCAATGCCAACCCGCTTCCCACATCTTTGTGTGACTCTGAGCTTGATTTCTTTTAAATAAATAATTTTCCATGATAGGAATGCTTCAGATGAGAAACTCAAGTTACAAATGTCACTTATATGTCTCTCTTCCTATCATCTCAGCAGTGACTGCTTTTATAGCTACCTTCTCTTTGTTGAGCACCTTTAACATTCTACATGTTGATAAATACCTAAATAGAATGATTTAGGTATTAAGTAAATTTGTTGCTCTGTGTTTATTTAATCTTAGAATTCTATAAGCAAGCCTTAGCGACAAGATGCCAACAGTACCTGGATACAGTGAGTACTGACTGACCCAAACTGCAAAGACCCCACAAAGAAGAGAAAGAACGATCAGATGGCACCCCAAACCCACAGATTTGGCCTCAGGACAAACTGACTACATTTAAGGTCCACAAGGTGATGGAAGGAAACAGCAATGTAGGGGAAAGCACTTTTAGTGGTAATTCAGTTGCATTTCATTCTTTTGAGCTGCTGCACAGCCTGCTTCTAAGTTGCAGACAGACATCATGAGATAAATAAAATGTCCTAAGATAATGAGAGTGAGAATAGCTTCTCCCTTCACCATGTGGTGTAAAGGGGGTGGGAAGGATCCTGATGGTGGGAACCACTTTATTATCATGCATAGATCACACAGCACTGTGGCAGCGAAATGGTCACAGGGGGCTGTCACCACACTATTCCAACTAGGCCCAAGCCTCAGGATTTTTTTCACTTGCTGGCTGATCCCATAATCTCGGGGCCAGAGTGATACCAAATTGGATTAACCCAGACAGTGTTGTGAATGGTGCCTCCCAGACTTACACAAAATGGAAAACCTGCATGAGAAGCTCCTTCAACGCGCAGATTAAGATGCAGAACCAACTGGAAGAGAAGACACTACTGTGCGTGTAGCTGGATGGCAGTTCTCTCGCTTCCAACGAGGCTTGTGAGCTGGTGAGAGGAGGCAGGTGAGATGGCTGAAAGGTGTCTGACTCGGATGGGACGGTGCTGTCGGCGCCAGGCCTCTGTTGCATCCACACTCACTGGGCCTCACAAGGTGGTGAGGGCAGCAGGTCGGGTTTGATCTGAGCAATGGTGATGTTCTGACATAGTTTGTGATGGGAACTGGTGTGGAGCCTTTGGGGAGATTCTCCAAAGTAACTGTGACTACAGAAATGAAAATCTTGTCTGTGGTTACAGACTGCATGCATTGTACAGAATAAGAACAGCAGAATATGGAATGAGGATGTTTAATTGCACAGCACAGTTTTTAAAAATGAGTACTGGGAAGTACAGTCCATCGCTCCTTCCTTTCTTCACTCAGTCGTAGGTTGTCATTTTTTCTTACACGTACATAATTAACATACTAACTGCTTTCTTGTCAGTTGTTTGGCTAACCCAGAGGTAGCATGAGATGTTATAAATATTTTGGTGATATTACTGAAGAAGGGTAACAGTGGCCAGACCACCTGCATATGTAGCAGATGGCAACCTTCTGAGCATTTCTGTTTATAACTAAAACCACTTTGATATTTGTTGTAATTTTTACTGAGTTGTTAAAACACAAAATATTGATATTTAATGAGGAAAAGCTTGATAGATGTCCATCTGTTCCCCGTGAGACACAAATACTAGTAACTGATGCTCATCATTAAACACATGTACTCAGAATACTAGCTGAAGAACATTTCATAAAGGGACTATTTACAGCGTGTTCAGAATTAAGGAAACTGACCAGGTGAAGCAGTGAGAAGCAGTGATCACCCTTAAGTCTGAAGAGCAAGGAGAGGGACGTCCCAAACTAAAGCTGAGGCTCCCACTGGGAGCTGCAGTGACACAGGGAGAGATGCTGCCAAACTGTGCGCCAGCAGGAGAGACAAGCAAACACTCCAGCCTCTGCCTCCCACCGGCTCATGTCATACAAGTACCTCCCATGTTCGACCTAAGCAGAAACCCTAGCCAAGCAGTCCCTGGGGGACAGCCCTTGGGACGCAGAGCGGAGAAGAAAATGGATAGGAGACACAGAGAACAGTAGGCACATGTACAGATCCACAGCACATAGAACAACTTCGTGCAGCTGCTGCAAACACAAGTCACACTGAGCCTCGAGCAAACAGGTTTCTGGTTCAGGCAATGCAGTCTATTCAGCTGTTTTTAAAGGTTCCTACTTACACACCATTGTGGTCACTTCTAAGTAGATCATAACCTAAAATACACTGTCATTGCTGTGGCTATAAGCAGGACCATTACCTTTTATTTATTTACTTTTAAAGATTTTATTTCTTTTTAGAGGGGGAGGGAGGGAGAAAGAGGGAGAGAAACATCGACACACAGGAGATACATTGATCAGTTGCCTCTCCTACACCCGCTACTGGGGACCCAGCCCACAACCCAGGCATGTGCTCTGACTGGAATCAAGCCGGCAAACCTTTTTTGTTCGCAGGCCAACAATTGATTGAACCACACCAGCAAAGGCAGGGCTGTTACCTTTTAAGATTTTAAAATAAGAAATATATCTTTTATATTTATCCACATATTCACCGTTTCTAGAACTCTTCCCTTCCTCCTGCAGATCCAGATTTCCACTGTTATTTTTCTGCTGACCAAAACCATTTTCTAATGTTTCTTGAAGGCAGGTCTGCCAGATATAAATTCTCTTTGATTTTGTTTTTCTGAAAATTCTTTTTTTGCTTTCATCTTTGATGGGTAATAGAACTCTACTGTAGGTTTTTTCGTGCCCTCAGTAATTTACAGATGTGACTCCACTGTCTTCTACCTTGCATAGTTTCTGACTGGAAGTTTGCTGTCACCCTTCATGTCTTCTTTTTCCTTCAGGTTCTTAACTATTGTTCACACAGGTTTTCATTCAATTGACATGGTGTCATTGCATGATTTTGTTTTGTTTTGTTTTGTGTTTCTGAGCTTCTTGAATATGTGGAGATACACTTTTCATGTATGTGGAATTCTTTCAGCTACTACTTATTCAGACACTTTCTTTTGTGTCTTCTCTCTTCCCTCCTGGGACTCCAGTCCCTCTATGTTACACACTGTAGCCAACTCCCCGTTCTCTTCCCTCTGTCTTTTCTCTCTGGGTACATCATTTGGATAGTTTTTGTTTTTTACTCTTCAAGCTCATTATTTTTTGTGTTTCTGTGTTTAATCTGTTATTAATTACACCATTTATGTTTAAATTTTAAGATGTTATTCTCATCCCAAGAAGTACCATTTGGGCTTTAAAAATATATCTTCCACTTCAAGTTTCATCAGATTCATGTTTTCCTCTATATAATAGCTATACGAACATCTTTGTGTACTAATTCCAACCACTTCAGTATTTTCTAGGTCTCTTTCTACTGATCTCTACTTGTTACCAGTCCCATTTTCCTACTATTTTGCATGCCAGTATGCTTTTGGATGCCAGACACTGTGGGCCCAGAGTAGCTTTGAATCTAGCATTAGTCACTGTCACCACTGAGGCAGCAGGCTGCTGGGGATTCTGTATGGTGCACTGTGCATTAAAACTTGTTTCCACTCTGGCTGGTGGGAACTGTTCCTAGCCCGGCACTGAATTCTAGGAACTGTTCAGCCTCCTTCTCTCTGTCCTACTTTATCTGGTTTCAGGAAGTTTCTTTTCACAGATATGCAAATTGATACTAAGTCTAAAGGCTCCAGGGGATGCCTTGTAGATTTCTGCAGTCCTCTCCCTAAGAAGTTCCCTCTTTTCCAGTACTTCCCCTTGCAAATTCTAGCTATGGTGGCTTCCCCAAGTGCCAATTCAGCAGCTCTACTCAATTCAGCACTATCGTGTCTGTTACCTTCCCTGAACTGCAGCCTGGAAACTGCCACCACTTTGTCCTCCTCCTACCACAGGTCACAAACCTGTGCTTGTCATGTCTAAAAACCATTATTTGATATATACTGTACAGGGGTTTTTTTAGCCATTTAAAGCAAGAGAGTTCATCTATTCCTTGCTCTACCACCATGGCAGAAAGAAGTCTTCACACTTAAAACACACCTACCATTGAAAAATGACCATCTTTTATATAATTTGTATGCAACAAACACAACCTCTTTATAGTATTATTTCAATAGGATCATGCTTACAAACCCCTCAGATTATTAGGACTCCTCCTCCACATGAAATCTCTAATACTCAGTATTCCCCTATGCACACATTCTCTACTATGCTGAGAGTTATCCTCACTTGCTGTCCTTCACTTGCTATGACTATACAGTTTTTCTCCTGTTCAGGTCTTCTAAATATTTAATGAGCTTTCATTTTTAATCAAAAGGTTCTGTACTATCACAATATTGATAGATAACTCATCAATGTGTAATAAATTGTGTCTTCTGGGAGAAGGCTTTCTTATAGTGTCTACCAAAAAATGTCCTCTTTCTGAATTCTGTTTAGTGACACTTGCCTTTCCAATAAAACTTTTTCTAACAGTCACTGCATTGATAGGGTTCCTCTCCTGTGTGTCCTCAGAAATATCAGGAGGCAAAGTGTCTGCTAGCAGGCCTTCCACACTCACTGCACTCATGTGCTTTCTACCTGACATGATTTCTCTGGTGGATCATGAGCTGTGACTTCCTGTTGAAAGTAGCCCCACACTCATTGCACCCACAGTATTTATCTCCTGTATGAAGTCTCTGATGCCTCATAAGATGTGACTTTCTAGTGAAAGACTTCCCACACTCACCACATTTATAGGGTCTCTCTCCTGTATGAATTCTCTGATGTATGATCAGCTGTGCCTTCTCAAAGAAAGCTTTTGCACAATCACTGCATCCATAGGCTTTCTCTCCTGTGTGATTTCTCTGGTGTTTAATGAGCTGCACTTTCTGAACAAAGGCTTTTCCACACTCGCTGCATGAATAGGGTTTCTCCCCTGTATGTATTCTCTGGTGCCTAAGAAGCTGCGGCTTCCAGGCAAAAGCTTTCCTACATTCACTACATTCAAAGGGTTTTTCTCCAGTATGGGTTCTCTGATGGTGAATGAGACTTGATTTCTCACTGAACGTTTTCCCACACTCACTGCATTCATAGGGCTTCTCACCTGTGTGAGTTCTCTGATGGGATATCAGGCTGGACTTCTGGGTGAAGGCTTTCCCACATTCACTGCATTCAAAAGGTTTCTCTCCAGTGTGAGTTCTCTGATGTGTAAGCAGCTGTGACTTCCCAAAGAAGGTTTTCCCACATTCCACACACGCATAGGGCTTGTCTCCTAAGTGAAGCTTCTGATGTCGAATTAGCTCTGACTTCTTAAAGAAGGCTTCCTCACAGTCACTGCACTGGTAGTTCTTCTCTCCTGTGTGAGTTACCTGATGTCTGATAAGTTGTGGTTTTCTGATGAAGGCTTCACCACATTCACTGCATTCATAGGGTTTCTCCCCTGTGTGAATCCTCTGATGTCTAATGAGGAGTGAGTTCCTGCTGAAGGCTTTTTTACACTCACCACATGCATACGGTTTCTTCCCGGTGTGAGTCCTCTGATGAGTAATGAGCTGAGACTTCCAAAAGAAGGCTTTTCCACAGTCACTGCAGGTGTAGGGTTTCTCTCCGGTGTGCGTCCTCCGATGTGCAATGAGCTTTAGGTTCTGGGAGAAAGCTTTCCCACAGTCACTGCATTCATAAGGCTTCTCTGTTGTATGGGTTCTCTGGTGTCTTTTAAGCTGTGACTTCCTGCTGAAGGCTTTCCCACACTCATTGCAGCCATAGGGCTTCTCCCCCGTGTGTGTTCTCTGATGTAAAATGAGCAGTGACTTCCTACTGAAAGCTTTTGGACATTCACCACACCCATATGGTTTTTCTCCCGAGTGCGTCCTTTGATGGATAGTGAGCAGGGACTTCTGGGAGAAGGCCTTCCCACACTCACTGCACCCATAGGGCTTCTCTCCTGTGTGAGTTCTCTGATGCACAACAAGCTGTGACTTCTTGTTAAAAACTCGGCCACATTCCATGCACAGATAGACTCCTCTGTGTGTTACATGGTTTGTCATGAGCCATGACTCTTTGCTGCTGCTCTTTCTACATTTATTGCCATCACAGTATTTTATTCCACCATGGGCCCTGTCAGTTTTCATATAGAATAACAGCTTTTTATTGAGCTCAAGTTTCCTTCCTCCACGATTATTTTTATGAAGAAAATCAAGAGGATGATTCAGATTTTTTTCACTGGTGCCACATTTATGGAGTCTCATCCCTAAATGAATGAAGTTAATGCTTGAATGAAATATTTTACCCAAAACATCATGTTCATGGCCTCTCTCCATGCTTTTAAGCTTGTCTCCATTATCTCGGTGCCACATTCTGAGATTATGATCTATCCAGAGTTCTTCTAAAAAGGAAAAAAATGAACCATACTGTGTAAATCCCCCCCGGGATTATGCTTATTATACAAAACTTATGAAATGGAGCCTAGGATCCCAGTCCCCACTGTGCCCCACCTCCCACCAACAAAATCTCCCAAATACAATGTCTACCTATTAGGCATTAAATTTTTTAACAAAAATTGAAAATAGATATTAAAAATTACAATTGTTTATAATCACAAAATTTTAAATAAGGAACGATGAAAGATATTCAAGGAACAGTGATCATAAGGTAAAAAAGACTGGAGCAATTTCTAATGAAATACTAGGGCGGTTAATTTACTTAAACGTGGTAGTAGCAGAAGATCAGGGAGGAAAACAGGTGAACATCCACTATCAGAAGCCTTACAATATAGGGAAGGCTGAGAATAACAAGTCCAAAGAGAGGAATATTACACATATTGTTAAATGCTTTAAAGGAAGAAATACTGAATACAATGCACAGTAAATGTAGGATATCAACTTTACATGAAAGATTAGAAATACTAGTTTTCTGTATTATCATTACATTACAAAAATATTTTCATTCAAGATCATGACCTGAATCACTGATATCAGTAAGTGTACCATCCATAGAGCTACTTCTTGGAATTATCCAAGAGTTCTTCAGAGCTCAGCATCAACATTTTTATTTAGGTTTCTTGACATTTTAACTGAATCTATAATCTATTATAAATTGAATCTATAACCTATTATGTATTGAATCTATATATAATGCTATCAATGGAAACTATTCCAAACCACAAGAATCTTTACATAACATTAAGATAGAATAGGTACAATTACCTGTAATTTCCATAATATGACCATATATTGACTACTTTAAAGTGATGTTTTCTTTCCAAATTATAAAAGAAAGATTAGGAAAGTTACAGAGGTAGTAAAAGTGAGCTGTGGAAGACACAGGCCAAGGAAACCAGTTAGAGACCAAAGAAGGGCACTCGGAGCCCAGGAGAGGGAAAGGCAAAGGTAGCAGGCAGGCCTGCAGAGAAGACGAGGCAGGGATGGGACAGGCTGGGTGTGCTCCAGAGAGGGAGAGTGCTGAAATGATCTTTTGAAGGTTTGTTTACGTTAGAATGAGGTTCTTCATTAGCAGTTGTGAAGTAGCATTTCCAGGAAGTACTCTGCAAGATGAAAGATTTGGCAAGATCTCAAAGGTGCTGGAAAAGACAAGAAAAGGGAGGCTCCCCTGGAGCCTCCAGAAGGGGCCTCAGCCTGTCCAGAACGTGGTGTGAAGCCCGTGACACTCTCTCTGACTTCCAGAAGTGAATGACAAAGGAACTGAGCTGAACACAGAAAAAGAAAGAACAAAGATGCGAAGAAGGGGAAGAAGGACCAGGCTGGAGGGAAGGAGTACCAAGGAAAGGTTGGCTGGAGCTGCATTTTCAGTTGGCTTCCAGAGCTTTATGACTTGAGCAGCTGGACCGCAAAGGGTTCTGAGTAGGTGTTAAAACCCCCATTTAGAGACGAGAAAATTCAGGTTCTAGGTGTTTATGTTACTTCGCCAAATAAACTCAGACTGACATGCAGGCAAAGAAACAGGAAGGAGATCACCCAAATTCAGCGTGCAAACTGCTGTATAAATATGGCTTTGACTGCGACTGGTTTTTGAATAGGTAGGTGCTGAATTTTTTTTTTTTTAAGTTTTATCATATATATATTTTTTAAGATTTATTATTTTCTGAGGGGGGAAGGGAGGGAAAGGGAGAGGGAGAGAAATATCAGTGTGTGGTTGCCTCTCACATGGCCCCCACTGGGGTCCTGGCCCACAACCTAGACATGTGCCCTGACTAGAAATCAAACCGGTGACCCTTTGGTTTGCAGCCTGTGCTCAATCCACTGAGCTATACCAGCCAGGTGAATTTTTCTTTTCAAAAATATTAATAAGGACTTCAGGTCAACATGCCAGTATAGGCAGACAGGGGTCTCCTCTTTGCAAAGCCACATCAAAATTACAACTAAAATATAGAACAGCCATCACTCAGAACCATCAGAAATCGAGTTGAATGGAAGTCTGACAACTATGGAATTCAAGAAACCACACCCATCCACACTGGTAGGAGGGGTGTAGAGGTGGAACGGTCTGGTCCCACACCCACATGTAGAAGATAAAAATTTAGGAGGGATATCTCAGGAGTGAGGAGTCCCAGCCCCTCACCAGGGTCCCCAGCCCAGGGTTCCAGTGCTAGGGAGATAAGCCCCCATAACTTCTGGCTGCAGAAACCAGTGGGAACTGAGTTGGTGAAAAACTTCTGGAGCCTGAAGCAGTTCCTCTTAAAGAACCCACACACGAACTTAGACTCACTCCTCTGAGCTCCAACACCAGGGTAGCAGCTTGAAAGGCACCAGTGGCCTACAGTGAGGAACTGAAGTGTCTGGCATCAAGGTGGGAGCTGGGGGACAGCTTTCTCCCAGACAGAAAGGAGGGCACAGCCACAGGGTCAGCAAGTGGTGCCATATCTGACACTCCATCAACCTGGCTAACACTGCTCCACTCTGGAGATCCCCTGAGACTCCGCCCCACCCAAGTTGCTTTTCCATATGAATGGCTGGTGTTAGCTCTTACTGCACAACTTCCTAAATCCTTTGAAACAAGCAACAGCCAATCTCAGGGAGCCCTCACAGCTCCTATACTTCTTGTTAAGTGGCCCCAGGCCTGGCACTAGCAGCAGCCAGCCTAGATTCACAGCTTGGCTTTGCCTGGGAATCTCCAAGCCCAGCACAAGTAGCAGCCTTCTTAGATTGCTTTATAGCTCAGGAAAGGTGACCCCAGGCAGAACACAGGTGGGGGCTGACCTTGGCCTGCATCATCTGGGAAACCCCAGGGCCCCGAGCACCCAGTGGACAGCTACAGACCACATGGGAGCACCACCACTCAGCCCCTGCACAGCTGATCCTCCGCAGAGAGCGGAGGTTGGTGGTCAGTGGTCAGTGGTCATAGCCAATCCCTGCTGAAAGTATGGGCACACTAATAAATACCTTTTTATTTCCATTACAGTACTTATCAAATAGGTAATCATCTTTGTGCCTCTCACACTAGAATGTACACCCTGAGGGTGGGGAACGGTTTTGCATTTGTCAGTGTGATAGGGGACTCAAGACCTGGAAAATTTTAGCTTACGGTAAAAAGCTGTAAGCCTAGCACGTAATGTGTATGTTAAGCTTTTGTTTCAATAACTACAGATAAGGCCCATCCTGGCTCCTGGGAAAAGCAGCTGACCTCCTGGGGCATTGGCTAGAGATTACCACCTGGGGACAAGTTGGAGGCATCCGGGCCTTTTGTGTGACCGCCCGCCCCCCCCCCCCCCCCCCCCAGCTAACAGCCTGCCGAGAACAGAAATCCTGCTGCTTCACTACTAATCCTCCCTGAATTTCAAAGCCCTTACTGCACCTTGTTTGTCCTCCCCACCCCCTTATAAAAGAGCTGGCCACGAAACAGAAGGGAAGAGGATTTGTTAGGGTATGAACCTGCCATCTTCTCATATCACCGGCCATCTGAATAAAACACCCATAGAAGATCCAATCGCTGTCATTGCTTATTGGATTTGGTAGTGACAGGCAGCCTGAACACCGGTGTCTTTTACAGTTTCAGGTGGTATGCCCCCGCTACGTGGACACAGCCCTCAGTACTTGAGGACGGATACAGTTCACCTCCCACTGAACTCCTGATGCAGTTTGTTTCTGCTTAACCTTGATAATAAACTTTGCATTTTAACACAAGTGTTTTAAGGTTAAGTACTGAATATTTTATACTTTTGAATTTTCTTCTAAATTAAAATTCTCTGTTCCCTCAAGGTTATTTAATGACTCACATTTTCTCTTAAATCCTCTCATTCCACATGATAGCAGTGTTCTGAATTAACAGGAGAACATAAAATCTATCTTCACAGCTTTTCCAAACTGCACAAAGCCAGACTTAATCATCCATGAACGGTGCATGGACGTTTGTAATCTGAAACACTTGCCACAGTGAGATTAAACACTCGCTTAGGCAAAAACCTTGGTACTAAATAAATATTCAATGAATAAGAAAGTTGCTGCCTTACCTCACCCCAGAACTACCAAGTAATGAAATACTTAATAATTATGTACCACACATTCCACAGAGAACAGGGAAGTTACTTGCCATCTTTCTATGTGGAAACACAGTAAGGCCTCCCTGCTTAGGGAATTCCACACAATGTCTGGTCAGGCCCAGGTTCCTATAAAACAGGGCTGAATGGGCGGAGATTTCAGAAAAGGCTGAGACAAGGACACTCACTGTAGGTGGAGAAGGAGCTCAGACTGCAGAGGAACAGTTCTGAGTGGGGAAACCATAGTGCACTTGAGGCCCTCACGCAGAGAAAACGTATGGAAGACACCGAGGAAGAAACAGTTCCAGTGCAGTTGACCGCGATCTTCGGGCACAGAAAGCACACTGGAGAGGGAAGACGTTGCCATATATGAGGCTCTTCGACACAAATGGAGTTTAAACATCCCAGCAGGTAACGGGCTTACACCCAGCAGACTGCTTGATGGGATGAAGAGAAGCTTTAGAGAAGTGAGACATCAAGTCACCACAAAGGTGCACTGGAAGCTGACCGTCACGTACAAGTCTGCACAGAGGCCAGGAAGCGCGAACCTCACTCTTGAAGGTATCCAGTTTGTGTCCCGCGGTCAGGAGTCACCTACCCTCTGTGGGTTTAAAACAAAATCTGACAAAATCAAAGGAGAAAAGAAAAATAATAAAGGAAACTCAAAGGTCATCAGTGTCACCTAACATGAGAAAAACCTTTGAACTCATTGAGAGGAGTGGAGCCTGGCCAGGCAGGTTGGAGTGGGGCAGGAGAGCAGGAGATGGAGGCCGCGGAGGCCGGAACAAGAGCCTGGCCCACGGAAGCGAGGGCCTGAAAGACTGGCCGCTGATGGGGAAAACAGGGTGCATCTCATCATCGACCGCACACAGGACACACCCTGACGTGGGGACCAGGACTTAGAGCACTTTCCAAGTCACGCAGAACGATGTCACCAGTCCTGAGTCGCCTCTAAAGACTCAAGGACTTTAAACAATTTTATAAGTAACATTTCAAGAGTGCCAACCTGTCATCTGAAACCTGTGATTTAACTTCCGCGGTATGCCGCACACCTGATTATTTCTCACCTGAGAAGTGGTGACTTACTATTTCTTCGTTTACTGTCCAGGGCTCTTGCTCCAGCTTGAAAACGGCATCAGGTTTGACACTTTGATGACCTGTTGGTTGGAAACACAGAGGACTTGGCCGCCATTGCATGGGTGGAGGTGTTCTTAAATGTGAAGAATATTTTACTACAAAGGCTACAAAATAAAGCCAGTGAATGAGAATCTCTAAATTTGGTAGATAAATCAAAAGAATCTTTGACGTCTGAAACTTAAATCCCAAACCAGTAACCCCTTCGAGGCCCCCAGTCACTGGCACACACTGCGCACGTAAGAATGCTCTTACCCAGGAACACCAGGTTGCTGTAGGTCTCCAACATCACGTCTCGGTACAAGTTCCTCTGGGTAGGATTTAGTAGCCGCCACTCCTCCAATGTGAAGTCCACAGCCACATCCTCAAAAGAAATCTAGAAAAGCATAATCCCTGTTATATCTTCAGTGATTCTCCTGTAGAATGCAGGCTTTCTTCTCCACAGAGGTGGGCAGCCACTTCCACTGAGCAGAGGAGGACAGACGTGACAGCTGTCACCTACAAGAGTAGCTGACAGAAGGACGCACCTCCATCCTGGGAACCTGCTCTTGCTCCCTCTAGGGGACCCAGCTGCCACGCTGGGAGGCAGCCCTTGCAGAAGTCCGGGAGGCAAGGGGCTGAGGCCTGCCCACACCCTCTGTGGGAGCTGCAAGGGGGCCCCTCCTGCTGCAGGCAGAGTTGACTGCAGCCCTTTTCAACATCTTGATTACAGAACCAAACGGGTAAGACGCCAGTAGATTCCTAACCCCCAGAAACCGTCAGATGAGTGTTTTGTGTTTTCAGCCATTAAGGTTTGGGGTAATTTGTTACATAGCAATAGTTATCTTATCCTAATCTTGTATTATACATTGAGAGAGATACAGAAATGTTATTAAAATATTTGTCATTATGCCCTGGTTGGTGTGGCTCAGTGGATTAAGTGCTGGCCTGCAAACCAAAGGGTCACCAGTTTGATTCCCAGTCAGGGCACATGCCTGGGTTGTCAGCCAGGTCCCCAGTAGGGGGCGCGTGAGAGACAACCACACACACATTGATGCTTCTCTCCCTCTTTTTCTCCCTCCCTTCCCCTCTCTCCAAAAATAAATAAAATCTTTAAATAAATAGATAAAATATTTATCATTACGAATCCATTCATCTATATCCATTTAATAAGAAGTTGAAATAGTTTGTCTTCAAGCACTGTTTCTCAAGGAAGGTGCCACTGGTATTTGGGAACGGTTCTTAGTTGAGCGCAGTGCCCCATGCAGTGGGAGCCCTTCAGCCAGCCCGGCCTCTTCCTGCGGAAGGCCAGTACCATTTCTCAGCCACTGTCAGACCCAAGTCCCATCTATGCATCGAAGACACACTCCTCCCCCAGGGTGGTTCTGCTCCCAAGGAGGACAACGAGCTAGCTCCTTTAGATATCTCCTAGATTACAGAGATTGA
This sequence comes from Phyllostomus discolor, assembly GCF_004126475.2. Taxonomy (NCBI): domain Eukaryota; kingdom Metazoa; phylum Chordata; class Mammalia; order Chiroptera; family Phyllostomidae; genus Phyllostomus; species Phyllostomus discolor. The sequence continues at coordinate 41,178,574 of NC_040915.2, read as the reverse complement.
GCACTTAAGGGTTCTGGAACTGTAACAGATGCTAGAAATAAAAAGATGAGTAAGAAAAAAATCACGTTTTCAAATACTTTGTCTTTTCGAGCCAGAGGCAATAGTGTTATAGAAGCCATGAAACAAGGACACACAGGGCATGGGGACAAAGGGCAAAGGAGCTAGAACAGCAAAAATGATTTGGGAAAAAACAAACAAAACAAACGTTGCGGTATTCACATGACCTGATTTCAAGTCTTCCTGTAGAGCCACAGTAGTTTAAACAAGGGGCTATTAGTGAAAGAGTAAACACAAACAAGGGGGTCAAAAAACCCCCAGAATTATCTTCTGGAGAATGGGCCCCTTTAGTACAGGCTTCGCTCGCTAGATCCTAGGTGTGTGTTCTAGGAACCCATCTGTGCCAGCTGGTGTTGTGGTGAGAGGCTGCGTTCAGCTTCAGTGAATTTGTTTTTGAACTCTTTCAAAATACTCGAATTTGCGCATTTCATGATGGGTGATTTACCAGTGCGCCTGCCCACACCATCTGAGTGTTCAGCAGTCTTTGACCAAAAACTGCATGATCCCCCCTGCCCCACCCTCCTATTCATCTGATCTTGCCCTGAGTGACTTTTTTGTTGTTGTTTTCCCAGATGAAAAAAGTCCTCAAAGGGAAACATTTTGTCGGTATGGGAGAGGGAAGACAAAAAACAGCAGAAGTACTCAGCAAGAAGAAGGAACAAACAACGTGAATCAATCGCAAAAACATGATTCCATTAGGTAACATTCTGGAAAAGGAGAGCTGGAGACAGAAGACAGAACAGTTGTTGCCAGGGGTCAGAGATGCAGGAAGGTGAGACGCGGAGTTTGTCTGCAGAGGTGGACTGTGACTGCGATGGGGAGTACGTGAATCACATGTTTTAAAACTCACACGAGGAATCCAGCTGTGGGGTAGAACCAGGACTTTTCAGGCCCATCCGCAGGCAATGACAAAGGCTTTACCTGGCCGGCCTCCAGGGGACACCGTCCTCAGACACAGACCTGCTGGGCAGACCGGGACGGCACTGCAGTCAGGGCCTCAGGACCCTGGCTGGTCATGAACTTGTGCAGCCTCGGTCTCCACATCTGAGGCCTCGCTCAGGTGCCTCGGCCAAGAGCTCCTTACAGGGTGAGGGAGAGGAGGAGCTGAAGTCACTGCTCATCTTGGCTCAGTGCCGGGTACTTTCTTGCTCCCGGACCTCCCACCGCACCCTCCTCCTGACCGAGGACCGTGAAACTGCCGGAGCTCGCTGTCTGCGGATCCCTGGGAAGTGGGCTGACCCCACATCTGTGCTGATGCACCTGACCCCTGCCCTGTGTACTGTGGGCGATGCGTGGGGGCTAGGTGCCTCCTCGGTTAGGCTCTGGCTGCACCATCGAGGTACATGATGAGAGGTTCGGTTACTTTCACCTCAGCCGTTGCTTTAACCAGGTACTTCGACACCTGGCAGCTGGGCATCTGACCTAACTGCACACCAAGAAAGGGGAAAAGTTGGTATTATGCTGCATAGGTTTAGACAACAGAATTTTTTTTAAGAAAGCAAGCTCAGTGGGCAGGAATGGCTTTGAAAGCTGAAGGGACATGAGTCTGTTTCCCGAGTCAGCAAAGTAAGGAAGCAGTGCTGAAGGCAGACACCCTCGTGCCTGGATTTCCCAACAGAAGCAGCAAAAACATTTCTGAGAGAAGTTACAGGGCCACCTGGACGTTTTGTAACCATCACCTCTGCCTGGTGATGCAGGCTCTTTCTTAAAACTAGAATATCGGCAGCATGTGTCCCGCACGCCCCCTGCTGGTTCTCTGAGCACCAGCACTCCGCCGCCTCCAGAGTCATGCCCTTCGCTGGCACTGGGGTCTGGAAGAACCCTTCCATGTGAAGGTGTTGATTATAGGACTGGTGTTTAGGACACCGTCCACAGTGTCAGCGACGTCAACAGCGGTCGACGTGTTTCCTCTCCATGTAACTGTCAGGAAAGGCTTGCTCCGGTGGAGGAGGAACTGCTCTGCCTTTGGGAGCTGCTCCTGCTGCCCCCGTCCCGGCTTCAGGAGCAGCTCAGCAAAGCTCGCAGCTCACCTCTGACGGTGCAGGGCCTCGTTGCTTGTACCCCCGAGTTCCAACTTTAAGGCTGGGTACGATTCTACATCCACTGTGCTTCTTCCACATCCTCCTTCCCAGGTTTACACTCTTCTCTCTGGCTATGATCCAAATATACGTAACCCCCTCCTATTGCTCGTAGAGACTCCTGTAAGCCTCATCACATCCACAGAAGAAAGTTGTGGCGAATAAACAGATAACTCACCTGTGACGTGATCATTTTCTGCTGCTTTGGGGAAGTCTGCCGTTCTGAGCCTTCCCTCTGTCCTGACGCTCTGAGAAAGGCCTCTGTCCAGGGCTGTAAATCGCACCTCCGGCCCTGAGACCTCCGCTTCCTTATCCTGCCTCAGTCATCTTGTTCCTGAGAGCACGGCCTAGAGATGCAGTGGGAATTTTATTTCAGATGGTATAAGTAAATCTCCGTTCTCTCTTACTGGGAACTTGGAGGAGCTGTTTGCTGCGCCCCAATGAGAAGCAGGAGTGAACAGCAGCCACCGCAGGTCTCAGCTGAGCCTGACGCTGCCCTCGGCAGCCCTGGCTCCCACCTGGAAATGCCAACCAAACACACCCAGAGCCTCCCCGCCTTCACACTGCTCTGCAGACACCTCAGCAAAGTCTGAACATACCGTCTTTTTTAAAAAAAGACTTTGTTTACTTTTATGGGGGGGGGGAGAAAGACAGGGACTGTGTGAGAGATACATCAATTGGCTGCCTTTCAAATGCCCCCAACTGGGGACATAGCCTGGAACCCAGGCACATGCCCTGACTGGGAATCAAACCAGCACATTCCTGGGGGCACTTAAATCAAATGATTTGCATAGGTGTGAAATGCAACTAGCTTCTAGATCAAGATGGAGCAGCATGAGGTGCTGGCTCTCCACCCCCAAATCAGCTCTGGGGCAAGAGGGAAGCAGAGGTCAGAGAACTAACATGAATGGCAAGAGCGAGACACAGGCTGTGGTGAAGCTGAGCGCACACCGTGGCAGCCCAGAGTGGACGGCAGTAAGGAGAGGCCGAAGAAAACCTTTGCGTTGCTTCTTTCTTGGCTCCCACTGGGGCAGAGCAGCCCCGACACAGGTCTCCAGGGAGAACGGAGGCAGACCAAAGTGCTGCTGCACCCAGAAGCCAACGAAAAGGCAAGGGCTGCCCAGTGACCTTGGGGCCTGGACTCATCCCCTGCTTCCATCGCTCCCCGGGGAAAATGCTCCACTGGGGCTTCCAAGGACCCCTGACTTCTGACCTGAGGAGCTGCTGGAAGAGGCAGTGGGACTCAGCTGCCCAGTGGTTCCACAGGGACCCACCCCTCTCTTCAAAGGCCTGGCCTCAGCCCTTCCTTGCTGCAAGGTACCAGAGCTTATGTGAGAGTAGCTAACACCTCTAGGAAAATACAAGCTCAGAGGCCTATAAGGGCAACTGTAAATGAAAAATTAAGAAAAAAAACCCTAATTCTCCCTCATGCAAAAAAGGGAAAGAAACTCCCAATACCTATTTAAAGAGCATTTAGTTTAAAAAATCTGTAATTGCAAATCCTTCCCCTGCCCTTTTGAGATGTATGTTAATCTTTTCCAAAGCAACATGAGCCTCGTCCAGTTTAACAGTCCAAGAATGTCAGAGTCTTTCTTCAGGACCTGGAAGCCATCTCTCGGAAGATGGGCTATCTCCCAGTTTCTGGGAGGGCGGGAGCCTCAGCAGCCTGATCTTGGCACCCAGCTCCGTCATGATGTGAAAGGATGATTTTTTTCCCTTTGGATAAAGGCAATTAGCTGACACAGATGACCATCCCAGTCACCTGGTAAATTAAGGATGGACTGTGTGTCCCAAGCGATCATTCACCTTGAGAACGGGTGTGGTGGGCTGCATCTACCTGGCCACAGCAAAGGAGAGCCTTCCCCACTTACTCCCTCGGCACACTGCTCACGATGCTCCTCGCGCTCAGGTTTACTTGGGATTGAATAGTACAACTGTTTCTTTCTCTTCTACTTCTGTGGAGAATTTTTCTGGGTTTGCAGATCATGGTTTTAATTATTTCCCTAACAGGCCAAATAGCCAGATAACTGAGTACAACCACTATTTTTAACACTTTTAAAAGATCACACACTGCCTGCTGGTGTGGCTCGTTGGTTGGGCATCGCCCCGCGAATGGAGAGGTCACTGGGTTAGATCCCCAGCTGGGGCGCAGGCCTGGGTTTGCAGGTTCTGTCCACTGGGCATGTGCGAGGGGAAACCTGTGGATGTCTCTCTCACATCGATGTTTCTTGCCCTCTCTTTCTCCCTCCTTTCCTCTCTCTTTAAAAAATAAAAAAAAATAATAATTTTTAAAAAAAGGATCATAAACTGCATAACAGTTACCACCTTAGGCAGAATTATTGGGACAAACCAATATTTAAAATAAGCATAATAAACAAACAATACTACGTTTTGATGTATAAAAACACCAACACTTTTGTTGTCCTCACTGCTTACGGACCAGGTCACCTATACTCAGCCACAGCTGGGGCCAGAGAAGGGCTTCGAGGGCGTGGACTGTGCAGGGATATTTCCCTCATAAGAGCACGTCTGAGAGGAAATGCCCAAAAACCTCAGTGTCTGAATGACCAAATATATATTAGAAATCATAACATCATGCCCACTGTCACTCATCCTGTGTGCCCATCCCCCATCCCCCAAGGCCCCAGTTATTGATTTCACAGTCCACCCTTCCAAGACCTTCAATCACACACACTGTGGGTCCCCAATAACTCATCTAACGAAGTCTCCAATTGCCAGCCCCCAAGTGACAAAACCAATCCATAGGAGTATATGTATCAATGAAACCCAAAGCCTCTCCACAGCCCCGCCCCCAAGCCAACACCCACAGGACCCTTGATTCACCTCCCCCCAGGCTCTCCCTCACTCAGCCCATGCACCTCTGCAGGCCCCAAACCACTGACTCCTGCAGGCTTCTAAACACTGACGCCAAGAAACACCACCATGGGCTCCCCAGACCCGGGACAGTAACCTCCACAGAGTCTGTTCACTGGCTGAAAAGTGAGTCACTGAAACCCCAACCACTGGGTCCCCAAGAAGCCCACGGAACTCCAACCACTCCCTCCCACAGGCTCCCTCCCACAGGCACCCACTCACTCACCCTGACAGGTGCCCACCCGTGCTCTCACAGAGCTTGCTGCTCCCATCACTAAACCCCAAGGTGTCCCCAATCTCTTATCACACCAGACCCCTCAACCATTCCCATCTGCAATTCTCCAATCCACTGCGTGCTTGCCCACCATTCTGTGGTACCCCCACGATTTCTCCTTAGCGTCACCCTGAAAGGTCCTCTGGTTCTGCACAAAACCCCAGTACTCCGGCCCCTCCTACGACTCCAATTACTTGCCCCATTGTCAGCTCATTCAAACCCCCAAAAGGCCACCCATTAACTAGTATCTGGCTCTCTGTCACTGACACTCAGTGCCCCAATCTCTGATGCCCCAATTACCAGACCCTAAACACTACACAGGCCCCCCAACAGTCCCTTCCGCTGAGAAATCAACCACGGATCAGTCAAATAAAAAAACAAATGCAGACTTAGTACGGAATTATTTTATTCCAAAGGATTACTGGGTGGGGCCTACTGCCCCAGGCAGAACACTGGGGCCCTCCGTGCGGAGTGTTTTGGTTTCTTTTCTATAGAGAGGGGTAAATCAGGTTAGAGGAGCCAGGTGAGCGGGGACCAAAGTTCAGGGAACTGGGGGAAGGAGAGAAGTTGGGTGAACAAGCATTTTTTTTTAAAATCCTCACCGGCAACCTTTTGGTATGGGGGCCAACGCTCCAACCAACCCAACCCCCCCCCCCCCCCCCCGCTAGGGCGGGTTAACAAGCATTTTGTGCCCACCGGTCAGTGGGGCATACAGCTCAGCTAATCACTAAGTTGGCAAAAAATAATTTGGAGGGTCAGCGTCTGGCCTTGTCACTTGGTTACACGAGGGCCAGTGTGAGCCTGACCCTGCCACGGAGGAAGGGGATCTCTGCAGGGAGCTGTTTCCCGGAACACAGAGGGTGGCAGGTGCGACCCCACGCTGTCAGCCCCAGCAGGCCGCTCCACGGATGAAATCTTCCACCCAACCGTTCGGTGCCCCATACCCTTTGTAGGTGCCCCACCACGCCTCGCCATTTCTCCTAAAGGCATCCGGGTCGTCGATCATCGAGCCTAACTGTTCCCCCGAACAAACCCGCTGCCTGCGTCCCCCTCACTCCAAAGGGCAGTGTCCGGGGCGCCCCCACTACCAACCCTTGCTGCTTCGGGCCCCCACATCCTCCACCGCACCGAAGGACCCCTAGAGCCCCTCCTAGGGATTCGCCCACTTAATTCCCTGCCCAGCCCCAACTTGCTGGTTTTCTCAGATTCTACCCTCAAGTGTCCCCAGATTTAATCAGCTCCACTGTCTCCACACAGTCCCTCGTCCCGCTGCCACGCGCGGGCCCGCCGTGAGCCCCCCACATCTCCGTCCTGCCGCCGAGCACTCACTCGTACGCTCCGCGGGTCCCCGACCGCGACCGCAACCAGCTCCCTCCCGCTCCGCGCGTCTCGCGGCCCCCACCCACCTGGACGGGAACCGCAAGCACCGCCCGGCCGTCCGGAGGGCCTGCCTGGCACCCGCTGCAGGGCGGGCAGGTGCTCGCGCCGGGCTCGACGCGGGGCTGCGAGGGTCACGGGGGCCACCGCAGGCCGCAACCTCACGGTTCTGCCTCTCCCCCCACACTCTTACCCCTTGGGGCCGCAGCTCCGAGCTGACACCACCCGACGGCGTTGTGTCCGCGCAGAACTACATTTCCCTGAAATCCGCTCGTTCCAGAACTACATTTCCCAGCGGGCTCTGCGGGACAGACAGCTTCAAGGTTTGAAGCCGCTCTGCAGCTGCGGTGGTTGGTTGGTTCAGAGATTAGGGGAGAGAGTGCTAAGGGTCAGAATGTGCGTAAATCAACCGAGTTGTGTCCGCAGAAGGGAACTTCTCTATCCTTTATATTTTTTATCATGCCTTAAAGTAATTTATGAAACGAAAGTAGCCCTGGCTGGTGTGTCTCAGTGGATCGAGGGCGAGCCTGCGAACCAAGGGGTCGCAGTTTGGATTCCCACTCAGGGCCCACGCCTGGGTTTTCGGACCATGCCGCGTGAGCGGCAACCACTGGTTGATGTTTCTCTCCCTGTCTTTCTCCCTCCCTTCCCCTCTCTCTAAAAATAAATATATAAAATATAAATAAATATAAATAAATAAAAGTAACGTAGGTATGTTTTAATACATCCAATCCAACAGCACTAACAAAAGGACTGAAAGTAAATGAGGAATTTAGGGAGAATTAAACGCAACCATGGGAAGAAAAAAATAATGAATAAAAAAATAATTAAGGAATTAAACAGGAAAAACTAACCTTGATAAATCCAGTTCCATATGTTCATAAAAATTATGTACATTTAAGTCTTGGTAGTGTTCTCTGTCAACTAAATGGATTCATAGTATTTATTGAGTCTTTTCTTGCTAATCTTGTCGTTTGCTTTTATCCTTAAATTTCTTTTCCTTTACTTTCTTTTGTCTTACTTTGTTGTTTTTTAATGACTTTTTGAGAATTAAATGCACTCATGTTTTTACTGTTATAATTACTCAAGACTATGAAATTCCCGGTCATCATGGCTTAAAGTTTCTCCCATAAATTCTTGTATAGTGTTGTCTATATTTTGTATTTTCTATTTCATTCACTATTTGTTGAATAGAAAGCTTTTTAAAAGATTGTCAGACAGGAAGTCCTGTAAAAGTTATGCTATTTATAGTTCTATTGCAGTTATGAGAATGGGTCATTTGATCCGTGTTGGACTGAGAGAAGCATGTTAATAGCTCCTGTTATTGATGTACTTCTATTTTTCTTTATTCATCTATTGTACTTTCTCCTTTATGAAGTTGGTAACTGTATTATTTGGTGCATTGATAAGCAAAGCTATTTTACAACCCTGGGAACTGCAGCGTGTAGCCCCACAAAGTGCTCCTCTCTGCTCCGCCTTGTGGTCTGAACCCTTGTTCAACATCAAGACCTGAGCACACCTGTCCCTCTATCGAGGCCGCACTTTTCCCCGGATTGCGTGGGCTCTGCAGGAGCTGGGGCATTACGGTGCCCGGGGCGGATGACCCGAGGCTCTCGCGGAGACCCGCTAGCCAGCCTGACTTGCACGTTAGGTTCCCCACTTCTCTCCATTCCCGCTTGCTTCTGGAAGCTGGTCCAGTTAGTGGGACCCTTCGCAGAGACTTCTGGGAGATGTAGTTTTCTTCCCTGACCGTCCCTTCTGGCTTCTGACGCTTGACGTACTTCCGCGTGCGCCGCACCGCCGTTGTTGTCCGTACGTGCCTGCGGTGCTGGATCTGGCGTGCTGTCAGTGGACGCGCGCGGGCAGGGGGCGTTCTCAATGCCTGTGGCTGCGGAGCCGGCGGCAGCGCAGAGTTAGCCCGGCTCTGAGCGTGCGTTGCAGACCAAGACCTTGGCCAGCCGAGCCCTCCGTGGCCCGTCCGACCTCGGTCCTCCCGCGTCAGGGCAGCGGAACGGTACAGACCCTTAGTTCCGAGTTCCTCTGCCCAGGTTCGGAGGCCGCGCTCCTGCTAGGGACTCAGCCCCGGACTCTCCTTCCGTGGGGTGCGAGGTCTCTCCTGGGTGGACGAGGGTGGAGGCGGCAGGGAGACCCTTACAGTTTGGTTCTGTTCCCGGCAGCCTGCACGAAACAGCGCGGAATGGCCACGGGGATCCGGACAGCTTCGTGTTGGGTGAGTAGGGACTTGCTTACTTTTTAAAGCTGACCGCGCCGAGCGCGGACACGTGCATCCCTGCACGGTCACACCCAGGGCCGGAACTCACGGGCTGCCCTCGACCCCACCCCGCCCGGGCTCTGGATCTCCAGAGACGTTGTCTTGTAGCATTAGCATTTCGTGTCCGAGGCCGTCTCCCTCGGCAACCCTTCTGATCGCCAGCTGCGGACCCTGAACTCCGAGGAAAACGAGCGTCCTTATGGAAAGGATCCGCTATCACTTCAGGTTTTTCACACTTAAGGACTAAGTCGTCTTTATATCCAGTCCCTTAGGGACTCTTTAGGGAAGTTACCCTCCTCTTTGTTTTTGTGTTTGTTCAAATGCTTATTTACTGAGAGTCTTTTTTTGTGTGCTGGACCCGGGGGCTGGTGTTGGAGGTGCAAACATAAGTTATGTATGTTTCTTGTTTTGGAGGAGCTGTGGTCTGGCAGGGAGGGTAATCAAAAGTGAGCATTGGGCACTGTGGCAGGTTAATGGGTAGGGAGAGGAGTTTTGGAGGAGGAGAGGTCCTGTGGACCACCTGGACTGATGGAGTGAGCGAGAGCGGCGACCTCACAGAGATGGCTGAACTGACCCGTGGCGCACGCCAGTGTGTTCCGGCCGTGGGAGCACAGTTAGAAGACATAGCCAGGGACCAGGGTGGTTTTGTAGGTGTTAAATATGCACTATCTGTAGTCGAGTCTAGCTCAGCGGGAACTCTCAACTAGAAATACATAGAGGAGAGGCACCTACGACAGTGTCAGCTCAGGGTGTGACCGAACAGAGCCTCGGAAAGGACCGAGTAGAGGACTCTGCAGTGGCAAGGAAAGAACTGCTGTGAAGAAGGACTGGAGTGAGTGCAAAAGACGTGGAAGTTTGGAGAATGTCCTTTTTACCCCCTGCAAATTTGAGAAAAGAGCACATAATGTAATGGATTGTACTTTAGTTTTTTGGATAAACTTCCTTCTCTCAGTTTACTATGTGTGTATGTACAGAATTCATTTTATTTCACTAGTAGTCTTCTATAGGAATATCGATCAGAGTTAATAAATGAGGTTAGGCTACAGTTTGTGCTGTCCTTGTCTGCCACTGTCTGTGGGGTTTTGCAAGTCTGTGTGATGTGCTGTCTGCATCATTTCCTGGCTCGACATCCGATCAGATATGATGGGGACTTTCTATTCCTGGGATATTGATAGAACTTACTTCTAAATATAATGTGACCCCTAGCTGGTTGGAGTAGCTTGGTGGATTGAGTGCCAGCCTGTGAACCAAAGGATCACTGGTTCAATTCCCAGTCAGGGCACACCCCTGGGTTGCGGGACAGGTCCCCAGTTGGGGGCTGGAGAGAGGCAACCACACATTGATGTTTCTCTCCCTCTTTTTCTCTCTCCCTTCACCTCTCTCTAAAAATAAATAAATAAGATATTTTAAAAAATAAATATAATATGAGACTATTATCTTTCTGGAGTTTGTTTTATGATCATTGGCTAGTCATCCATGCTTTCCTAATTCTTTCTGGGCCAATTTTGGTTAGTTTTCTTTTCCTAGAAAGTTTTCCATTCTAAGTTTTAAAATTCATTGACATCAACTTGTAAATACAGTCAGTTCCGCTATCCTGTTTGCTTTAAAAATGTCAATTTGTTTCAATGTAATTATCTTAGGGGAAAAGGTGAGCTTTCTGATTTCAGACAACCTTCTTTCTATCACTTTATAATAAGCTGCAGCCCCTCTGATACCCAAACATCAGGTGTTTTTCAAGGTAAAGTATCGTAATTATTTTAGCATATTTATGTATTTCTTAACCATAAAATGTATGTAAAATACCTACTGGTTTTCTTTTTGTATGTGTTGTTGACACAGGTCTTATTTTTCCCATGAGCCCTATGGTTTTTACTGTGAGATTTTGCATAGTAGTAATTTTTTTGTAGCATATGTATCTCATTACAGCAGCACTGCCAGTGTATAGAGATGTCCTAATAAATGTTTAATAGGGGCCCTGCCTTGGTCATAATAGTCGTGACCAATTAAACAGTGCTTGGCCAATTAAATTTTTAAATAGTTTCTTTGTATTTTATTTTTATTCACATCAAGCTTCAAAAATAGTAAAAGGCTTAAAGTAGAATAAGCCTCCTGGCTTACCCCCACTCCCTGCTCTGCACCTTGCTCTTTCCATCCTGTCCCCAGAATCAGCAACTTTGGTCCGCACTCACTATTGTGGCATCTTCTCCTAGCTTTTCTGTGGTCACATCTCTATGCCTGGCTTCACGTTTCTCCTCCCTCCATCACGAAGTGGCCAACTTGATTTGTGGCCTGGATGGACTTCATTAGGATACAGACAAGCCGCAGCTTCATTTTAACCATCACAACCTCAGACTGCCCTGTTGGCTCTTCTTTCTCGGGCCCTGGTGGTCCTCTTAGCAGAGCCCACTACGGTCCACTCACAGTCTTACTTGGCCGTCAGTTACTTTCAGGTGTTGGGAAGTCCAGTTCACACTCTCACTCCAACCCCAATTCTTCCCGCTCTCAGGGTGCAGAGGGGAGACGAGAGGCTCATCACTGTATTCCCACTTCATTTTCTTATTGCCCTCCTGTGAGGGCTCCTCCTGGATCAGGGTGGGAGGGTCAGTGATGAGAGGAGAGATGCTCCTGCAGTCTGGCCCTCAGCGCCCAGCCACAGGAGTTGCATGGAGCCTCGTACGTCCTTGGTGTACACGCGTCTCGCTCGCTCACCTGTGTGGCCATCCGGGGAATTGCACTCCCTGTCTCTCCCCTGCAGGTCCTTCTCCCTGCAGGCAGTGCCGTTGGTGGGGGAGCCTGTCCAGGGGATCAAGTCCAGGACTCTTCTGGGCATCACTTCTCATCTGCGTTTTAAGGGCACTCCAGCACTTTCTGGGTTCAGAATTTCCCAGAGGGCTCAGCGGGCACCTAGGCTGCATATAAGACACTGTCTCTTCCACCCCTTCTTCCCATGGGAGCTCTCCTCCATGGGGACACTTCTCCCTCAGTGGCCCACTGCAGGGAACTTTTCTCTGGCAGCTTCTTCACGGTCTTCAGCCCTTCGTTTGCTGTGTTTCTCACCCCTCAGGCTTCCCAGACTCCTCAAAGGGCAGCATCTTGGTCTGCTTTCCTCGGCACCCTTCCCTTTCTCTGCATGCCACCTCACCTCCGCCGGGATGTCTTCTGTCCCTGTCCTCACAAGACACCCGGAAGCCAACCACTGCTCCTGCTTTGGCCCCAGCACCTTCACCTTCCTCCAGCACACTTTGAGCCCTGGTCCGCCTCAGTTATAGGCCGCACACTTCCTTGGAAGAAGGCCGAGAATTCACCTCTTCACCACACTTTTTATAGTTCCAGGCTCTCACTCCCACGGAGACTCAAGGTGGGCTGAGTAGCTGGTAAGATGACAGATGCTTCCGGAAGGTCAGATCCTCCCATGTGTCTGGCACCTTTATTTGGAATTGTTCTCTAGCTCTGTGCAAAATATACCCAGGTTGTGTTTTGATCAAAGACTCGAAACGCCTCGTGCCGTTTGTTTGCACGTGTAGATGTGTGTTTCCCGGCGCAGGACTGCGCGCTTCTCGGGGGCAGAAGTGGGTTTTATCCATCCCGAAATCTTTTGTCCCCAAAAAGCATCTGACACATAGAATCGCAAAGATTTTTTTCCCCCACAATTCTCTCTCAAAACAAATGCTGACCTGGAGGAAGCAACCTGCGAAGGAACATCTCTCCCGTCCCATTCCACCACATCTTTCCCACGCCACCTAATGTAACTGTGCCCGTGTGAACGGGGTGTGTGTTATTACAGGGATTGTTGTCATTCAAGGATATATCTATGGACTTCACCTGGGAAGAATGGCAGTTACTGGATTCTGCGCAGAAGTACCTGTACAGGGACGTGATACTGGAAAACTACCGCAACCTGGTGTCCGTGGGTAAGTATAGCTCTCTGCTAACCCTGACTGTGACTCCGAAGTTGCCATCCCTTTCCTTTTGCTGACCTGCCCTGGGGCCTCTGAAGTACTTAGTGAGTATGGGCTTGAACTTGAGAGGTCAGGTGTTCCTCCCTGTTTGGCCGTCACCTCATAATTATAATTTTCCCTCAAGTGTTAATGAGCAGTTTCACGCTATAGCTCCTGACCCCTTAGTCCCTAGCAGTTTGGCCCACATCCTTTGCCATTTTGTATTAACAGGGTATCATGGTACCAAACCTGATTTAATCTTCAAGTTGGAGCAAGGAGAAGAGCCCTGGATAAGAAATGCCAAAATTTCTCGTCCGCGCTGTTCAGGTAGGTGCATGGGGACCAGGAAGACGGAGGCCTCGGAGTCCGTGGGGTGCCATGCAGGCAGCCTTGTGTGTAGAAACTTCTGTCTGGAGTCCCTGAACCACCGGGGTGGCTGGGGGAGCCCAGGAGCTCCCCAGGTCAGGCAGGGGCTGCCGTTCGCCCACGGTTCGGCTTTCCTCCCCTGGCTCGGGGAGGTAGGCATGCCCCGCTTCTGTGCACCCTGCCCAAATGGCGTTTTTCGGGTTGGTTTCCTTCCTTCGGGCTCCTTCTTTTTGTGCCTTCCTCCACATGGTCATGGGCCCCATCGGCCGGTAGCGTCTCGCCTGGTGTCACTCGTGCCTCCACTTCCCGGACGTCCCTTGTCCCCTTGCCATCGCCGTTGCATCCCTTAGACCTTACCCACAGCCTTTTTCTTCCTTTCCTCTCCCTGACTGTCTTCAGAGATTTCCTTGCCTCCTCCCTTCTCACTGATCGCTTTGAAACTATAACTGTTACTTTCTTGGCACGTTTTTCCTTCAGACAATTCTGAAGCCTGACCTGGTCTCCGCTGGCTTCTTTTCCCATTTGAGTTATCCAAAGAGGTTTGTTTCCCAAATTTGGCTGTTTGGTCCCATATTTATAACTCTTTTATTTTATTACTTTTTTAATTGTTATTTTTTAAATCAGTGTGAGAGAAAAACATTTGATCAGTTGTTTCCTGTAGACACCCTGACTGGGGACTGAACCTACATCCTAGGCATGTGTCCTAACAAGAATCGAACCCACGGCCTTTTGGTTTATGGGACAAAGCTCTAACCAACTGAGCTACACGAGGCAGGACTATATTATAACTACTGAAAAGCTTTTCTGTTCTGAAAATGTAAGCTTTTACTTCTCTCAGTGTTGTAACATCAAAATCAACATTTTTGTCCCGTTTCCTCCTGCAGTCTAGTCCCAGGGGTGACATGCTTGCAGGAGAGCCCCCCTGCGCTTTTCCATCCTCATCCCCAGTGTGTGGAGCAGGAAGTCCCCTCTTCTGAAGTCGGCGTTCTCCCTCAGTGTTCCTGTTGTTGTGATCACTGTCTTGCACTACCGTTCTTCTGTTCTGCTCTTGGGCCCACCTCGGTGCCCCTGTGGTTTTCTCCTTGGCTAACCCTGGTACTGTTTTCACTTCTGTTGGTATCTTGTCCTTTGAAATATCCTTATAGTTCCTGCCTCCTCAGTTGTCACCGAGACAAGATCAATATTCTCTCATACTTCAGCTTCTTAGCTGTATTTGAGAACTCAATCTCTTCCTTAGCTATTGGTGCTGGATTTATTTTCGCAAACATGCCATCACAAGTCCGAGAATATAAACAAGTATCTTGAACCCCTGATTCAACCACAGTAAACAACAAAGGATTTACAGTCTCAAGGGACAAGTCGTTGGCTATAGGGCAGCGGCTCCACAGTGTCAGAAGTGTGGTGGCATCAGGCGTCAGGGCTCCAGCTGTCCCCCTTCGTCTTCCCCAATGTTAGCTTTTCTCTTCAGCGTGGCTGGGTAGGTGTCTTGTGCCAGGCATGACATGAAGACACAGCAGGAGCCACTGGATAAGTCCTGTTTCTTGCCAAAATATCCCTTTCATTGGTGCCCGAAATTTTTCCCAGAAGCCTGAACAACTTACAGCATCTCACGGCTGCCAGGCCAGTGACTAAACCAACCGTGGTGTGGGAACGGGGCCCTGCCTCTGCCAGCCAGACCACCTCCACCGTGTCCTCACCAGTCAGGGCTACGGCACGGAAGGAGGGAGATGCCTTTCAGGTACACAGTGACAGGTGTGTCAGAGTCCCACCTCTGGATACTCCACACAACGTGCTCTCCTTTCCAACTCTGCACCTTCCGGAATGGTGATGTTCCATGAAAGATAACCATCCCGTCCCCAAAGCGGGTGGGGCATATTCTCTTCCCAGACCTGCATTGAGTTACAAGTCCAGGATCTCTTGGGATGTGTGTGGCACCATCCAACAGCTAAGACTGGCCTCCACAGTAGCTTAATTCAGAAGCTTGGTGATGTCAGGGACCAAGGAGGTGACATGCAGGTAGTAGATAGATCTTCTATCCCAGATGAACAGAGTGATGGGGAAGGAACCGGAATATTGCCACAGAAGCCCCTCCTTCCAGAAGGGGAGGGGGGGAGACCATGGCTGTCACTGGTCCACTGCTCACCACATCCCTTTTAGAAAAAGGACTGGGCAGATGTTTTTGGTATAATTGGTACAATTCCCTTGTTAGCCAGTTGCACAGCTCCTGGCACATCATTCTGAGAGGGTCTCCCTTGCTCGTGTCCTCCTTGGCCATGGGTGAGAGAAGGTTGGGGAGAATCCACTCTCTGAGGGCTACTTAAAGTTTCATTAACCCACTTCTGTTGGTGCATGTTTTGGGGCATTTAGGGTTAAAGAATCACAAGATGTTATCAGAGCAGACTTAGGGCTCCCTTCAAAACTTAGCAGGCTTCTACTCGGTTCTCTGTCTATCTCTGTTAACCCAGTAACAACACCCACAGTTATCTAGACATAATCTTTAGGCCTAAGAGCTGCTCCCTTCTAGCCGCTGGTCTCAGTATCCTCCCACTCAACCTGGAGTTTAGTGGCCCTGCTTCGAGGCACGGACTGTAACTGAACCGTCCCACCACTGTGGGGAGAAGGAGTTCAGGAAGGAAGCTGCAGAAGGGTGCCTGTGGTGACAGTGTGATAAGGGGGCAGCTGTCCAGACCCAGACCTGCTGCTGCTCCCTCAGCCCCGCTCAGCTGTCACTCGGCATCGTGTTCCTGTTTGTGCCTCACGGACGGACCTTCCTGTCCTCTCCGCCTCTCTCTCCAGCTCTGAGTGTCATCCGCTCCAGGGCTGTGCAGGCGTCCCGTCTCACCTGCACATTCCCTCCGAGAGCTCTTCTGTCCTGTCACTGAATCCCTTTCATACGCTCTTGACACCTACTTTTCACTGAGCACGCAGGTCTGACTGCCTGTTTGCTGTCCTCACTTTCATATTTCACTGAGATCTCAAATGTAATAAGATGCAAAACAAAGTCCTTTATTCTTCCTCCAAACATGTTTCTCTCCCAGTGTTTTTCATCTCGAGCAGGACCACGTGTTTCTCAAGTTTAAAATCTAGGCATTATTAAAACGTCTGTATTGAAAACCACCAGTGAACTGGCCTTTGATCACTGCCAGTTTGCTGCCCATTTCCACAATGGGACGTGGTCTGGTGGGATCCGGTCCCCTTGCCTCCATGCTCAGCTCTCTGGTGCAGGTGCGTGAGGCCACTGTGTCTCTGAACCAGCATCAGTGGCCTGTTTCCAAGGGGAGACTTGTTACATGGCAGCTCTAAAGCTCTTTCATTCCATATCATGTTCATGTTATGATTTTGAAAATATTTTCCTTTCTAGAAGGTTGGAAAGAATGGTACCAGAAAAATCAAGATGTGCTTGAAAGTGTTGAGAGAAACTATGCGTGTAATGCGTTTGGGAAACTTCATCTGAGCAAAATGCATGGTTCTTCAAGACAGAGACTCCATAAGTATAACACACATGGAAAAACTATGACACAAAACTCAGGTTTAACCAGAAGCTGTCTCAGAAAGAGTCCTGATAAGTTTCATGGGTACGAACAATCGTATTTTCTTAAGCGTCAAAGAGCTCATAGTATAGAAAAAAACTGTATCTGTGGTGAATGCGGAAAAGCTTTTCGATGCAAATCACAACTCATTGTACATCTCAGAATTCACACAGGAGAGAGACCTTATGAGTGCACTAAGTGTGAGAGAGCCTTCAGCGCCAAGTCAAACCTCAACGCTCATCAGAGAGTGCACACAGGGGAGAAGCCCTACTCGTGCAGCGAGTGTGGGAAAGTCTTCTCTTTCAGGTCACAGCTCATTGTCCACCAGGAAGTGCACACAGGAGGGAAGCCTTACGGTTGCAGTGAGTGTGGGAAAGCCTACAGCTGGAAGTCCCAGCTCATTTTACACCAGAGAAGTCACACGGGAGTGAAGCCCTACGAATGCAGTGAATGTGGGAAAGCCTTTAGCTTGAAGTCGCCGTTCATTGTCCACCAGAGAACTCACACAGGAGTCAAACCCCATAAATGCAACGAGTGTGGGAAAGCCTTTCGGAGTAAGTCATACCTGCTCGTTCACGTCAGGATGCACACAGGCGAGAAGCCCTATCAGTGCAGTGAGTGTGGGAAGGCCTTCAACATGAAGACGCAGCTCGTTGTCCACCAGGGAATTCACACGGGAAACAACCCTTACCAGTGCAGTGAGTGCGGGAAGGCCTTCGGTCGGAAGGAACAGCTCACTGCCCACCTGCGAGCTCACGCAGGAGAGAAGCCCTACGGGTGCGGCGAGTGTGGGAAGGCCTTCAGCAGCAAGTCGTACCTCGTTATACACAGGAGGACGCACACAGGAGAGAGACCCTACGAATGCAGTTTCTGTGAGAGAGCCTTTTGTGGGAAGTCACAGCTCATCATACACCAGAGAACTCACTCAACAGAGAAGCCCTACGAGTGCAGTGAGTGTGAGAAAGCCTATCCTCGGAAGGCATCACTTCAGATCCACCAGAAAACTCACTCAGGAGAGAAACCATTCAAATGCAGTGAGTGCGGGAAAGCCTTCACCCAGAAGTCATCTCTCAGTGAACATCAGAGAGTCCACACAGGAGAGAAACCATGGAAATGTTCTGAATGTGGGAAATCCTTCTGTTGGAATTCAGGGCTCCGCATACACAGAAAAACTCACAAGTGAAATGAGGATGAAGTAGATGTTAGAAGCATTCTAATAAAACTTGCTCCTTAGGAGACTTCAGGTGATAATGTAGAAGGACATATAAGCAGAAAGCCCTAAAAATACACATACTAACTTAATATAGGAGAGAAACCAAGCGTATTTGGAGTGAGTGTGCAAAAGCTTTTAGAAATGTCGTATACAGGCTTTGTAGATGAGAATAATGGAAGGAACCGAGCAGTAACTGTATCGAATGTAATGGCATCATGAGGCATTAATTTGGAGGATTCATTCTGAGAACACTTTATAAATTTAATAAATTGGGAAAGTGTTTTCCTGTAGAAAATGTGTTATATGGAGAGTCACATTCCCGATTTGAAGCTATGTTTTAGAAGGAAGGAAATAATTATAAACCTTAGACTTTTTCATGGTGGAATATAAAGGTTTTTATTTTGATATGTAAATAAAACATCAGGGAAACAGAAGGAACATATCCTGCAGGTTAAGGGATATTTAGTGTGACTTTCCTGAGCAACACTGAATAGCATTTTTTAAAATTTTGTTATTTTATTTTTTAATGTAACTTGTATTACATATATTTGATAGTTTGCAGAATAACACCCCCAATATTCTTCATAGTAATGTTAAATATCAGTATTGTCTATTTCTTGGCAATATAAATAATATAATGTGACTTAATAAATGAAAAGACATGGTTCTAACCCCAAACGGGGTCACTTACTTGTGAATCTACATATGTGAGTCTGGCAGGTAGTACAGGGCTGCTTGAGGGAGCTCACCATGAGGAATGTTGAGGGCATTTGCAGGGTGTCCAACCTTTTGGCATCTCTGGGCCACACTGGAAGAAGAAGAGTTGTCTTGGGCCACACATTAAATACATTGCAACACATAATTTAAAAAATAATATTTTAGGTAAATTTACAGTTTTGTGTTGGGCCGTATTCATAGCCATCTAGGGACACATGGGGCCCATGGGTCACAGGTTGGACACCCCCATTTTAGCAGGTCAGTAGCCATTCCTGTGCATCCATATGAGCACCCTAGTTTTCTCTGGAGAAATAGCTCTGTCTTGTCATCATGTTTTTCCGGGTGTCCTGTCCACTCACTACAGGTGGGCATCACACCCATTGTTGGGGAAGAGGAGCCTCTTCCAGGACCTGGAGTCTAATCAGTCTCAGGTGAACCAGAAGGGAAACGGAGTTCGGATGTTCTTGTCTCACAGCCCTATGGAGACCATCAGCTCCTTCCTGCTCCGCTGATGTCCCAGAATGACTCGGTACGCTTCCTTTTGGAACCTGGTTTTCTGGCTTTGTGGGTGCTTCTTTATAACTTTTTAATAAAAGTGGGTCTTTTCTTCCTGCTAAAGTTAAGGAGGAGTTTCTTGTAACCACAAGGCTTTAGTTCATAAACTTGTTGCCCCTAACATTGTGTAGGTAACAAAATGGTAGAGACAAGTGCAGTTTGTGGCTTAGGTTTTCTTCCTGAAATGAAGAAAATCTTTCAGATTCTTGTTTAAGTTCCAAGACAAACTTTTTAGCTCATAGGATGAAATGGTGTCCTTGTTTGCGTACACCAGAAACCTTGTGGCCCCTGAGGAGATTCTGGGAACTTGGAGGAACTATTGCCATGGAAGAGTTTTACATTTATGAGGAAATCTGGGACTGGAGATGAGACAGCTCCCTCTGGTCATCTTGGCCCTTGAGTTCCACAGTGGCAGGCCTGAAGCCCTGGAGTCTCTCCTAGAAGCAGAGCATTCAACTCTGCACCTCTGTGACATTGCTGAAGCAGTCGCTCACTCACAGCTGTAGTGCTGAGATGGTAAAAGCCAGAGACACATTTGGTTTGCTGAACTAAAAAAGTCATCCACCTCAAATTTGCATTGGTCTAGAAACAAGCTCCTAATAATTCAGGTACAGATATCTGAGAGGATTCTGAGAACAGCCTAGCAAGCTCTGATACACGTCGGACTGTGTGCTCTTCATCCAGGCACACAGGCCAAGGACAGCTCACTGCTAATGGTAAGGCACAAAAGGACAGAGATAAATTGATAAATGAATTAAGCATAAAGGAATTAGATCCTAAAGGCTGGGAAGACACAGTTTATGCATATTACTAAAAATGGGAAAATATGCTGTGGCCAGGACACCCAGGATGTGGCCTGGACCGCTGTTAAAGATGGTGGGTGTGTGACTTGTGAATCCAAATATCTCAGCAGAAATTCTACCACCTTGGACTGATGGGGACACAGAACGGTTGCAGTGAAGGAAGTTGCTGGGCTTCTGAGATTCTACGCATAGGAAACAAGCTGATAGAGGGATCTAGCTTTAAACGTGGGTTGACCTTAAAGAAAAGGGGGGAATGACTCTGAGGCAGGACCACTCCCTGGGTCCCAGAAGGCGAGGCTGGTTTCAGTGGCAGAGAGCTGGCCTACCAGGCAGGGATGAGGGAGCAGTACCCCCACCCGTACCCGCCGTGGGCTCGCTGTGGGCTCGGTGGACACAGCATTCAGCCACAGAGCACTTGGAAATCTCTTCAGCTAAATGTCCCAGTTCACTACTGGGCAGTTCTACTTTTCACAAAACAGAACTCAAGTCAGTCAGGTTCTTTCCCACTTTATTCCAAAAATCCCCTTTTCCCCCAATCTCTGGTAACATGGCACTCATTTTTTCCAACACCTTACCAAAAGTACCTTCACCATTCGTATTTCTGCTGAGTCCTCTCAAGGCAGCCTGGGCTTCTTCTCTCCAGCACCTCTAAACACTATCTTCTGCTGCTAAGTCCAAAGCCACATCCACATTTTTAGGCATCGGCTGTAGGAGCACCCTGTTTTCCAGTACAGAATCTTTATGCACTTGCTAGGGCCACTGGGACAAAGTGCTACAGAACACGTGTTTGCCTAAAGTCTCAGTTCTGGAGGAGGAAGTCTGAAATCAGGTGCCAGAGGGTTGTCTCCTTCTGGGGGTAGTGAGGGAAGAGTCTTCCAGGCTTCTCTTTGGCTTGTAGGTACCCATCTTCTCTCTGTCTCTTTACATCATTTTCTCTATTTTTTTTCCATCAAAATTTCTCCTTTTTATAAAGATACCAGTCATATTAGTTTAGGATCCACCTAATGATCTCATTTTTAACATGCTAATAGCTTTAAAATTGCTCTGTGAAAGGAGGGTCACATTGAGGTGTGGGGGTTAGGACTCTCACATGTCTGTTGGGGTGGCACAGTTAACCCATGAAAGGCAACAAGGGAATAGACAACTTGAACCACAAAACCGATGAGAGACGTGTATGGAACACTCCACCCAAATGCATGGGAGTTGACATTCTCTAGTGCACAAGGAATGTTCCGCAGCGTAGGTCAAATGCTGGGCCATGGAACAAGCCTCAGAATTTAATACTGAGGTTTTGTGAAAAGGAAACTGCAACCAGCTTGAAGGCAGAGGCCAAATCTGGAACATCTTGAACATCCAAATATAAGAGGTTATAACCCCAAGAATAAGATGAGAATCCATGTATCCATGTGGACATAAACAAATGTATAGACAAGTAGGGAAGAAGGGAAAACTTCCTTACAGTAGAATATAATTTAATAAATACCAAATGAAAAGCAAGAATCACTCATGAATGCTAGATTTAGGTGGATGAAAGTGTTTATGAGAGAATATTTCATTAGTCTCAGAAAGTCAGCCCACAAAATACTTATTAATTACAATTGGAAAAGTAACTTCACAAAAGAGAAATGTGGCATTCATCACCTTAATTAAACCATGAAAATTAATATTGCCATTATTGGTACAAACTAATTTATGAAACTTGGTATGATTCTCCGAGGATACAACATCACTTCTGTAGTGTTCCTGCCAAAATGCTTAACCTGAATCTAAATCACAAGTCATATCTACCAAACACGGTGAGGGCCCTTCAGCACTTCCCAAACCAGTGCTGAGGGCGCGAGACAAAGTCTGAAAGACCGCCCGGGTGCACTGGTGCTAAAGACTCACGAGATTGGATACCGAACCCAAGTCTGTTTCTGGCACATCAGGACATTTTTTGGAATTTGAGTAAGTTCTGTGTATTAGATAACAGTGCTGCATTTATGTTCATTCTTCAGTTTGATCATTTTCCTGTGATTAGACTATGGGATGACTGTGTTGGACTTAGGCACTGAAGTGTTCAGGAATTTGGAGGAATTACGTCTGCAACTCATGGTCCCACCTTACGAGAAAAATAAGTTATTCTATGAAGAAAGCAGACTTGGTAAGATGTTAACATTTGGCAAGTACAGATAAAATAGTGTTTAGGGATTCTTTAGTACTCTGTAACTTTTGTAATTCTGTACTTTTTTTTCTTTTCAGTAGTATGAAATAATTTCTAAATAAAAAGTGAATTTAACGAGGTCATTGGATGTCACAGGCATAATAAACTACCTATGAATACACCTGATACAATGTTGAATTTAAAATGAGATCCGGGAATAAATCTTTTAAAAACCTACATAAACCAAGAATCTATGACGAAAATGACAAAATGCTAATAAAGTTCATAAAAGAACTGAAAAGATAATTGAAATATATATTGGTGGAGTAACCACTTGTCTTTCTTTTTTCATCTACTTTTAGGTTTGTATTCCTGCTCTTTTAAAATTCTAACCGTTTAATCACATCTCCCAAAAGCTTATTCACGCAACTCGCTCGAGTGCCGGCGGTTATTCCCAGTAAGCCGGGACGCCCAACCGCTAAGTCTTCTGGGAAGTGTAGTCCGACGGCGCCTTGCTCTCGCGCACGCGCACTCGCGTGGTCACCGACGCTTGCGGGTTGAGCCGCGTCTCTTTGTCCTTCGCAGCCGCGCAGAGGCGAGTGCGGACGGGGCCTCGTACTCTGCTGCCGCTGGGAATAATCGCGGAGGCGCCCGAGTCGCGCCGAGGCCGGAGGGCCGGGGCGCTGTGCTGGCCGGGGGGCGGGGCGGCTGCCGCATCACGTGGTTCCGGATCGTGCGCGTCCGAGGTCGGAGGCTGGGTTGTGGGTGGGTGTCGGCGTCGTTTCGGATTCCGGCCTGGGTTTCTAGGGAGGGCCGTCGGCCGGGGTGCGCGGGGTTCCGGCCCGGACTGCAGGGGTCGCTGGGCTGCAGGCTGCGAAGCCGGTAGGCGTCGCGCTGAGGCCGGTGCCCGCGGTGGGGTGTGGCGGGCGCCGACGGACCTGGCCAGAGCGCGAGGGAGGAGTCCGGGCCCGGGCCCCAGCCTTTCGGAGCGGTTGGGGACCCTGAGGCATCCTGACGGTGCTCCGCGCGCGGCGAGTCGGTCGGGAGGAGCCGGCGCGCCGCCTCTGGGTGGCCCACTGCCTTTCTCCTGCCGCTTCGTTCCCTCGGCCCCCTGGGTTCTTACTTCTTTGGGACGTTGTCTTTCAGGTCGGTTTTTAAAAGGAGCGCCTCCCGCCCGTGGCATCCGTGGATGTGCTCGGCTGTGAGCCCCGGCCTGGTCCCGTGGACAGGCTGGGACCCTATGGCCGCACCCGGGGAGCCGATTGCGTGAGTGTCTGCGGCGCCGGTGTAGGTGGCCGGGGGGACGGTTGCCGGGCCTGATGACTCCTCCAACTCAATTGCACTCATCCTGCTGTACGTTTTTCAGTGGAGGTTTTTAAAGGGTTTCTCCCCGATAGATAGATAGATAGATAGATAGATAGACAGATAGATAAAACCCTGCCCCCCCCCCCCCCCCCCCCCCCCGCTCCCGGCTCCGCCAGCCACTTGGAGGGGGGAGGTCTGACGGCAGCTGTTGTGGACCGGACATCCCTGCCTTGAGCCCCTTCTCTCCACTCGCGTTTTCCGGGTTGAACAATTTTCATATGAAAATGAGGGAGTGAGAAGAAAGGAACTTTCCCCCCAGCTTCGATGCTTTTTGCTCTCATTAAAACATACTTTTTATTTTAATTATTATGTTTTTTACTTTGTTTCAACCATGTACTGCTAGACTGAAACTGCTCTGCTTGCCCCTTGTTTCCTTGGTTTAAGGACTAACGTTAAAAATTTTTTTTTTTAGCCCTGACTGGTGTGGCTCCTTGGGGTCACTGGTTGGATTCCCCATCGGGCACAGGCCAGAGTCGCCAGCCAGGTCCCTGGTTTGGGGCGTGGGAGGCAACCCGTCAATGTCTCCCTCTTTTTCACCCTCCCTTCTCCTCTTTCTAAGTAAATAAAATCTTTTAAGAAAGATGTATACTTTTATACTTTTTTCCATTAAAAATTTAAAATATGTTCACTGTACTTAATTTGGAGAGTCTTGGTAAACAAATGCAAATCTTTGTCCCATTAACAAGAGAGTCACTGCTAGCGTTTTGGTCCGTTTCTTTTAGTAAGTGTGTATGTGTCTTCAGTACGTCTTATTTATATTTACTTTTCAAAAACAAAATTGAGAATGTGCTGCATGTGCTGCTTAAAGCTATTACAGTATAACGTGAATATCTTTTTGTGACTTGGAATATTTTTTCCCAATTGGGGAGTTTTAAGTTTACCAGAGGAGTTTTTCAGTTGGCCTGTAAGAGCAAGAGTTTTCTCTTCCTCTTGTTTTTATGCTCAGCCTGCTGCCGCCTTTCCTGCACAGGGGACTGTATCGCTCCTGCACTGGGAATGGAAACAGGGTCTTCCCCCCCTGCAGTGCTGCCGAGAGTCTGCAGTCACTGGCTCTGGGGTGGACAGCGTGGGGCTAGTGGCCCAGATCTGCCACTTCCTGGGGCATCATTGATGTTGGGCAAGTTCCTGAACCTGTATCCTGAATGCTTTAAAAAAGACAATATGGTGTGTAGGACATTGACACTTAAGTATAAATGTTACTTTTTATTCTTTTTCTGCTCTCTGAAATTCTTTCAGAACTTGATGCTGAGTGGCACTACAGGATGAAGAGGGAGGTAGCTTCCTTCTGAAGATAAATGTGAGAGCTGTGACCCAGAGCTGCAGTGTTCTGCAGGAAATGGCCAAGGTAAAAAAAAGCACCCATGAAGAGCTTAAGTCTCCACTGATGAGGGGATATGTGACAGCCAAATATAAGAGTTCATAGTTTGGGGTGGGGAGCCCTGGCTGATGTGGCTCAGTGGATTGAGCACCAGCCTGCAAAATGAAAGCCAGTTTGATTCTCTGTTGGGGCACAGGCCTGGGTTGTGGGCCAGGTCCCCAGCTGGAGGTGTGTGAGAGGCAGCCATCGGTGTTTCTCTCCCTCTTTCTTCTTCCCTTCCCCTCTCTCTGAAAAGAAATAAATAAAACCTTTAGAACAAAAAAGTTTAGGGATGGGACTTGTCCTGCAAGGGCCAACTTTCAAAAACATTTTTTAAATTAAAATCAGTGCAAGTCTTCATTGTTGAATAGTCTCTGACAAAATTACAAAGGAAACTCAAAAATAACGTTCTGGATTGGGCTGTGTGCTTGAGGAAATGGTTTCACTGATAAACATAGTTTTATTCATTAAAATGCTAGAATTTTTTTAAAGGATTTTATTATTTTTACAGAGGGGAAGGGAAGGAAAAAGAGAAACATCAGTGTGTGGTTCCCTCTCATGCAGCCCGCACTGGGGACCCTGCCACAACCCAGGCATATGCCCTGACTGGGAATCAAATTGGCGACCCTTTGGTTTGCAGGCTGGCGCTTAATCCACTGAGCAGCACCAGCCAGGGAAAAATGCTAGAATTTTTATTACGTGAAATGAGGTAAAGTGGAAGCATAATTCAAAGGAAATGACATATTTGTTAGGGTATGTTTTCCTGGCTTGGGTATGTGTGTCCTTTATGATTGATACTTTTTTAACCATATACAGGTTTTTGCATTTTTAATGTTTAATGTTTAAATGCTCAATTTAATGTTTAAATTGAGTTTTTGGAGAAAAAAACTCGATTGCTTTTATATTTGTATCATGTTTGGAAAATTTTCCCCCAGTTACCTAAGTATTCAACTGTTTTTTCTTCGGGCAGTATTGTGGTTTGCATGATTGACCTGGAGGTAGTGTGTTGTAATGGAAGAGACACAGAACTAGCTTTACTTTCTTTCAGATGTTACCACTTCCGCTCATGAAGTAATCCATTTACTCTTGGCTTTGTAATGCTAGTTGCATCCTAAATTCTTACATATTTGAAACATAATGCTTTATTCATCTGTATATCTTTTTTTCAGTGTTGAATGCTTTTCTGACTATTAGAATTTTATGAAGTTGGTTAACATCACATGGACCTGTTTATACTCATTAATTTGTATCTCCATAAGGTTCCACGCTGCTCCTCAGCCTTTCTGCTTGTCAAAGGAAAACTTTTTGAGGTTATGATCTGAGTTAATAAAGATATAAATCATTTTTGACTAAATTATCTGTAGTATAATATGAAGTCTTTCTACCCCAGAAGACCAAATTGTGCATGTATGAAGTCTGTTTTTATAGTCCCCATTGGTGTTTTTAGTTTGTTTCATGTAGATCTTATATATTTCTTGTCAAGTATATTGCTACATATTTTATGTATTTTTTCTATTATGAGCATATTTTATTTTCTACATTTTCATTGTTTTATATAAGAAAGCTGTTGATACTATAGAACTATGTTTATTAATCTGGTAAGATGGTCTTTCTATAGTGGGAAAAAGACAAAAACAATTTTATTTGTTTTTACAGAGATGGGAAGGGAAGGAGCAAGAGAGGGAGAGAAACATCAGTGTGTGTTGCCTCTCCTGCATGCCGCACTGGGGATCCTGCCTGCAACTCAGGCATATGCCCTGACTGGGAATCCAGCCAGCGACCCTTTGGTTCACAGGCAGATGCTCAATCCACTGAGCCACACAAGTCAGGGTGACAAAAACAATTTTTAAATGTACCATGTATTTATTATTTTTGTTTAAAATGTACAGATATTTTGCACTGTCTCCTAAGAGTGGTTGTCTGTGGTATGGTTATATCATAGGTAATAATTACTTCTTATTTAGTTAATACACATTTCAAAATTTCACTGTCATATTTTCCTTTTGTAGTAATAATTATGGCTAACTGTTCAGTGCTGATGTGTGCCAGCTCCTGTCCAAAGATGCATATAGTTTCATAATTGAAGGTGTGGAGGAATAACTTCTGGTGTAGCTGTGAGAAACCTCCGTATACGTTTCTGAGTGGGCGCCAAAGTTTGAATCACAGAGAGGCAGGAAAGGGAGGAGCTTGGTTTTCTTTTCTGAGTGCTGCTCCGTAGTGTGGTGTAGCGGTGAGCAGCTTTTCTCCAGGTGTGTTTTTATGGAAATAAGGTGACTGAAATAAGCTAATTCTAAGGTATACAGGTGGACGTGTGAATCAACACACCCAGTGACGTTGGGATTTTGGTACTTAATGCCCTCAACAGAGCAAGAGGACATGACATTCCAGATGTACTGCTTCATAGCTGTGCAGTCCTGGGCACAGTTTCACTCCAGGTCTTAGTTTTCCCATAAAATGAAGATTTTGCTAAGTGCCTTACTGAGTCATCTGTGAGGGTAAATTATAAAGTGCTTAGTGTTGTGCCTTATGCGTAGAAAAGACACAGATGTCAGCTGTGGTTACTACAAAGAACTAGGCACTTTCCTTTTAGTATCTCAGGTATTCCTCAGGATCCCACTGAGCCAGCCAGAGGTCCACGCTCCACCATTTTAGCAAGTAAAGACATGGGGACTTGGAAGACAAGAAAGCAGCATTATATGGGATATGGAGTGTCATTACATAATGGTAAAGGAATCATCCCCCAGAAATATATAAACTCTACACATCGAACAGCATAGCCTCAAGCACATAATGCAGACATCAGTGGACTCACAAGGAAAAACTCACCAGTCTGTAATCATATCGGGAGAGCTAGCACATGACCTTCAGAAGCTGGTAGAACTGGCAGACATAGGTTATGGAAGGTTAGAGGTTGACAATTACAGTAGGAAACTAAAGTTCATAAAAGTGGAGTTTGGCTCTGACCAGAGTGGCTTGGTTGGGTGTCATCCTGCAAACAGAAAGGTCACTGGTTCAGTTGTTGCTCAAGGCACGTGCCTGGGTTTCAGGTTCGACCCCTGGTCAGGGTGCAACTAGAGGTGATTGATGTTTACCTCTCTCCCTCCCTTCCCCCCTCTGTAAGAATAATAATAATAAATAAATGTTTTTAAATTAAGTTTGTTTTTACCCAAAGTCACATAGACAGTAAAGGGAAAAGTTTTATTGAAACACCTACTTGTTTTTATGTGTTTATTGTGTATTTTTTTGGTGCACTGTTCCTAAAAGCATTGCGGTACTGGTGCAGAGTGGACAGAGCAAGCTCCTACTCCATCTCCCTGCTCCAAAAATCCATTTAACATATTTTTCCTCAAAGGACGAATCAGATACTAGATTGTTAAGAACATGCTATGCTTGATCTTAGCCAAAAGGCCGAGAAGCAGTCTAGTCTGTTTTAATGCAGGTCACATAAGCTTCCCAGAATTCCCTCTGTTGAAGATGGAGTGTCTTCACTGCACCTTCTGAAGTGACTTAGACTTCATGCCCACAGTGAACACCGAATGGACCTCAGACTGACTTTATTACTGTCATTTTTTCATCTGTTTGCAGAAAGACTTCTGCTGCTTTTCTACACCGTGTTCCATTCCTACCCCGTAGCCCTGTTTCAGTTATGCAGAAGACACTCAGACTTTAGCAGGTCATGAATTCCCAGTTCTTAGCAAAGGAAGATCATAGGTGCAGTGTAAATATACCAGTTGAATTGTGTTGGTCCCTAAGTCTGCAGATCCTGCTTCCCCACAGTGAGCCTGCTCTTGCAAGATAAGAAAGGAGTTCCTGGAGCCAGGAATCCATCCTCAGTGGGAAAGACCTAGACAGGACCCCACACCAGAGCTCCGCGGCGCAAGCAGAGGAAACTCAAAGGTCTCAGGCTTGCTATCATTTTACTCAGAGAACAGAAAATGACCATGTTGCAGGTGAGCTCGTTGTTTATTCCTCATTGTTTTTCCAGGGGTTAGAAGTGTGTGAGCCTCCCAGTGAAATAGAAGAAAATAATTGAGGAATTGGAAGCCCTGGCCCTGTGGCTTGGTTGGAGCATCGTCCTGTAGTATAAAGGTTGTAGTTTGATTCCTGGTCGGGGCACATGCCTAGGGTGCATATCCTTCCCCAGGCAGGCTGTATCTGCTTGCGTGAGGATAAAAAAAAGAGACAGAAATCAGGAGAAAATAGCCTCAGAGGAGGAGATTCAGAGTGGGACAGACTTGGGGCATTAACACCCTAACTGGGTCCTGAAACATTCTCAAGGCTTCAGTTTTTATAAACCATAATTACTGAGTATATTCATATTGATAGTTACTGAGTATGAGCTGCAATCTTGGTTCTCAAAATTTTGGCAGTCATAATAAATACGAACATTTATGTGAGTTATGGTATGCAAATTGATTCTTCATATAAAGTAAATATTCCTAGGTCATGCTTGATGAAGTCTTTGAATAAATGATATAGTGGGTAATGAATGTCCTGAAGAGGAACATTGTAATAAATACACAGATCTTACGGCCATTTGTTTTAGTTTTACACAGTGTGAGTGACCCAAAGCAAAAATGACAAAGCAGGACTTAGTGACCGTAATTACATATTTACTTTCTGTTGTGAAGCAGAATACATGCAGGAAAGTACATAAAAGGTGAAAGAACCACTTAATGAATTTTCAGCCGAATACGATTATAGTTCATGACGTCCCCTCCTGACAAAGGACACCCGTAGGTGCCCTCTCCGGTCACAACTTCCTTCCTCCCGACAGGCAGCCAGGACCCCCCCAGCTTACCACCGTTTTCTTGCTTTCCCTTCACCTTTACCTCGAAGTTCCCACCTTGAGCACTGCAGGTGGGCTTTGTGTGCTGCCGCACAGACCTGCGGCTTGCTCTCAGCCCGCCTGCCGCAGGGGCTTCCAAACCGTGTAGCGCCGGCTGCTGAGTCGGGCGCAGACCTCTCTCTCCTGAGATGGTCCGCTAAGAAAACGTCAGCATCTGCACAACAGTGGCCATCCAGTGCGAACGTATCAGAGTTACACCTTTTTTTTTTTTTAATTCCATTTGGAACCAGGACGAAGTTGAAATTTTTTGTAAAGATTTTATTTATTTATTTTTAGATAGCTCAGGCAGGGCTCAGCGACACCTTTTTTAGTAAAAAAATTCCACGGAAATTCTGAGTTTCCCAAGACTTTTTAAAACAAATGTGAATTGTTTTTCAATTTTTAGTGTGTTGATTTTCTCTTTTTTCATCTCCTCCTTCCTTCAGAAATCAAGTCCTTTTTATAAATTTTAAACCTACTTTTTTTTTAACTTTGTTAGATTTCCTGTGTTTGCAGTTCCTGTCATGCACATGCTTCCCTTTGCGGATACACTCAATGTGCACCTGTGGAGGTGATTAGATATTTTTTCTTACTCTGTTTAGGTAGTGAGTATCCTTGACTTATTTTTTTTTGAGGATTTTATTTATTTTTAGACAGAGGGGGAGGAAGGGAGAAAGAGAGGGAAACATCAGTGTGTGGTTGCCTCTCGAGTGCCGCCTACTGGGGACCTGGCCCGCAGCCCAGGCATGGGCCCTGACTGGGAATCAAACTGGTGACCCTTTGGTTCAAAGGCCACTGAGTCACACCAGCCACAGCTGACTTATTTTTTATTTATGATAAACTAATCTAGTCTGAATATTTTTTCTTTGTATGTTGCTCACTATAATTTAGTAGCATGTTTAGGATTTTCACATCAATGTTCATGTGAATGGTCTTTGCTTTTCTTTTCTTACCAAGGTTATGCTGGTATCAACAAGTTTAGGATTGTGTTTTTGCTTTTATGTTCCATAACAGTTTGGTAAAATTGAAAATAATTCTGTATTAAATGTTTACAGAATTAACTGCTAAGCCCTTTTTATTTTTGTCAGAAGATATTAACACAGGGAACCAATAATTTCCACATGTGCAATGCATATGTTATAAAATCATTAATTGGTAAATAAATGAGTCATTCAAAGAATAGGACAAAACCATAGATTTTAATGTAACAATACAAGGAGTTCATTGTTGTGCACAAAGTTCTCTGATGTACACAAAGCTGTACATAAACGAAAGGACAGAAGAAGCTGTAGCAGCTTTTGTCCCACAGTGCGATACAACAGTAAGGGCAGTCTCAGACTTGCTGTGGTCAGAGCAGTGTGTTAAAGCTCTGGTCTGGCTTTTCTACATCACGGAGGGATAACTGCCTCAGGTTCAGCAGGATTGTGCTTTTACAGGAGCCGTTCTCATTTGAAGATTTGTCTGTGGACTTCACCCAGAAGGAATGGCAACTGCTGGACCCCTCTCAGAAGGACTTATACAAGGATGTCATGCTGGAGAACTATAGCAGCCTGGTGGCACTGGGTAAGAAAA
Source organism: Phyllostomus discolor (assembly GCF_004126475.2). Taxonomy (NCBI): domain Eukaryota; kingdom Metazoa; phylum Chordata; class Mammalia; order Chiroptera; family Phyllostomidae; genus Phyllostomus; species Phyllostomus discolor. The sequence continues at coordinate 41,147,255 of NC_040915.2, read as the reverse complement.
GCTTCCCAGAGGACCTCACTGTGCCCAATACCTTGTTGTTATTTTTTTGTTTGTTTTTTAGTTGCTGAGAGCTTGTGGGGCTCTGAAGTTGGTAATGAGTTTGGGCCTAAAGATAGGAGATCAAAGATTCTTAAAACTGTGACGGGAGGTGAAGTAGCTGGATCTCACCTTCCCTTAATGAAGTTGTAGTGTCCTTATGCAGCCTCTGAAACTCAGTGGTAGTCCCGGTGGTGGAAACACCCTGTGCGGACAGACACCTTCCTGTGCTCCCTGTGCTGTTCCCGTCCTGACTTGGTTAGTTGTTAGGGCAACCCTTTGTAAAAGGTACGACTTTACAAAGGTAAAGAAAGCTTCCCTCTGCTTTCTGATGAGGAAATTGAAGCTAAGAAAGGTTATGTACCTTTCCCGAGGACTGATGGAGTAAATGGAAGAGTCAGGATTTGAACCCAGGCAGGCTGGCTCTAGAGCTTGGGAAGTGTTTAATGGCTTTGAACGTGAATTATAAGTCAGTTTCTTAGACTTTGTCAGCTATCAGGGACACCATTACTATTTCTCTGAGAATTATTCACTCTGACAATTAGTAACCATCTGTTGATTCACAGATGATGAGCTTAACTGGGTCAGTTCTGACCCAAACCATGCCCATTGCTCAGGCCCTAAAGTCCAAGCATTCAGGGCCAAGGGCTTTGTGATTTCCCTCGAACAGGGTATGAATTTATGAAACCTGATGTCATCTTCAAGTTGGAACAAGGAGAAGAGCCTTGGATAGGAGATGGAGAGGTTCCAAGTTCAGAGTCTCCAGGTGAGTGTGTACAGACCAGGTAGGTGGGAGAAGGTAGCAGTGTAGTCCCAGCTGCTCAGAGGGTTGGCATCCTTCACATGTGCTGTGGGGTGCTCCTTTCCACTTCTCTCAGCCTTCGACATGTGCTACTCAGAAACTCACATTTACTGTGGCTTCTTTGCTTGAAGCTTAAAGTGAAATGTTTCCAGTGTGTCTGGGCTGCGATGATCCTCCACATTTGTCACATCTTGGGCTTTGTCCTCTTGTTTGGTTTTCTGCCTCTGAAATATTTACTCTCCTGCCTTCCCTTGCCCTCTGGTCAAAGACACCTTTGCTTGCACATTTCAACATTTTTATCTTTTTCCTCGTTTTGGGTGTGTTCGATGCCCTGAGCAATACGCTGTGAAAGCCCACTCTGTTCCATCTTATGATAGGGAATGGGGTCAGCATTCCTCCTAAATGTGGTGTTCTTGTCCTCCCTTTTGAATCAGGTTCTGCTGTGCTTGTTCTATAGGCTAGATGCCGTGGAGTACATTGAGTGATCTCTTTCTACCATTCTTTCTATTATTTATGTTTTTTTCCCCTTCAGACATATATTTTTAAAGCATTCCCTCCTCAACTCCTACTTAAAACTAGACCCATCCTGTCTCATTCCTGAAGTTCCCAAATTGCTAGAGTGAGTCAGATTTTAATCTTTCGTAAGTTCAGTGATGCCACCATTTCAGTTCCTAGAGTATGCAGCACTACTTAGATCAGTTAAACCTTCCTGCTCATTATCTGCTATTTGACATCAACCAATTTCGGGTTCCCTCCAAAGCAGACTGTGAGATAACTGTCGGAGGGCAAGACTTTACTGGGCATGTGATTCATACGGTGCAGTGGGAGAAAGTGACGGGTGAGCCATGGGCACTTGGTGCTGCTGGGGGCCCTCTGTGGAACCCTCCCGCTGCCATCTCTGATTGAGCATTGCTCTGGAACGTTGACTTCGTAGTGTCCAGCATCCCTGCCTGGGAACCAGGCATGCCCTTGCAGCCCAGGAAAGTTCTCCGGTGGAGAGATGCGGGTGCCTGGGGTAAGCGCCACCATCCACCCGAGCCGCAGGTGTCCCCTGGGTGTAGATGAGGCAGCAAGAGCACCTGCTACAGCATGTCATCTCTTCAGTGACCTCCGTGGTGTTTGCCTGTTTCCCCCTTCACAGTCACAGTCAGCTCCATTTAAACATTTCTCAGAGTTTTCAGTTGTGATATTTATTCTTTTCTGCATCTGAACTTTTGTGTTATGCTTTCTATATTTAAGACCTCTTGATCCTTTCTGCACAGACTCCGTTTTCAGTGCTTTCATGTTCAGGAAATGTTTCTAGACTCCAGCCCCCCAAAATGGAGCTCCAGCCTCCATTTTTCTCATTGTTTTCTGATTTCCTTTGCTAGACTTGATCATATTGTATATAATAGTTTTTAGTTGGTTGGTTCCTGAACTTTGTTTGCACACTTAGACACAAAAGCATATAACTTAATATCTTTCATTATGGAACACATTATACTCATTCAATAAATGTGTCTTCATAAGCCCATTGTTTTAATATAGATGTTTTTAACCAGGTGTGCATCAGATTACCTGAGGATATTTTTTCCCAATGATGAGCATAATGGATCAGTTACCAGAGGCTGGTTCAGTAGGGTTGTGTGCATGTGCGTGCATGCATGTGTGTGTGTGTGTTAAGATTGTTAAAATTTATTTTTAGCCTTGGCTGATGTGGCTCAGTGGGACTGAGTGCCGGTTTGTGAACTGAAGGGGTCACTGCCTCGATTCCCAGTCAGGGCACCTGCCTGGGTTGTGGGCTGGGCATGTGAGAGGCAACTACATATTGATGTTTCTCTCCTTCTCTTTCTCCCTCCCTTCTCTTCTCTCTAGAAATAAATAAATGAAAAAATTTTTAATTTATTTTAATTATTTTTATTTTTTATTTCTTTAATAAACATTTTTTATTGTTACTTAAATAAATGAAAATTTTAAAAATGAAATAACATTTATTTTTAGAGAGAGGGGAAAGGAGGGACAGAGGGAGAGAAACAGTGATGTGCAAGAGAAATATTGATCAGTTGCCTCTTGCACGCCCTCAGCTGGTGACCTGGCCTGCAGTGCAGGCATGTACCCTAACAGGGAGCGGAATGGGGACCTTTCGGCCTGCAGGACAATGCCCAAGCCACTGAGGCACCAGTCAGGGGCCACATACGGTTTTTAAGTTGGGTGTTCTGGGACTGGAATTTGTAATTTGAGAACCCACTAGTGACTTCTGTGTACCACATTATTTGAGACCCAGTGCTTTAATAATGACTTTCAAAGTGATAAAAAGTAAGAAACATAGAAAATACCTCCCAGTAGCTTAGAACTTATTTAAGAAGATGAAACATTCGCATCTACTATTTCAATTTTGCATTTAAATGTTTTTCTCTTACATCAGTGTTTCTTTCTCTCTCCCCTTCGTCTTTCTTTAAAATCAATAAATATATTTTAAGGTGTGGGTTAAAAAAATATATATATATATAATCTATTTATTAGGTTTTCTAATTGAATGTAAGTTTCGTGATGGCAAAGTCTTTTTCACTTGTGTGTCTTGTACATCACATACCGCCTGGAACACAGAGTGTGCACTCAGTAGGTGTTAAGTAAATTAATTCCTCAGAACATTGGATCAGTGCTTCTTCAAACGTTCTCTCTTTAGTCCTCATTGCTTCTCGTGTATCTCCACAATCTTCCCACTTTATAAACTTTAACAACAACCAAAGATAACTTAGTCTACGCTTTCCTGTTTACAACATTTCTCTTATTTTTGTTTTTAGTACCTCAAGTGTAGGTATTGTTATTGGAGCTTATGTCAGACTGGAAAACTAACCTTAAAAAGCATCTACCCCTTAAATAATATTTGTAGCTTTTTATTCAGTGCACCCATAGGAGAATTCACAGATTCATGTTTTTTTTTCTTTATAGAACAAGTCTTACAAGTAAATAGTCATATGATGTGGCACCAGGATAACCAAGAGAAGCTTAAAAATGTGAAACAAGATTATGAATGTGATACATTTGGAAAAAATTTCAATATGAACATAAACCTTGTTCCTTTAAGGAAGTCAAATGGTGAAGGTGATGTAGATGGATTAATTTTAAAACACAATTTAGACCTACTTCTTCCAAAAGTTGATTATAGAAAAACAGAACCAGGTGACTTAAATGTATTTGATAAATTGTTTCTCCATGGCAAGACTGAAGAAAATGATACTTGGTTAAAATACTATGAGTGTGATAAATACGACAAAATTATCTATAAGAAGTCACAGATTATTATATACCACAGAAATCGTTTAGGGGAGAAGCTTTATGAATGCAGTGAATGCAGGAAACGCTTCAGTAAGAGATCAAGTCTCATTAAACACCAGAGCAGACATGTACGAGAGTTAGCCTACGGCTGTGGTAAATGTGGCAAAACCTTTCCCCAGAAGTCACAGTTTGTCACACACCACAGAACTCATACAGGAGAGAAACCTTATAATTGTAGCCAGTGTGGGAAAGCCTTCTCTCAGAAGTCACAGCTCACATCCCATCAGAGGACACACACTGGAGAGAAACCATATGAATGTGGTGAATGTGGGAAAGCCTTCTCCCGGAAGTCACATCTTATATCACACTGGAGGACACATACAGGGGAAAAACCCTACGTATGCAGCGAATGTGGGAGAGCCTTTAGCGAAAAGTCAAATCTCATTAATCATCAGAGAATCCATACAGGAGAGAAACCCTTTGAGTGCAGAGAATGCAGGAAGGCTTTTAGCAGGAAGTCACAGCTTGTTACACATCACAGGACTCACACAGGAACCAAACCTTACGGATGTAGTGATTGTAGAAAAGCCTTCTTTGAGAAATCAGAGCTCATTAGACACCAGACAATTCACACTGGAGAGAAGCCTTATGAATGTGGCGAATGCCAGAAAGCCTTTAGAGAGAGGTCAAGTCTCATCAATCATCAGAGAACTCACACAGGAGAGAAACCTCATGGATGCATTCAGTGTGGGAAAGCCTTCTCCCAGAAGTCACATCTGATATCACATCAGATGACACACACCGGTGAGAAACCCTTTGTATGTAGCAAGTGTGGGCGGGCCTTCAGCAGGAAGTCTCAGCTTGTTAGACATCAGAGAACTCACACAGGAGAGAAACCCTATGGCTGCAGTGAGTGTGGGAAAGCTTTCAGTGAGAAATTAAGCCTCACTAATCATCAGAGAATTCACACAGGAGAAAAGCCCTATGTGTGCACTGAATGTGGGAAAGCCTTTTGTCAGAAGTCACATCTCATATCACATCAGCGGACACACACAGGAGAGAAACCCTATGAATGCACCGAATGTGGGAAAGCCTTTGGAGAGAAGTCAAGTCTTGCAACTCACCAGAGAACTCATACGGGAGAAAAACCCTATGAATGCCGGGACTGTGAAAAAGCCTTTTCCCAGAAATCCCAGCTCAATACTCACCAGAGAATCCACACAGGAGAGAAACCTTATGAATGCAGTCTTTGTAGGAAAGCTTTCTTTGAGAAATCAGAGCTAATTAGACATCACCGAACTCATACAGGAGAAAAACCTTATGAATGTGGTGAATGTAGAAAAGCCTTCAGGGAGAAATCAAGTCTCATCAATCATCAGAGAATACATACAGGAGAGAAACCCTTTCAGTGCAGTGAATGTGGCAAAGCCTTCTCCCGGAAATCACACCTGATACCACATCAGAGGACACATACAGGAGAGAGGCCCTATGGATGCAGTGAGTGTATGAAGGCGTTCTCCCAGAAGTCACAGCTTGTTAATCATCAGAGAATTCATACCGGAGAGAAACCTTATCAATGTAATGAATGTGGGAAAGCCTTCTCCCAAAAGTCACAGCTCATTAATCATCAGAGAACTCATACAGTAAAGAAATGATAGACATTGACTTAATATTAGTCTTTGAAAGAGACCTTAACTCATTGTACTTCAAAAAGTGCAGTTGGTAAGTCAGATAATAGATCACAGTATATGTCAGTGTTGTCTTGGGTAGGAACTCTAAATGAGGTTATGTAGGGAAAGCTTTCATCAGATTGACATGTTTATATATCAGAATTCATAGAGTGGAATGAGCCTATGAAATGCAGTTTATGTCCAAAAGCTTTCAAACTATAATTACACCTTATGCAGTAGAAAATTCACAGCAAAGAGGAATACCGAGAATATTAGAAAGCCTTCCAGTGTGCAGATCTCATTGGCTGTTAGAAATACTCCTACTAGGGGTAAATCCTAGTCCAGTGAGTGAAGGAACCCCCTTCGATGTGGCATTTGAGGTAATATTTTTATCAAGAAATGACAGCTCTTTGTACATTAAAAAAATGTCCCCAAGAATGAAATTTTATCAAGACACTAAATATGGGACAGTGTCTAGCAAGTAATCCAATGGTATTTTGGACAATTCACGTTGTGGGTAAACCTAACAATTTAAAGACATTGGAAATATGTGTCCTAGAAATAATGCTATAAAGGGAAGCCATGTAATTTTTGTACACAATTCTGCTCCATTCTAAATGGTTCACAGATCTTCACTCTGAAGTAAGGAATTTTAAATATATGTGATTAAACTGAATCATTGAAAAATCTAAATAAGGAATTTCTTATTGGTGTTTGTGGCTTACTTTCCTTTGTCACATAATGTGTGTTGTATTGTGAAAAAGCACATGGTAATGTAGTTGGGAGCATCAGGTGGACGTGTGTAGTGCCTCTGATGTCTGTTGAGACACATCACACACAACTTGTTTCCTATCATACTGATAATATAAAAATGGTAAGTAATGTAGCATGTCTTACTGTTAAATAAGAGCTTCAATGGGAACACCACATCTCAATTCCCTATGATCTGGCATATAAAAGGGGTGTATTGTTGTTACTTAATTTTATTGGCAAAATACTTAATTTTGTCTTCAGTAACAGAAGCCAACATTTTATATAAAGCCTTAGAATCTGAGACAGTTTATATAAAACCTGGTTAATGAGTATTAAAAGGCAGGAACCACAGAATTGCAGTAGTACTCATGACTGAGCAAAAGGAAGGAAGTGTGTGACTACATTACTCAGCATTCAAACAAAATGACAAGCTGTGCAAAACCTTTTTCTCATTTACTAGACGACTCCATGTATAACATATATGTAAAGTTCTTTTGTAACCCAAGTACAACTTGCATTTTTATTTACTATGATGAAATGTCATGGATTCTGTGTGCTGCCGTTTTTGGTATTATATAAAATATCTTTAAAATATTAGTGAAGAAATTACTTAAGAGATACTCTTCAGAAAATGTAAAGTATAAAGAACTATGTGATGAGAATTATATTTTTGATGTATTTGAGGAAGCCTATTTTACCTTCCAGGAAATTTCTTTAATTACTGAACAAATCTTAGAAAACAAGGTTTTCCCCATCACTTGAAAAACTTGTTTCGCCTTTATTGCATCATCCACATTGGAAACTTTCCATTTTAAATTTACCATTATATAAGTATGGTACTCTTTGAAAATGCATGAACCATTCCTTAGCTCAACTGAAATTTTTTAGTGATCGTTCTATAATGTTGCTTGATAAAGTCAGCAGTAATTTTTTAATGTGTGGGGGTGAAATTCAGGAAAGTCTACATTGTCCTTGCTTCCAATCTTGGAAAAATCAAGACTTTTCTCACACACAAGTTGTTTTGTTAGCATGGTGTATTGCATCTTTGATGTTATGAGTATTTTTTAACTTTCAATTTTACATCACTATTGAAAAATTGGGACTTTAAATGAGAGTAATTTTTTAAACCATTGCATCAGAATTTTCAATAGCCAGATGATCATTCCTTTCCATATGGTGATTTTAAGTGTTCTATTTCCCAAAATTTAATTCATACTCAAATTTGTGGACTTCTTTCTTTTCTCCCTAGTACCTGAAGGGGTAAAACAGACCATTGAAAGTGAACAAAGGGTTGCAGGGTGATGTTTTACTTTGTGGTTTTCCCGACGGGTCCCCACTCCTCCCATTTATTATGATTCTTCCCTTGTCCCAGAGATTCATTTATGAGGTCTTAGAATGAGCTCAGGAGTCTGTAGCTAAAACTTTCCAAGTTTTGTTTATTCTAATTCTAGATTTTATTAATCAGTACTTCCTTCACTAGATAATAGAACTTCAGCACTGGTCTATTGGATGAATACCTAGGGACAATGTTATTTTGGTAACAGACAGGTGTTACTCATAGTGAGGGCTGACGCTGGCAAAATATCTGATGCAGAATTCACAGAGAGCTATGGTTCTGAAATTTCACAGGAGGGCTCTGATCCTGAAATTAGAGATTTTTCGTTTTTTAAATTACCTTGGTAAATTACACACAAAAAAGTCTCTACCTTTCCCTTCATTGATTCCTACCAGAAAGCCTACTCAAGAAGAAAGGCAGTTTTAAACTTAGAGTTGATTTACTTCCAGTTTTGTGAAGCACAATGAACTTACGTCGATAGAATACGTAAGTGGACAAAATAGGAAGCATCGTCTTTTCTCTTACCACCCAGGTTCTTCCACTGACCTGGAGAGTTTTACTAAGGACCATTTCCATTGTATTCATTTTAGTAAATAACAGGCCTTTTGGAAGTCCAGTATGAATTTCGAGGTGTGTTTCAGGAATGCCTTCTGTTTAGCTTTTTATTGTGGGATGTTTTACTTGCTGACAAAATTATCTCATGGATCCATGTGTTCCTGATATTTGGGTTTCAAGAACATCACTTGTTAGAACCCTGAGATGAATCTGAACACCAGATTTAATATGAGGTATTAAAAAGAATGTAGATCAATAGTCATTTGATTTCCATACTTGAGACCACAGTCGTTTATTTTGTCATATATTCCAGAAATATATACCCAGTTTTTCAATTTCAGTGGGTTTCTTAGACTACAAATATGGTACTAACCTTTCAGATGTTCACTACTGGTATCTACTTGACTAATTGCTAAGTAACTCAACCATGGCCCTTTGCAGCTGTATGCATACTTTTTGCAACCTTGCCTTCATCCTTTTTTAGTCTATTTTCACACTCATACATAGTAGTTATTTTAGGATGCACTCACACTCCTGTGTTGAAATATTATGTGCTAATTGTGGACTTCAGAAAGTGTAATATGTTTATGGTATGTGAGGACTTTCATACAAATACATGCATCTCCATTTCTGAATACTTTTTCTCCTACACACTACTTTGTGGCCTCCTTGTACTTGCAGTTCCTTGAAATTTCTACATTCAGATGCTTTTTGCAAATCTGTCACTGAAATGCTCTTGTTTCTTGTTAATGCCTATCCAATCTATATGAACCTGTACCTGTATTTGTCACTGGATAATATAATCATTGCATGTTGTATCTTTTCCATGAGAAAGCTTCTGGAAAGCTGGGACTATCTTGTCTATATAATTTGAGCAATGAAGATTTACTATATAAATGTGAGTGCTTATCTGTAGCCATGTTTTCTACTACACGGAGAAGTGTAGTCTCCAATGAGAAGAAGGAAGCCCTTATAGAAGCAAAGCCATGGAACAGCCCTGAGTGAGTCCCAAAATCTGGTTCTTGTCTTGACGTGCATATTCATCTCCGCCCTTTTCATGCCTTCATCATTAGATTCTTCTATAAGATACTTCTAATAAATCCCCAAGTTTGCTTCAGCTGGTTCAGGTTGTGTTTGTTACTTACAACCCATATATTCCTAAGAAAGTCGAAAATTGGGTTCTCTGCAAGCAGATACTGAGGTGAAGTTTTGGGTGCAGGATGTTTATGGAGGATCAATGGCTGTGAAGTGATTGGAGAGTAAGTAGGAAGAAGTCAAAATGCAGTGTAGTTGTTGCAATCTTTGCCAAGCCAGTACAGAAGCTCTGAAACAAATACTCCTCATCAGAATGTCTCATCTTGGGCCAAAATTAGGTTTTACAGGCTTGAGTTGCTCAGTCATCTGAAGCTGCCTTAGGAAGGGCGTACTCTCAGGCGAATCGGCTCTTTGCAGCGGCGGCCAACTCTGAAAAGTCTGGGCAGCTAGTCCTTGAGGAGGGATCTGGGTGATGCATCTGGTGAAGACACAGTCCCTCCCTCCGGCTATTTAGATCCGTTTGTCCCAATTTTAGGTCTCTCTGAGGACAAAGAAAAGGAAAATTAGCAGGACAAAGTGCAGGCCCTACTGTTGAAGTTGTTTTCTCTCATCTGTTATCCAGTCCAGATTCTCCTCACAGTCACCACCTCTGGGGGCATCGGTGGCTGTCTTGGTGGCATGACCTGGACCCTCATTCCTGAGCCCTCACGTGCCCTTCCCATTCCCGACTTGATCCCAAGAAGCGGCGGGTGGATCACCTGAATCCACTCTACTCCTCCCCGCTCCGTAGTGACAACAGCAGCCCTGCCTCTTCCGCGAGTGTCAACACCCTTAAAAAGACAGCGGCTCCTCTTCTGACCTCTGGGTCTCTGGGCAGAAGGAGCACGTTTCCCACGTCATATCTGTAGCTTATAATCAAGTATCAGACTTGCTCTGTCCTCTGTCAGTGAAGTCTGTCACCCTTGGGAGCCAAGCGTACAAAGTCGCTGGAGGGTCACTGCTAATGGTGGTGAGAGCATCCCTCGATCCGAACACTGGTACCGAGAACCAAGCATCCTTCCGCTTTGGGGGACACAGCACCACAGCCCTGCAGACAGGCAGCACGTCGCTACCCGGCCGCCGCTCGCTTGGGACCCTCCACCAACCGCGAGGGTCTCTGGGAATCGCAGTCCCTGCCGGCGAGGATTCTGGAGGCCAAAGCTGTCCCAAATCGGAGGTCTTGGACGGAAGTGCTGGAACCGCAGTCACTTCTGGGAATTGTAGTTGTCTGAGGGTGGGGCTTTTGGTTTCGGGAGGCAGAGGCCGCAGAGCGTTCTGGGAGCTGTGGTTGTCTGAGGACAATGCCCTTTGTCTGGAGGCCCCCCGGCCTCCGCCGCATGGCTTTCTGTAAGTTTTTTTGTGTGTGTGGGCGCTCCTTCCCCCCACCCCGCACGCTGAGGCCACTGTGTGTCCTGGGAAGTGTAGTCATCTGGGGGCCGGGGTCGCTGTCCCTGGTGCTGCGGGTTTAGGGGGTTTTCGGTGTGTGACGGAGAGCATTCCCCGCCCCCCACGTGCTGAGGCGCAGGTGGATCGGGAGCGCAGGGGTGCGAGGCCCTCCGCCTCCCCATCGCACTGTCTCTCGCGCCAGGGTCCTGCGGAGTTCTGGGAATTGTAGTGTGTGAGGAGAGACTTCCTCCCTCCGCTGAGTTCGCGGAGGACCCTGGGAAGTGTAGTTGTCTGAGGCACGTCCTGTCAGAGGCTGGCGCCGCAGGCGTGAGGACTTCTGGGAGTTGTAGTGTGCGAGGGGAAGCTTTCCTTCCACTGTTTGCTGAGGCCCAGGTGGTGAGTCGGTAAATGCAGTTCTCTGGGACCCGCTCTGTCTCTGGCGCCGTAGTCGTGGGGGGGGGGTTCTGGCAGTTGTAGTGTGGGACAGGACTCACACCGCTGAAGCCGCGGTGGATCCTGCGGCCTGGCCCCGGGGTTCGGTCCCTGAGACTCCGGAAGGCGCAGTTTTAGCGCCCGGACGCAGACCTGAGAGTCTGGGATTCTTGGGCCGGAGGTAGGTAAAGGCCCCCCAAACCCCCAGCCTGCCCAGGCATTCCCGCAGGCAAGCCCGGGCGATGACCGTCCGGAACTCGGAAAGCTTCGCGCACCCTGCCAGAACCGCAGAGGAAGCGCGCCGTCCTGTGACCCCATTAGAAGGGACGCTGAGCTCGCGGGCGGAAGGGAGCTCCCTCGGGCTCCCCGGGCCTGCTGGGTTCCCTGACCCCGTGTGCCGAGGGCGGAGGGTTGGGACCCGCTTCCTCGCGCACCGCCCGCGGGCCTGACGCTAACGGCTCCTTTCTTTCCCTGCAGCTCTCCCAGTCTACTCCGCCCTTTTCTCCTCGGCTTTGCAGTGAGCCATGTCTCAGGTGAGCCGGTGCTCCCTTTCTTCTAAATGAAGCTGTGATTTTCAGTCCCTAGGGACTTCCGCGGACGGCCCCGCGGAACCCCAGGACCCAGCTTGGCTCCTCCCCTTCGGGCGCCGTGCTTCTCAGGGTGTCAGCTGGCGGGAGGCTGTTCCGGTGTGGGCGGGGTTTCTGACCGGGCAGGTGTCTTTTAGCAGGTAGGGAGCCAGCTGTTCTCTTGCCTCCTCTTTCTCCCTTACTCGATTGAGAAGAACTTTAAATTTTGTCTCTTGGTTTAGCTACCCTTCATGCATTTACTTATCATATTTATATCAAGCATCTAGTTTCAGCACCTGTACCTGGTCTCAAAGGGCGATCCCTGGACCAGCAGTGTCAGCGTCACCTGAGAACTAATTAGAAATGCATGTGTTTTTTTTTAAGATTTTTATTTATTTACTCCTAGAGAGAGGGGGAGAGAGGGAGAGAAACACCACTGTGACACAGAAACACTGATGTGAGAGAGAAACATCAACGGGCCGCCCCTCATAGGCACCCGCCCCTCATCAGGCCCGCAACCCAGGCATGTGCCCACTGGGAACCAACCAGTGACCTATCACTTTGCAGGTCGACACCCAACCAACTGAGCCACACTGGCCGGGACTAGAAAGGCACGTTCGTGAGCCCTACCCTAGGCCTTCTAAAGCAGAAACTGGGAGTCCGGGTCAGCAGGTTGTGTTTTGACAGCCCCTCCAGGTGGTTCTAATGCATCACCCATTCTCAGTCTTGGGGATCCAGCAATGAGCAAAACAAAATCTCTGAACTCACGGAGCTCGTTTTTCAGACATGACATCAAGTTTATTTTAGAGCAAGGAATGCTGATTATTTTTGTTTTGGTTGTGGCTAAGTGCCTGGCTGGCAGTCATGCTTCTCAAACGTGGGTAATATTGGCAACCATTCCAAGTTAGTCCCTCTGTCTTATTTACTTATTTATTTATTAATTAATTAAAGATTTGATTTATTCATTTTTAGAGAGAGGGGAAGGGAAGGAGAAAGAGGGAGAGAAGCACCAATGTGGGGTTACCTCTCCCACTCCCCCTGCTGGGGACCTGGCCCACAACCCAGGCAGGTGCCCTGACTGGGAATCAAACCAGAGAGCCTTTGGGTCGCATCCAGTGCTCAATCCACTGAGCCACACCAGCCAGGGTTGTTTTTATTTTTAATTAATTTACTTTTAGACAGGGAAACATTGATGTGAGAGAGAAATGTCGATTGGTTGCTTCTCATATGTACCCTGAACTGGTGCATGAAACTGAACCCACAACCTAGATGTGTGCTCTTTCCGGAATCAAACCAGTGACCTTTAACTTTGTGGGATGATACCCAAGCAATTGAGCCACACCAGTCAGGGCTGCCCCTCTGTTTTGTGTGTATGCGTGTGTGGGGTTTTTTTTTAAAGGTTTATTTATTTTAAGAGAGGGGAAGGGAAGATGAAAGAGAGGGAAAGAAACATCCATGTGCTCCTCTGTTTTTAGATCCAGTTCTCAGTCCTACTTTTTGTCATACTTGTCTCCAAATCCAGAGCTCTCCAAGTTTTGCTCAGGAGTCCAAGTTCCGCCCATGTTACAAATCCCACTGTTTACTCTAGGAAACAGCTTTATTCTCTATCACTAAATAATCTTTATCACTTAAAAAAGTAACTTTGCCATACATTTTGGGCTGTTACTAGCTTGGGACCTTCTTTTTTTTTTTTTTAGAAAAAAGATTGTATTCACTTAATTTTAGAGAAAGGAAAAGGGAGGGAGAGAGAGAGGGAGAGAAACATCAATGTGTGGTTGCCTCTTGCACACCCCCAACTGGGGACCTGGCCCACAACCCAGGCATGTGCCCTAACTGGGAATCAAACCGGTGATCCTTCGGTTCACAGGACAGCACTCAATCCACTGAGCCACACCATCCAGGGCTAAAATTCCTTTTTATGTCTAACAGTTATGTGGATCACTCACCAGGTGCAAAACTAGGTGTTTATTGTTCCCTCTAACCTAAAGGGAAGAAGCATTAGGTTCCAGCATGGGAGGTATTACATTCCCTGCTCTGGAGGTCCTGCCTTCTACTGCTTATCTTCCTTGTTCTGTAACATTGCTAAAATTGCCTCTGAGTTTCATAGCTACGGGCCTGGTAGCTCAGTTGGTTAGAGTATTAACCCCATATATCAAGGTTGCAAATTTGATTTCCTAGTCAGGGCCTGTGCAAGAATCATCCAATGAATGCATAGGTAAGTGGAACAACAAATTGATGTTTCTCTCTCTCTCTCTCATTTCCTCTATCTCTCTAAAACAATTAAAAATTAAATTTCACAGCTATTTCTTCAGGAATGGGGACAACTATGATAAACCTGAGAATGCATACCACATTTCAAGGGTACGACTGCTATGGACTACAACTAATTGTTATCAAGAAGAAATTCTTGCCAAATCAAGGTGAAATACACTGGTATTAAGGACAATATCCATTGCCCATTAAACACAAAGGAATTGTCTTCACTATTCATAAAGTGCTGTAAAGCCTTAAGAATTTTTATAACCAAAGCCAGAAATCCATGTTCGCATATATAATTTTTTACCTTTCAAAAAATTGTAAATTATCTCAGGACAAATCACATATTTTTTCTCTCATTTTCTTTATTATACAGCAAAACAAAACAGCTCTACTCTTACTTATACTGTCAGTGATCACTCAGAATTTGGAAAACTCCCATTGCCATTACTTGTATGCACTTTCCGCCCGACAGTGGGATGCATTGCACTACTCATCAGGGCCTCGGGGAGCACTGGTGCTTGTTGCGCAGGTGCCTGTGTGTCATTTCAGGGGTCAGTGACGTTCAGAGACGTGGCCATAGACTTCTCCCAGGAGGAGTGGGAATGGCTTCAGCCTGCTCAACGGGACTTGTACAGACGTGTTATGCTGGAGAACTATGGTCACCTGGTCGCACTGGGTAAGTGTTCCTCCTCCTCCCCCCCGCACAAAGAAAGTGACCTTTAGTGTTACTCTCGTGAACCTTCTCTCCCCGCACAAAGAAAGTGACCTTTAGTGTTACTCTTGTGAATCTTTAAATAAATCTTTATTTATTAGCCTGAACATTCCCAATGGAGGTATGTCCCCCTTTTTTCCACTAGTTTTTAAGATGGGGATTATAATGCCACCTACTCTTTAGATACCCTTTATACTTACATCTGGCATTTCTTTTAATGGTCCCTCTTTCCTGAGGATTCAAGAAGTGATTTTGAATTTATTTCATTTCTTCAAGCAGGTCTTAACATGTCTAAGCCAGACGTGGTTTCCTTACTGGAGCAAGGGAAAGAGCCCTGGCTGGGGAAAGATGTGAGAACAGATTTCTTCTCAGGTGAGTGAGTTAGAAGTTGGTGGGGAAGTTTAAAAATAACAACACAACTAGTCAGTGAGAAAGCAATACTTTTTTATATGTTGGTTAGAAAGTTTTCCCTTATAGACACCAGATACAGAGATTGTGAAGTCTTGCCCACAGCTCCATAAGGGACCACTTACACCACTTACCAGCCTGCCTTCAGTTCTCGTTGTGGCCTTTCCCTCACTTCCTCAGAGATACACGTGTCCTCTCCTTCCATCGTTAGCTCTTCTGGTCTCTGAATTTCATTTCTTTTTGATTTCTCTTCTTTGTTCTTTTTTTTAAGGTGTATGTTTGTATGTATGTATGTATATATTTTTAGAGAGAAGGGAAGGGAGGGAGAAAGAGAGGAAGAGAAACATTAATATGCGAGAGATACATCAATTGGTTACCTAACTAGGGACTGGTCCGCAACCCAGGCACGTGCTCTGACTGGGAATTGAACCTGTAACCTTTTGGTTTGCAGCCCAGTGCTCAATTCACTGAGCCAGACCAGCCAGTTATATTGTGATTTGTTATATTGTGTTATATTGTGATTTGCTTCTCAAAATTAAGATTTATGTATTTTGCATATTGTTCTTACCGTTTGTTTCATTGTATAAGTAAGTATACCCCAATTTATCCATTCTATTATTGAGGGCTTCCTGGATTGTTTGCAGTTTAGGGCTGTTGTAAGCAATGTTGTGATCGTCCCTGTGTCCTGGTCCACAGTAGGCAGCACCTGCTGCCACAGGTGTCCTGGGGGATGTCTAGGACTGGAGCTGCTGGGTCAGAGGACAATGCAGCTCTTCCACATCATTAGATAATGTCCAAATATTTTCCAGAGTGCTTTGCACAGACATACACTCCACAAATATATTAAGTGGGTTCTTGTTTTAGTTTTGTTTTGGTAGTTTGGAACAGTGCATGGTAGTATTTCAACAATTCACTGAGCTTCTGACTTACAAAGATTTCTGGTACAATTCACTGATTTGACAACTGAGCAGTTCTTTTTTTTTGATAATTTTTTTATGTTTTTTAATTACAGTTGATATTTAATACTATTAGTTTCAGGTGTATAACCCAGTGATTACACATTTATACAACTTACAAAGTGATCACCTCAATAAATCTAGTATTATCTGACACCATGCTTAGTTATTGCAATATTATCACATTATTTATGTTGTACTCTGCATCCCCATGACTATTCTGTAACTACTGATTTGTGCTTCTTGATCCCTTCACCATTTTTAACCATTTTCTCAACTCCTCTCCCATCTGATAATTATCAAAATATTCTGTCTACGAGTTTGTTTCTATTTTGTTTTTTAGATTCCACATAGAAATAAAATCATGGCATTTGCCTTTTTCTGACTTACTTCACTCATCACAATACCCTCTAGCTCCATCCATGCTGTTGCCAGTGACAAAATTTCTTGTTCTTTTCTTTCTTTTTTTTTTAATGTTTGAGTCATATTTCATAGTATTTACTGGGTTCGACAAAAGTAGGTTTACAGTTGTGAATACATGAAACAACAGTTTATTCTTGTATTATTTTCTATACAAACAACTGTAGACCTACTTTTGCTTCATCTTATTCATACCACTTCTTTATCCACTGATTTATTGGTGGACACTTATGTTGCTTCCATATCTTGGCTATTGTAAATAATGCTGCAATGAGCATATGGATACATGTGGTTTTTCAATTTAGTGTTTTGAGTTTCTTTGGATAAATACTCATAATTAGAATTGCCGGGTCCTCCTTTGACTCTTACAGCCTTTGTCCTGCTTTTTATCCTCATTGGTCTGGGAAATCATACGACAAATAGTATGCAACTAGTTCCAAACTAGTTTTCTCAGCGAAGCTTTCCTTTATCTGTTGCAGTGGATTTTTATATCTTGTCCCTGATCTTTTATACACTTTTTTATTCTAAATACTTAACTTCCATTTCTTTTCTTTTTTTAAAGATTTTATTTATTGGGCCCTGGCTGGCGTAGCTCAGTGGATTGAGCACGGGCTGGGAACCAAAGTGTCCCAGGTTCGATTCCCAGCCAGGGTACATGCCTGGGTTGCAGGCCATAACCCCCAGCAACCGCACATTGATGTTTCTCTCTCTCTCTCTCTCTCTATCTCTATCTCTATCTCTATCTCCCTCCCTTCCCTCTCTAAAAATAAAAAAAATAAATAAAATTAAAAAAAAAACACCTGATTAAAAAAAGGGTTTATTTATTTATTTTTAGAGAAAGGGGAAGGAAGGGAGAAAGAGAGGGGGAGAAACATCAGTGTGTGGTTGCCCCTCGAGTGCCCCACACTGGGGACCTGGCCTGCAACCCAGGCATGTGTCCTGACTGGGAACCAAACTGGTGACCTTTTGGTTCTCAGGCCAGCACTCAATCCACTGAGCCATACCAGCCAGGGCTTAACTTTCGTTTCTTATGTCATTGTTTTCTTTTCTGTCTTCACCCTGTTTATATTCTTAGCTACTGAAGAGAATTATTCAGTTCATATCCCCAGCGCTCTTATAGAGGTACTCAGAATACATGGAACTGGTTTACAGAAGAGTTGTGAAAGTAATTTAAGACTTTCCCTTGTTGCAATGATCACTTTCTTAACAGCTAATTCATTGCTTTCCCTCTCTTTTTTCCTTTTTTTGTGCATACCATATATAGGTATATATCTTGGTTCATTGCTTAAACACATATTAAAGAAATATGAGGTCTCTCTACTTTTCTGTAGAAGCTTACAGTCAGTGATGATAACAGGCAGCATTCCCTCCAAAGAAAATGTCAAAGCATGTTTTAGAGGAAAATGGTTTTTTTAAGTGTAATAATTTTGGGAATAATTTTAAACTTCCATAAAAGTTTGAAGAATAGTACAGAGAATACCCATATGTTTATTTGCTAACATTTTGCCCCATTTTTAAGGATAATTTAGTACATGAGTTTTTCCAGAAACTTTTGCGCCTATGTTGTATACATCATGGACTTGCATGGACTTTTAACCCTACATATTTTATAAGACTAAGAATATGAGAGAATATGTATTTTTAGAGACCATCATGTTATTATAAAATTCTCTTCCCCCCAAATAATCGATTAAGTATCTGTTTAAAATTTAGCCTGAAGATAATCAGGGCCCGTGCTCATCTATCAGAAGCATCTGGTAGAAACACTGTTACAGCAAAGCTGAGCTTCAGATATCAATGTAAAAAGTAGAGGTAGAGTGAGTAACGTAGAAGGTGATATTCAGAGAAACTTTTTGTTATTTTATTTAGAATAAGCCACTGTTCCAAAGGCATTAGGTGAACAATCTGATATCTTTGTGGGACCCGAGGAGCACTTGCAGTTTATTAGCATAATGAAATTTTCATTTTCAGGTCATTCTGGCAGCAAATAAATGGATGTGAGGAAAACTAATAACCTGTCCTTCCCAATTACTTATCTTCTTCATATCCCTCACTTTCAGTTACCTTGATTTAATTTTTCCCCTTATTCAACTAAATCTCTCTTCTGTTTGATGTCTTCTGAATTACTGGGCTTAGACTGCTTAGATTTCAAAGTCACATATGACAAATATAAAAACATTTCATACTTAATTTTTTCGTTGAAAAAGGGAGGATGGCTTTTATTTCACTCAACAGAAAATAAGAAACATTGCTGTGTTTTTTGAGTTTCAGGGTCGAATGGTGTGATCAGAGAATTTTCTCCAAACAATGTTATATATGAAAATGATTCATCCCAGCATTTGATAAAGGAGAGGATTCTGAACTACAGCCCTGAACATTCCTGTTTTAAAGGAAGCTGGAAATGTGAGGACGTTACTGAGATGCTGCAAAGAAATCAGGGATGTATCAGGCAAGTGAGAGTTTCTCATCAAGAAGCCCTGTCTCAACATAGTGTCAATGCCGTGGAGAGGCCCTTTGGGTGCCACGAATGTGGGAAAACTTTCAGTCGGCGCTTTTCCCTGGTATTACATCAGAGAACTCACACTGGAGAGAAACCATATGTATGTAAGGAATGTGGCAAAACCTTTAGTCAGATCTCAAACCT
The DNA here is from genome assembly GCF_004126475.2 of Phyllostomus discolor. Taxonomy (NCBI): domain Eukaryota; kingdom Metazoa; phylum Chordata; class Mammalia; order Chiroptera; family Phyllostomidae; genus Phyllostomus; species Phyllostomus discolor. The sequence continues at coordinate 41,127,988 of NC_040915.2, read as the reverse complement.
GGTGAAGCATCAGATGATACATACTGGAAAGAAACCCCATGAGTGTAAAGACTGTCGTAAGACATTCAGTTACCTTTCATTCCTCATTGAACACCAGAGAACACATACTGGGGAGAAACCCTATGAATGTACTGAATGTGGAAAGGCTTTCAGTCGTGCCTCAAACCTCACTCGGCATCAGAGAATTCACATAGGGAAGAAACAGTATATGTGCAGGAAGTGTGGGAAAGCCTTTAGCAGTGGCTCAGAACTCATTCGTCACCAGATCACGCACACCAGTGAGAAACCGTACGAATGCATTGAATGTGGGAAGGCGTTCCGCCGCTCTTCACACCTTACTCGACATCAGAGCATTCACACCACCAAAACCCCCTATGAATGTAACGACTGTAGGAAAGCCTTCCGTTGCCACTCCTTCCTCATTAAACATCAGAGAATTCACGCTGGAGAAAAGCTCTACGAGTGCCATGAGTGTGGTAAAGTTTTCACATGGCATGCATCCCTTATACAGCACAGGAAAATCCACACTGGAGAAAAACCCTACGCATGTACTGACTGTGAGAAAACCTTTAGTCGGAGCTTTTCCCTCATCCTACATCAGATAACTCATACCGGGGAGAAGCCCTATGTATGTAAGATATGCAACAAATCCTTCAGCTGGAGTTCAAACCTTGCGAAACATCAGAGAACACACACTCTAGAGAACCCCTATGAATATGAAAATTCATTTAATTACCACTCATTCCTTACTGAACACCAGGGAATTCACACTGTTGAGAAAACCTAAAAATGTACAGATTTGAAAACATAGCAGCTAATGCCTTACTTTGACTTGAGAGCCTTAAGTGAATGTGTTGAAATTGAAGACATTGACCCATACCTGGAGAAAGACCCCAGAAATATATGGGAAAGCCATTAAAGCTGCTTTTCTTTTTGTAATATCAGAAAATGCAGTCAGTATGGAGGGGACTCCTCATCTGGTAGGATTCCCTTACTCTACGTTTACTAGTTCCCACCAGGAAAGGGATGCAAGTCCAGTGCATGTGAGAAAGCTGCCCCTCGGAGATTAGCTCTCATTCTGCATCTGTCAGCTCACGCACGGATGAATGCATGGGTAAGGGTGCACTTTTCCCAGGCCATCAGAAAATTTATACTGAAGTAAAGTCATACATACAAACACCGTGATTTGAGAATGCCTTCATGTACCCTGCACTATTTATAAAATTATAAAGGTCTTTTAAGGAGAAAAAGCAACCCTCTACATGAACTGAATATAGATTGACTTTCTGCAGTATCTTAAATCTGTAGAATTATACTGAGGAAAACATGCCATTGTAATGGGTGTGGGAAAATCTTAGCGTTCTGAGAAGTCATACTGGAGGGAATTAATGTAGGAATTTTTTTCTTTACAGGGGGAATGTTTTGGTCTTTTTCTAAAAAAGCAGGCATATTCAGAAAAGACCTGTACATACACGTTTTGATTTATAGTTAATATGGTACTTGCTGAGACTTTCCTCCCACAGCATACATGACTCTGAAAATGCAACTGTCACGATGTCGACATGAACAAGAGTAGTGTGCTTTCCTGGAAACATTATACAAACATAATTATAGAAACATTTTTGGTGTCTTACGGTTTTAACTAAGCTAGTGTTTGGATTTAAGGTTATACTAACGCACATTTATCCTTGAATCTGACTAGACAGCTCTTAGTCAGAAATCAATGTCAATGAGGCATATTACGGGGAAATGCCAGCGTAGTTTTCCTCTTTTGTTGCATTTACAGTAAGAACATTTATTTTGTAAAACCATACTTGTCTAAATAAATTCTGTTGTGTTCACTTTCAATGTACACCTTGACCATTTTTTAATGTCCCGGGTAAAAGTTTATCTTCTCTGAAGCAACTGATTGCCTCTTATAAGAACTTGCCCCGAATCTAGTGTTTGTAATATGCAATTTAGTACTTGACTAAGTGCTTCATTTGTTTTTTCCATATATACGTAAACCTTACCCAAAATGAGAGGCTAGCATTTTCTTTTGTGACAACAGTACAGCTGCTGCTTAGTAATTACTTTTCTAGAATTACCCAGTGAGTCATTCTGTTGTGTAAACCCTCCCTTTCCCTAGTGCTGCCAGCATTGTTCCTTTCCCCAGCACCATGGGCCCCGTGGGGGATGGGGAGGTCTCAGTGAACAAGAATGTATTTGTCATTTCAAAGGTTTGTAGCATTCAGAGGTGTAGCCGTAGACTGCTCTAAGGAGGAATGGGGCTGACTGCACCTTGCCCAAAATAATTGATATTGGGATGTAATGACGGAGAACTATGTGAAGCTTGTCTGAGGAGGTTACTATTCCTCCAAATTAACTGAATTTAGGTATCTTTGGTATCTCCCTAGGAAATATTGTGAGCAGCGGGTGGGCTCTGAGTTGCCTGGCTGAATTCCTATTCCATGTCCTTGAGGAAATGATTGCAAATGGGTACCAGTGGGAAGTGGATACATTTTCCTCCTGCTGTTCTTAAAATAGCTTTTCCTCCGTTTACTGAGATTGGGTCTGGAGCTGAGGAAAACTATAATATTTTGAAGTATCTATTTTCTCTCTCTTGTAAGCAGGACTTTCTATTTCTAAACCCAATGTGACCTCCTTATTGGAGCAAGGGAGAGAGTGATGGAGAAAAATGTGACAAGAGGACTATGACCAGGTAAGTGAGGGGCAACCAGGCAGGAAGTGCCTTTACAGGAAGTTCGGCACACAGATACAGTATCTGAATCATTTTATCAGAAATAAAAACTTTCTCCTCCTTCATGTAACATCATTCAAAACTACGTAACTCATCTAAAAAGTCCTCTAATTTATTTGTGCTAAGATATTTCAAAAAATAAGAACTGTTATTCTAAAAAGCAAAAACAGATAATTCCTAGGTTATACAGGAAGAGATGTCAAACACTCGCTACTGAAAAAAGAAAATGAATACTTCGTGGATGTTTTTGGTGATACGGTATGCTTTGTCACTGCAAGAAGGTGCTGGCAAGGTTCATAATTGCTTTCTTTCACTCAATTTTAGCATATAAATCTGTTACATCTTCCCATTTTAACCATATCATTTGTTACAAGCTGTGGCACTTTCCAGAGGTAGACAATAAAATGTTGCCAGTTTTTTCAAGATGCAATTCAGTAACAATAGCAAGACACAGTAAGATATAAAAGCAAACAGCAGGAGAAAAGTATATGCTGTTGCACTTTAAATTACTTGTATAAAATTTCAGGCCAATTTGTATTGTATTGTTGAGACAAAGAAACAGTGGCAGTATATAGTGTGACCATCTCCATACATGTGAAGGGGTAAACATCCAGTTTGAACGTTTTGATCTATGTAGTGTAAGTTTATTTCAGACACAATTTTCATAGGTTTGCATACTCAAGATGTGTGAGATTTATAGGAAACATACTCAGGAATGCAGCTACAGTATTTTCATACTCTGTTGTCATGGTTACTCAATTACCCATACATTGTAAAACCATCACACTCCCAATGAACATCTCTGTCCTTTACAGAGGAGCGCATTAGGTAACCTTCCACACAGCACAGGGTACCTGTACCGGAATGTGACTCCTTATGTAACAATTTCCGTGTGAAACCTTCTGAATTAGCATTTGCCTTTAGAGTAATTCTCTTGTGTACAATCAAAGTGTACAGCTGAGTGAGTGTCATCTTTGGCACACTGCTAGATGCAGCTGTCACGTACTGCATGTCAGATACAGTTACAACTGTTTTTTACTATGACCCCTTCAACTGAATGCAATGTTACTATGAGACTGTTTAACTGCTATTTATAATATCTTCAGAAAGTCTGCTTCAAGACAGGATGCAGTATTGTGCCAGCAACCAGGTAAAGCAGATAAATTACAAAATCATTTTTAATTTTTTGTTTATTTTTATTGTTGACACTATTACAGATGTCCCCGTGTCCCCCGCCCATTGCCCACTCCACCTGGCCTCTCATCACCACACTGTTGTCCATGTCCATGGGTCGTGTGTAAATGTTCTTTGACCAATCTCTTCACCTTCTCCCATCCAGTCCCCCTTCCCTCTCTCACAGCTGTCGGTCTGTTCCGTGTGTCCATGCTTCTGTTTCTGTTTTGTCAATTTATTTTACTCATTAGATTCTACATATAAAGGAGATCATGTTATTTGTCTTTCTCTGGCTTATTTCATTTAGCATAATCTCCAAAAATCATTCTGAAAGGCATTGTGGAGCTGTGGAAGCAGAGGACTAGATGAACCAAAATGCTATAGAGGGACAATGCCTCTGAGGTAACTTGATGATCACAGGCTATCTGGCCCTTGTAAGCATTTCCTGTTTTCAGTGTGGGCCTGGGGGAAAATCACACGAGTTTTAGGGGATCACTGGTGGCAGATTAGAAACACGAGCAGCCTCATGCACAGCTGGTTCTTTCACATGGGACATTGCTGAGTTTCAGGGCTGTGCAGGCGGCTAGGGCGTTGGAGTCAAAGCTTTTGCAAGGAAGAGTGAGATGTCTACGGTGTCCGTAGTGCTTAGGAATGACAAACCCACCAGGGAAGGGCAGCTGCCTAAAGTACACGGTCAGCTTCTTCCTCAGCCATTGGTCAGAATTTGAAGCTGCTGGGGCAGGAGGTCAGGGAGACTAACCTCACACAGTCCTCGGATTTAAAAGCCCAGGAGAGTCATATCCGGAATACAAAGCTAAATAGAGGAAACATTTCAACCCAGCTCTGACGCAGCTCAGTCTGTGGTTGGACTGAAGTATTAGCCCCTCCAACCATCAGGGAGAAACTCCGTGGCAGAAGGTGACGTAACCTGGAGCCACTGTGCTTCTCTTGAACACAATGTCTGGAATACAATGTGCATTTCTCACATTACAAGTGAGTTTAAGTCATGACATACATTATTTGAGAATCTCCTGTTTGTGTTTAAAATGTCTCAATTTATGTATTGTCTTAAAAGAACTCTGTATGCTGAGGAAATGAGACACAGCCAGTGTGATCTTTTAAAAACAATTTTTCTCTTATGAAAGATTATTGAAGACCTTCTAATAGCTCTTCAAATAAAAAAAATAAATAAACTGTACCATAGCTGGTAAGGTCTTTTATGATGTGGCCTACTTTCCAACCTGGTTTCATATACTCTTCTTGCCCCCTTGCCCAGTTTTCAGTTGCTGGCTTTTCTTTTTTAGAAAAAATACGCCAAAGTCTGAGTGATAACTTCTGCTCTTGCAGAATACTACTTAAATCTTGTACCTCCCCCACTCCCCCATGGAGTCTAAAAGGAGCCCCGTGCCCTTTAACAGTACTTTCAAAAAGCTTGCCTTTAAAATGTTGAAGATAGAACACGTGGTTTTAAAAACGTAAAAAAAAAGAAACTTAAATTTATAAAAGGGACAGAATCTATATACCCAACAACAGTCTAAACAAATCTATTTACAACTTTGAAGACATTAAAAACAATGCTTTTGATAATTAAGACATCATGATGGAATTGTCTTTAAAAATATTTTAAAAATGTATATTATCAATTTAGTTATCAATTTTTATATATATCCTTCCAGGATATCTTCAGCTCATACAAATATACACTAACAATGTATATTTTATTTATTTATTTGTGTTTAAAGATTTCATTTAGTTTTAGAGAGGGGAAGGAAGCGAGAAAGAGAGGGAAACATTGATCTATGAGAGATACATCGACTATTGCCTCTAGCAGGTCCCTGATCCCAGACCTGGCTGACAACCCAGGCATGTGCCCTGACCAGGAATTGAACTGGCGACCCTTTTGTTTGCAGGCTGGTGCTCAATCCACTGAGCCACCGCAGCCATGGCAGGCAGTGCATATTTTAATAAAAACATGGTCATACTTCAGTAATTTGTAATTGTACTTAAAAAGCATAATATATTAAATACATCCCACATATCTATAAATATATAACTACACTTTTTAAAAGATTGTATTTTATTTCTAGAGAGACAAGGAGGGGGAATGAGAGGGAGAGAAACATTGATGTAAGAGAAAAAACAGCAGTTGGTTGCCTCTCTTATGTGCCCTGACTAGGGACTGAACCTGTAACCTGGGCATGTGCCCTGATGGAATTGAACTGGCAGTCTTTCAGCTGGTGGGACAGTGCCCAACCAACTGAGCCACACTGGTTTTAATGACTGGTTTTTAACTACATTTTTAATAACTGCATTATATTCCACTTTATGATTAGCTATTATTGGGAATTTTCTAGTTTTTCACTCGAGCATGAAACTGAGATAACTGCTGTTACTTAAACATGCATGCATTAAGAATTTTTTGTTTTATTTTATAAAAGCTCAGAAAATAAATATTTTGGATACATACTGCTTACCTGTCAACCTGAAAAAGTTGTATTTATGCTTCCATCAGTAGCCTAAAGGAGAACACTGCCCCCTCACCAATACCAGGTCATTTTACTCCTTTGAAGATAATGCACAACATAGCAGCATATGAACACTGGCCGTACAAAGCAAACTATATGAGCTTGTAACGGGGGAAAGGAAGAGAGGGAATGAGGGAGAGAATAGTAAACATGACACTGCAGTCCTCTCGACAGTCTTAGTTTCTGTGTGCCTGTCACGGCGGGATATCTTACTACGCCAAGTGTGACTCTAATGCTTAAGAAAAAGAAATTTTGATTCTGTGCAATTTTGCCTTATTTTAAGTTAAGCTACCACAGAAATACTAAGTAAAAAAGTTTTGAAAAACCTTAAATGTTTAAGTGAATTCCTACTATGGGCTAAATACTAGGAGTAAACAGTGAACAACGTTGACAAAGTTCCCACCGTACCAAAGCTCCCATTTGTGAGGGGAAGATACATAATTAGACAACACTGTGAGAGTGTGAACAGTTTTGTTAGGAGAATTATAGGATAATTCATCGTAAAGGATGGCCAGGTCAGGGTCCAGAGTCACAAGATGCAAGGGATATGGCCCGAAAAGACAGGTGACAATTTGAGCATGAAAGGTCAAAGGTGGGAGGATTTCAAAGAATAACGTAAGAGATTAGTGCCTTAGGTGGATCACCCTGGGAGCAGTGTTACGAACACATGAGAGGAAAGCAAGAACTGTAAACAACACTGTTCCCTGCAGCATTGCTTGTTAGGAAGCTCCTGGAGGGGAACTGGATTAACTACAGTATGATATATCCATATAATCAAATACTACATGGCTATTAAGAATGAAATAGAACTATATGTGCTGGCAGATAGGTTTTAAAAGATAAGGAATGAAAGGTGTGACAATTTTTATAAAATGATATATTTGCATATGCATAGAATACCGTCTATAACAATTTTTATAAGACCACATACTTCTATGTACATGGAACAGTCTGAGAATGCACAGTCATCTACAACGTTAACATTCAAAGGCAGTAGAAGCTGGGGACTTCCCCTTCTACTGTGCATACATAGCACAGGTGGTTTTACATTTATCTCATATGCATGTATTCGTTTCATAATTAAGAAACACCAAGAATAAAATAAATATAAGAATAAAAATAAAAATAGTGAAAGGATACTGTGGAAGCTGCATAGAAAACATACTGGAACAAAGTAAGATCAAATCAGAGAAGCCAGCGATGCCGCGGTTCCAGTAACGTCCAATGTGCTGGGTGAGACTGAGCCCGAATCTGCAGGTGCTGGCCTGCCGAGATTTTGCAGGATTTTGAGTACCACTTAAGATAATCTCACACAAGTACTATATTTGTACATCGGACATAAAATATTCAACTCTACATGCCCATGGATCTACAGTCTTTTATTTATTTAAAGATTTTATTTGTTTTTAGAGAGAGGGGAAGGGAAGGAGAAAGAGAGGATGAAACATCAATGTGTAGTTGCCTCTCACACCTCCCTCCTGGGGACCTGGCCCGCAACCCAGACATGTGCCCTGATCAGGAATTGAACCGGTGATGCTTTGGTTTGCAGGCCCACGCTCAATCCACTGAGCTACACCAGCCAGGGCTGCAGTCTTTTAGTTTTTAATAACTTTACTGTATCTCATATACTGCTATGAAGAGAATCAACAAGCTTATTTTTCCCACCTAAAAAGATGTCCAGATATACCAGTGCAGTGCTGGTGCAACTGTTTAAAGATGTCTGTGAGGAACCAGTGTTTTTATTCTACTCCACCCATGAGCCATAGTTGTCATCCTCAGGCACAACCTGGTTCCTTCCGCTCTAGGAATGGAAAATTGAAAGGGAGAGGAATGGGGAACACAAAAAGGCAAAGTAAAAACAGACAGGTCTGTCACTAATGACACTGTCTATTTTGGATTAATCGGGAATGAGGGATATGGCTACACTTGGCTGTAAGGAGGCTGAGAAGTTGTGTAACTGGGCATACTGGTCCTATGAGCCAAAACAGGGTCATCAGGATGGAAGTATGGCCTTGCTCACCTGGCTACAGCAGATCTGCCACAGCAGGGTAGAAAGCAACTCTGAAGAAAATACTAATAAAGTACTGTAGTCCAGATATTCTAAACGTAATGCACTCAATTTAGAAATCAATGAGAAGGTAACTGAAAACCTTATGTCACATATTATAAAATCATAATTCTAAACAGCTATGGATCAAAAAGTCATAATAAATATTAGACAAGTAGAATTAAGAGAATAAATTAGCGTACACCAATATGTGTTATGTAGATAAAAGAGGTTTTAAATGACTACATATGTAGCTTTAAATGCTTATTTTAGAGAACAAAGACTGAAATAGTGAAACTGTAGTCCACCTTAAGACGATGAAAAAGGTCACTCCACATCCCAAACACTTACAGGGATTCTCTCCTAGTGTGAATTTTCTTGTGTATGATAAGTGAAGAATTCTGACTGAATGCTTTGCCACACTGAATACATCCATAGGGTTTCTCTCCTGTGTGAGTTCTCACATGTCTCCTAAGGGAAGAGGAAACAGTGAAGGTTTTCCTGCATTCCTGACATTCATAGGGTTTTTCCCCAGTGTGAGTTCTCACATGCATTCTAAGGGATGAGAGACCACTAAAAACTTTCCCGCAGTCTTTGCACTCATAAAGATTTTCTCCGGTGTGTATCTTTTTGTGAACTGTAAGGTGAGAACTCGTGTTGAAGGCTTTTCCACAGTCACTGCACTTGTAGAGTTTCACCCCCGTGTGTATTCTCTTGTGCACTATAAGGTAAGAACTTGTTCCAAAAGACTTTCCACAATGATTACACTCATAAGGTTTCTCTCCAGTGTGAGTTCTCACGTGGGCCTTAAGAGATGTTTTTTGACTGAAAGCTTTCCCACATTGATGACACTCATAGGGTTTCTCACCAGTATGAGTTCGTACGTGTCTCTTTAGGGTTGAGGAATCAGTGAAGTCTTTTCCACATTCTTTACATTCATACTGTTTCTCGCCCATGTGACTTCTTTTGTGCAAAATAAGATTAGAAATCCTTTTGAAGGGTTTTCCACACTGACTACATTCATATTTCTCTCCAGTAGGAGGTTGCTCCTTTTGCTCACAGGGTGAATGATGACTAAAAGTTTTGTTTTTATTACATTCATAGGAATTTTCCACCATATCAAAATTATTTTGTATAGGAAGCATATTATGTTTGAAATGTACACCATGTTCAGAGCACATGCACTCTTTTTGTGCTGTTTGGGCTCTTTCAAGATGCCATCTATCATATTCATGACTCTCACAGAATGTCTCACTCACAGAGTTTTTCTCATTACTGTTTAGGATTGACTTATGCTTCAAACTCTCAATAGTTAAGTAACATTTATGGCAATGTTTACTGATGGAAACTCTGTTTGAAAAAGCAAGTTTTGATCTAAGTTTAGAGTTTTCTTCTAATTCATGGTAGTCACAGAATCTCTCCTGATTCGCTGTTTTCTTCTGGGTAAATGTCATTTGCTTCAAATTACCCTCTGGGATCTTGTGCTGTTTTCTGGTCTTATGGCATTCCCAGTCTTGTATTAATGTGGAAGACCAATCATCCATTGTGAATCTTACCATTTTACCACTGGATCTTTCTCCCCCCAAAGCATTCTGCTTTAGAGTTGACTCTTCGGTTGTAATTTGAATCTCCCAATTTAGATAGGTGCCTTTGGGTATTCTCCTTTTCATAGTTCTTGTCTCTTCCTGACCCAACTGGGAGGTCACAGAAGGCTTGCATAATTGATATGCCACTGAAGTGAGATTCATGTAGTTTTCCAACATGACATCTCTGTACATACTTCTCTGAGCGGAGTCTAGCATCATCCACTCCTCCTGTGTGAACTCCATAGCCACATCTTTGAAGGTCACTGGTGCCTGTACCCAGGCTGCTGGAAATCCAGCCACCATCCTTTCTTCCTCAGTATTTCTCACATAGAAACAGGCAGAGTCCTGCCCTGGCCAGCGTGGATCAGTTGGGTGGAACGTCCTCCCATAACTGAAGGGTTGTAGGTTCGATTCCTGGTCAGGACACATACCTGGGTTGTGGGTTCAATCTCTCATCCAGTGTGTGGGGGAGGCAACCAATAGATGTTCCTTTCAGGCATCAATGTTTCCTTTTCCCCTTTTCTTCCTCTCTCTCTAGAAACAATGAAAAAAAAAAAGGTCCCCATGTGAGGATAAAAATATTTAAAAAAAGAAACAGGCAGAGTCCTGTGTAGTCAGAACTCATGTGGGGGTAGGTCAACAGAGAGATCAGGATTACTTCTTCTCTTGTTTCTCTGGTCCAGTCAAGGCAATGATGCATTTCACTAAGCATCTTCCCTGTAGGTAAAGAGGCAGGTTCAGTTAAAAGAAGAAACGTGGAAATAGGTACCCACTGGAGGCAAAGGAAAAAAAAAGTCCTCCCCCTGCTTCCCACGAAGGTCTGACCAGCTCAAATCTTTACTGGACTGTACTGACGTAATCTAGTTATCCTTGGCCACCTTCCAAAACTGTCATCTTGGTTATTTATACTGGCTTGCCCTGCAGACTACTTCTCAGTCCAGGGTGGAAGAAGCATGCATTATTAAAAAAATCAAAGCTGAACAGAACCAGTCAAAAAAAGACATGGTTATTTAACTAAATTTCATGCATACTTTGCTACTTTTTAAGCTATTTTGTTAATGGAAAAATAATTTCCCTGCTTAGAAGAACAGTTTTAGTTAAATTTGTGTATTCTATGTATAACCTGGTTCACTGAATAACCTCACATATGATTAACAGGACTGATGATATGGCTGATACTTTGCCTGAATTTTATTGGAGTTGTGAAAGGTAGATATGTGAGTTTGAAACAAATGTTCATTTGATTATGTACCTTCATATAATCTCTCCAAAGTCCATATCTCCTCATGAGAAATTAGGCTATCTAAAACTTGAACGGCACGAACAAAAAGGCATGAACTATGTTCCAAGCTTTAGGAGTAAGTGCTTAACAATATTAGATGGCACCTGAACAACAATAAAAAAGTAAAATTCAACAAAGCTAAAATAAATATTAGAAGGTATAGAACTTTCCTGAACAATTTTTATAATAGCTTTAACATAAAAAAACAAAACAACAGTGTGTATACAAAAGGCTAATGAATGCTTGGAGACTTTAAGGATCATAGCAAATCATCCAATAATTTGTTATGCTAGTATCTATACAGGTCTCGCCTTTTTTTTTTTAGAATTTTTTCACTTATTTTTAGAGAGAGGGGAAGGGAAGGAGAAAGAGAGGGAGAGAAACATCCATGTGTGGTTACCTCTTGTACATGCCCCACTGAGGACCTGGCCTGCAACCCAGGCATGTGCCCTGACAGGGAATGAAACCAGCAACGCTTTGGTTCTCAGGCTAGCACTCAATCCACTGAGTTACACCAGCCAGGGCAGGTCTCACTTTTTGAAGATGAGATGATAACCTTCAAATGCGAGCCTCCTACCTCAGCATTATATTTCAATAGAGTTCAGTTTTAGTGGACAAAATTATGTCATTGGCATTTTAGACAGGTAGGTGTTATGTCCCTAAACCAGAAACATATTTGTTACTTTAGTGTATATCCTATAGAAATAGATTTGTCTGAACTAGAATTATAATCCTGGAGAAAAAGTTTCCAGGAAACAAGAGATCCAACACAAATGAGGGAATGGATGAGAGTAAAGGGAAGTCTCAGTATGCCAGGGAGCTGCACGGTAAAGAATAACCTGTAAACCCTGGCTGGTGTGGCTCAGTGGATTGAGTGCGGGCCTGGGAACCAAAGTGTCGCTGGTTCCATTCCTCGTCAGGGCACAGGCCTGGGTTGCAGGACGGGTCCCCATTGAGGGGTTTGCAAAAGGCAATCACACATTGACGTTTCTCTCCCTCTCTTTCTCCCTCCCTTCCCCTCTGTCTAAAAATAAATAATTTTTTTTAATTAAAAAAGATGGTTGAAAAGCAAAACTATTATTGTTACTATAAAGTGATAGCATAATGAACGCTCTTGTACCCATCACTCGATTAAACAGATCTGGAAATTATATTCTTAAGTACTTCAGAATTTATCTCTGAATGATAAGAATCCTTCAAAAATCATAACCAGGATATTATCACACCTATTAGATTAGCAATGATTCCTTAACATAAAAAAATACAGGCAGTGTTACGTTTTTTATGTTATGCTTTAAAATTTTTGTTTTTCTTGGATTCATAGTCCACCTAAGGTTCATTCAATTTTTTTCCCTATAATTTTAAGCCTCTTTTAACTTAAGGTTTGCTTTAGAGAAATCACATTCTGTGATGCAGCCCATTAACAGAGTAAGGGGTTAAGACCTTCAGGAAAAGCTCCTGGGCAGAGAAACAAGGTTCCCACGACCTGCCGGCCCCTCTAACCTCACCGACCGTAAAAGTGAAGCCTGCGCCAGCCCTTGCAGACCCAGCAGCTCCCGGCGCGGGAACGCCCCCCACTTGTCCAGCGCGCCGCCTGTGCCCGCGTCCCCCACCCCCGACCCTCGGCTTCAGGCCTTGGCAGCCCCGGGTTCTCCGGCTGCTTCCCGGCCAGGGCCTTGCCTGCTCACAGCAGAACTTGGGTGGCCGCCCCTCATCGCCCCTCTTATTCGTCGCGTCTCCTCAGGGTTTACCGGCTCCACCGCACTCACCTGTCGTTCACACACCTGCCTCTCCCGCCTCTCGGCGTAGGAAGGACCCGGTTTCCGGGAAGAGAAGAGAGTCCCGCGGACTGCAGCGCCCCCCAGCAGCCTGGAGGAGGGAGGGGCTCGGAGGTCTCGCGGGTGGGGGGGCGAGACTACATTTCCCAGGAGCCCTCGCTCCGCCTGGCGGAGGGATTCTGGGCTTGGCGTCACGGCCTTGATTCACGGGTGCGGGGCCACCGCTGCGAGGGTCGCGAAGTGTGCGCGAAAGCCTCGGATGGTTCGCGCGTGAACGGACGGGCGTGGGCGTGAGGGGTCTGGGCGCGCGAGTGCGCGTGGCCGCCCAGGGCGCGTGAGTGAGGCGACGGGGACGCGCGGCGAGGCGCGGGGGTGTGCGCGGACAGTCCGCCGGGCTCCGCCGTCACGCCCGCTCTGCGGAGCCGCCCCCGGAGACCCGGCTCTTTTCGAAGAGCCGTTGCTGTTGCTGCCACCGTCGTGACGGGATTGCTCCCTGTCGACCTTCCAGGGCTTCTCGCAGGTACGCGAAAATGCCGGGTGCGTGTGTACCTCGTAGTCGGACGTGTGTGGACCCTTGTGGTGAGACCGCGGCTTCTGAGCCTCGTCGTGCTGGGGAGACGGTGATCTCATCAGCGAACAGTTTTCTTCTTAACGGGGATGTTTTACCCCTTTGCATGAACGACTTCTTCCCCTGGACGGCACTTCTGGATTCCTGTCCCAGTGCGGATGGAAACGTTCGTCGGGAATGGTGACGGTGCCCCTGCCGGTGACCTTGAGCCCAGCGGCCTCGGTCTGCCCTGTGTGCAGAACTAGGCTTGTGCCGTCGCTCCCCCGCGCCCCGGCCGGGACTGGGGGTTTGAAATCGCGCGTACCGGCCCTTCTAGCGTCCGCTGAAAATGGGCACGCTCCTGCTCGTTAGAGGAGGAAATTTCTTTACAGTAAAAGTTACGTTTCTAGGAGAAACCCAGCGTGGTCACTCTGGTTTTTAAAAATACATACTACTGGATTCTACTCGAGGGTATTGTGGAAGTTAAGTGCTACCACCATTGATGACATAGGTCTACTTTTAATAAGTTTGGTAGCAGAAAGGGCCGGACAGATTCTGTTTCTCGGTTTAGTCTAAAAATAACCATTAAAATATCAGTCTTGTCGATGCTTGCAACGTTTAAGATCAGGCAGGTTTGTGTGTTGCCATAGAACAAAAACATCTGTAGCTCCTAACTTCCTGTTCTTCAGTTTTTTGTTTTTGTTTTTGTTTTTTACTCAAATAGATTAACTGGTGGTGTGTATGTGTTTAACCCAGTTTTATTTTTCGGAGACACCTCAAATTATAATTTTATTTCCCTTTGATGCTGGAGTTATTAAGTAGACATGATACAGACCATTCAACATCTAGTAGAAATGTCAAAGGAACATCTAGTAGGAGTGTTAGGAGCCCATAGATCCCACCCAAAGTACACGGAGAAGGGGAAGAATTTCAACTGTGTGTATACTGCAATAGCAGAATATATCGTTGAAAAGAAGGGAAGTAAACGGGAGACAGGATATTATATGGAATGCTACCTAACTAATTATACGGAATTAGGTTAGAGATGTCGACTGCAGTTACCATCTACCTGGGAAATAAGTACTTTAAAAAAAAAGACTTTATTTACTCTTTAGAGAGAGAGAGAGGAAGGGAGGGAGGAAGAGTGGTAGAGAAACAGCGACGTGTGAGAGACACGTTGATTGGCTGCCTCTCACACACCCCGAGCTTTGGACCTGGCCAGCAACCCAGGCATGTACCCTGACTGGGAATCGAACCTGCGACACTTTGGTTCCCAGCCCGTGCTCAATCCACTGAGCTATGCCAGCCAGGGCCAGCATTTATTAAAATTTTTTAAAGATTTTATTTATTTATTTTTAGAGAGGGAGAGAGGCAGAGAAACATCCATGTGTCGTTGCCTCTCCTGCGCCACCTACTGGGGACCTGGCCCACAACCCAGGCCTGTGCCCTGCCTGGGAAACTGGTGACCCTTTGGTTCACAGCCGGCACTCCACTGAGCCACACCAGACAGGGCTAATTTTAACTAGAAATATGTCTGAATTATGAGAAAACTTTAAAACCTTATTAAGAGATATAAAATAAAAATAAAGGATAAGTAGGAATAAGGACAGTTCTATTTATAGATTAAATTCAGTTGTCAAGAAAATAGAACTGGGCCCTGGCTGGTGTGGCTAAGTTGGTTGGAGCATCCTCCTGTAAACTCAAAGGTCACGGGTTCCATCCTGATGTCTAGGTGGCTGGTTCTGTCCCCGGTTATGGCACATAGGAGAGGCAACCAGTCAGTGTTTCTCTCACATCGGTGCCTTTCTCCCTTCCCTCCCTCCCTCCCCGTCTCTCTAAAATCAGTGAGCATGTCCTTGGGTGAGTATAAAAAAAAAAAGAAAAAGAAAATGTAACTGGGATTTTTAAAAAGAACCCCCATGCACTTTGGTCTTTTCTTTATATCTTCAGTTTCTTAAAATGTTTTGGAAGTGGCTCATTTCATCATAATTTAGTGAGAAAATTTTCTTTTTGAAGGATAAATGCTACTAGAAATGATGTGTTTTCTTGTTTGTCATCACATAATTAAAGCACTGAAAGACTAGTTTAAAAAACATTTTAGGTTTTAAATAAAATGTTTATTTTAAGGAGAAATTAGTTTCATGTTGTATTGGGTTGGCCAAAAAGCAGTTAGTTGTCTTTAACTTCACTCAAAACAATTTTATTAGATTGTATTGCGATAGCTGTCATGTTAGTGTGCATTTAAAAGAACTTACCAAAATTGGTGAATTTTTATGTAGCCATTTTAATTTTGGAGGTGGAAGGAGCATGTACTCCATATACCCGAGTGAAGCCCTGTCGGTGACTAGGCCTTGCCTCTGGGTCCTGGCCCTCAAGTGTTGGGTCTCCAAACAGAGACCTGCAGGCAGACACCTTGGGAAAAAGACACATTTTCATTGTAGGTGCTCACTACGTATTTGGCAGATGCCAGAGTGAACAAATAGAAAGGGCAAAGCTCTATGCTAGCCTCTTCTGGGGTTTAAAATGAGATTATCCCAATTTTCACACGGGAGGCGGATAAGTAAATAGTGGTGGCCTAAGAGAGAGTGTTGAATTGCTGGAAGCCCCAGAAACTGTCCATGCTGACTGCAGTTTTCAACCCATGTGCCACAAGAATTTTTAAAACATGCAGTACCTCACTATTTAGTCAGGGGCACTGACCTCTTTTCCCTTAGGTTGTCAACTAAAAAAATGACAACAACCCTGACTGGTGTGGCTCACTGGATTGGGCATTGTTCCTCAAAGTGAAAGGTTGCCGGTTTGATTCCCCGTCAGTACATGTGCCTGGGTTATGGGCCAGGTCCCTGGTTGGGGGTGTGCAAGAGGCAACCAACTGATGTTTCTCTCCCTCTTCTTCTCCCTTCTTTCCCTTCCCTCTAAAAATAAACAAATAAAATCTTTTAAAAATAACCAAACAAGGTTAGGACAAGGACCTGTGCCTGGTATCAGAGACCTCACTCCCTGTGGACACAACCCTTTGATCAATGAGCTCTGGCGCTCTCCGTACCTTTGTGAAGCCCTGTTGCTTCTGGTATCAGGGACCGTGGAAGTGGAGAGGAAGAAGTGCTAGCCTTTCCAGCAAAATTAGGGAATGGTACAGAGAGGGGGGCATTCAGTCTTGCAGGATAGAGCTTTTGCCAAGAGGCAAGAAAGGGAACGGCTTCCATGTATACGAATAGCATGTAAAGGTGTTGAGGCAGTTCAGGTAGGTTACCATGGTGATAGGGAGACGTGTGGTAGTTTGATGGGACGTTTAGGGCTAATGAGGTAGAGAAGGGCCCAACCACAAAGGATCTTGCTGAGGACTCAGTCAATTTTCCTGTCAGTTCTGGGAGATGAACAGAATTTTAATCAAGGAGTGAAACTTGTGTTTTACAGAGATGATGCTGATGTACACACTCCAGGGAGTGGGAGAGATGGAAGGCAGAGAAGCCAAGTACCATATCTAAGTCAAGAATTCTGAGGGCTTGACCCCAGGCCATGGCAGTGGAATCCAGCGTAAGAGATATTTAGGAGAGCAGATTTACAGGTAATACTCATGGGGTGTTAAAGAGGACAAAGTCTCGATTCCCAGCCAGGGTACATTCCTGGGTTGCAGGCCATAACCCCCAGCAACTGCACATTGATGTTTCTCTCTCTCTCTCTCCCTCTCTCCCTCTCTCCCTCTCTCTCCCTCCCTCCCTCCCTCCCTTCCCTCTCTAAAAAAAATAAAATCTTAAAAAAAAAAAAAAGAGGACAAAGTCTAAAAAGACACCAAGCATTGCTGGGCCACTAGATGTCAGTTTTTTCCCCCAGAAGGAATGTGTTTTACAGGGAAGGTGTTCTAGAATGGGAGAGGAATTACTCCGGGATGGGGTAAAATTGGCAGTAGTCCGATCTCAGAGTACCTTGAAGTATTTGTGAGTGACCAGTTGGAGTCACTCCCTGTCCTCCTTCACATTGTTAGAACTAGCTGCACAGAGAGTTTCAGGCAGCACTTTTGATCATTTGGGCAGGTTAACTATGGAATTTCTTACTTTCTGCAGCCTTTCTGCCTTTGCCGTGGTAAAGCTGGCTCTCACCACGGTGGGATCTGAACGAGCCGCCTCTTTTGACAACTCGTAGTTCTCAGCTTCATAGTCTCTGCTTGGTTTAGCTAATATCTTGGGTGGCATCATTTTTTTTGAAGGTTTATTTTTTATTCTTATTTGAGGGGGAGGGAGAGAGAAACAGTGATGTACGAGAGAAACAGCAATCATTTGCCTCCTGCACGCACCCCAACCAGGGATGGAACCTGCTACCCAGGCATGTGCCCTGACTGGAAATAGAACTGGGGATCTTTCTGTGTACAGGACAATGCTCCAACCAACTGGGCCACACTGGCTGGGGCTTGGGGGCATCGTTTATTAGTTTAAGGGATTCACGCCTTTCAAAACTGTCGAAGTAAGAAACAGCAAAGTCATTTTATTTACTCCATTCACGTGGAAAATAATAAAATGCCAATAATCTCTCTAGATCACTGGTTTATTGTACAAGGGTATAACTCAGGAGCAGCCAGATGGAAGAGATGCCTAGGGCCAGGGGTGTGGGGAGGAGCAAGATCCTTCAAGCCCTCTTCAGGGCACCACCCTCCTGCATCTCTACATGGTCACCTACTGGAAGCTCCCAGGTGTTTTCTTAACAAACGAGTAATCATTACCATGTGTCTGGCAGTGTTCTGTGTGTTTTACAGATATTGACTCAATTATCATAATAACTCTGAGGTAGGACTATTTTGTCCCCGTTGTACAGATGAAAAGACTGATATCGAAAAGTTAAGAAACCACCTTATAAGTAATGGAGCAGGTTTTTGAATCCAGGCAGTCTGGCTGCAGAGTCTGTGCTGTTAGGCACAGTTAGAGGTTAGTCTGAGGTTAGGGGGCGAGGTTGGGCTAGAACACAGGGTGGTCTATTTGTTGTAGACAGAACACTTGGTCCCGTTGTGTGTCCTGCAGTGGGATAGACAATGGGGACAAAGCAAGATGTGCTTTGTCCAGAGAGTACCCTGGGGCTCACTGAAAATTGAGAGTGGAAAAGACTGAGGACTCAACGTTTTAGCCAATCATGATTTTTGAAATCATTACAGAAGAATGAGAAGTACCAAAGAGGAAAACTAGGTGAAAGAGGAAACAGTCTATAAAGAGCTTCAGGGACAGTTGAGAGGCCAACAGTGTCCTTTGCAACAGGGGTCTTTGGTGAGATTTGTTCACCGGTGGGGGCAGAAGCTATAGTGCTTGTATTTACATTAATGTGCATAGAAGTGAAGTGGAAATTATTAACACCTCAGAGGGCAAAGTGGGTAAATCATATAAAGAAAACAAGATACAAAAAAGCTGTAAATGTAGACAAAGCGAAAATACTCAAACAGTAATCAAAATATGGAAATTTAAAATATAGTCTAAATTTAAAACAAGTTAAAAATACAATGTTTATAGACTTCTGCTTCTGGCCAAGATGGAGTAACAGGGAGTGGATTTACCTTCTTGCCCAAACAACCCAACAACAAAAAGACAAAGTACATGAAACAATTGTTTGAAGACGCTGGATGTCAGACAATGCAGGACAGCCATCCCTGTGAGGTGGAACACCAACGAGGTAAGCCCTCTGATCGCCTCAGTTCACTGCCCTGAGAGGGTTTTCAGGTCACAGCCGAGGATGGAGAAACTGACGTGGAGCCCAGCAGTCTGCCAGTGTCAGGGACGTGGAGCTGAGAACCTGGGGAGAGCAAAGCGGCTGGAGTGTGCAGGACAGGCACCGGAGAGGGCAGCGCCGCAGAGGGCCTCCCTTGCATTGTCAGAGCACAGGTTGGCATGCATGTGTGAGGGGACGACCAGAGGCCAGCGAAGGAATCCTCTGAAGGGTGAGAGGGAATAGTACCCGACGTTCACGGGGGTAATACTGCCTGCTACTACTGTCCAGACTGGGAAACTCTGAAACTAATTCCCAGAGTGTTGGGAGTGAGCTTTATCTGTAATGCCCTGAAAGGAAAAGTAACTGTCTACTTCAAATCCTATAGT
Organism: Phyllostomus discolor; assembly: GCF_004126475.2. Taxonomy (NCBI): domain Eukaryota; kingdom Metazoa; phylum Chordata; class Mammalia; order Chiroptera; family Phyllostomidae; genus Phyllostomus; species Phyllostomus discolor. The sequence continues at coordinate 41,108,236 of NC_040915.2, read as the reverse complement.
CAGCAAAAATCCATTTCAACAACAAAGGTAAACCAATGTATAAAATGGGAGGAAATATTTAGAAATCATATATATCTGATGAGGGTTTCATATCCACAATATAGAAAGAACTACAGCTTACCAACAAAAAGACAAATGACCCAGTTTAAAATGGGCAAAGAACTTGAACAGACATTTCTTCAGCCATTAAAAGGAATGAACTTCTTATACATACTACATCAAGGATTAACCCTGAGAACATGCTAAGTAAAATAAGCTAGACATAAAAGCACAAATACTGTATGCTGTACTTACAGGATATTTCTAGAACAGGCAAATTCATAGAAACAAAGTGTAATAGATTAGAAGTTTCTGAGGTTTGAGGGGAGAGAGGAACTTGCTCAATGTTTAGGAATTTCTACTTGTGGTGAGGAAAAAGCTTTGGGATTAGTAGTGATGGCTGCACAACATTATGGATGTAGTTAATGCCACTGAGTTATACACAACAGTGGTTAACAAGGCAAATTTTGTTGTATATATTTTGCCATAATTTTAAAGATTAACAGTGTAATATACCAAAATGTACTGATTTTGTGCACTTGAGGTGAATTGTATATGGGAGTTAAATCTCAACAAAGCTGTTGAAAAAGGATACAAAGGCAAAATGAAGACATTGTCACATTTACAAAAGTTGGAACAATTTATTACCTGCAGAAACATTACAAGAAATGTTTAAAGATGTCATTCAGGGAAAAAGGAAATGAAACCAAGTGGAAATCACTATCTACCAGAAAGAGTGACGGGCAGTGCCAAGTACTTAAGTAAATGTATATTTATTTCTTCATAGGTAAGTACCCCTAAAAGGTAATTGGCCAAGTATTAGCGTTCTATTACTGTGTGACAAATTTCCACAAATTTAGCAGCTTCATAGAGTACCCACTTACTAGCTCATAGTTCTGTAGGTAGAATGATGTAGTGTGTGTGGGTTTTCTGCTCAGATAGCCAGCAGCTGACACCAGGTGTTGGCAGGTCTGAGTTCTCACCTGGAGGGTGAGGGGGAGCGTCCACTTCCACACTCACTCGGAGTTCTGCATGGCTACAGGACAGCTCCTGTTTCCTTGCTGGCTGTCTGCCAGGTGCCACACTTCTTGCCACATGGAACCGTCCACCTTTAGGCCAGCAGTGCACATCACATGTGTCTTGTGCTTTGATTTGCTTCTGCAGTCAGTTGGAGAAAACACTTTCCTAACCTGTAAAGTAAGGATGTTAGATGAAGTCAGGTTTTGGGGTTTTGTTTGATTTCCTCAAAAAAGAGAATTTGTAGCAGTAGAACAGTTTGATTCCAAATGAAATTTGGCACTGAACTCGGGAGATTAAGGGGGGAAAGGCAATCTACCTGGCTCTTTTCTTCCTCCTCTTGGGAACTTTGGAATATCTCTGAGGTTCCTCCATGTGGTAAGAGGGAGTCTGGGCTGAGGATTTATGAAACATCCCAGCCACAGCAAACTTATGTCAGGTTTCTTCCCATTCCCCAGCTTTGCCTTTTCAGATCCGTCATTACTCTGGAAAGCATCATCGCGAACGCAGAGGGCATGGAGCCCAAGTCACTGACTGCCCGGTCCCCTGTAAGTTGAGCTGCCTTCTTTGTTTTCCAGCTGAGAATGCCTTTTTGTTATCCAGGCTCTGGAGTTTGGCTACCACTTCAGAAATTGTGTTTCAGACATTCTCCTCTAGGAGACTAGCACCATTTTGTTTGTTTTATTTGTAGAAGTAGTTTTCTAACTTCCTTTTCTGTCAAAGAAACAAGTTTATCAGTCACGTGGGCAGGAATCATTGAGGTAATACTGAGGAATGAAACCCTCCCTGTGTGTCCACAGGAAGGAACTGAGCCCATAGCAAGCTTCCTCCTCCAACACAGGATGAAAGAGCTGAGAAGGGCGGTGCCTGTCAGGGTTTCTCTAGTCCCTGGCTGTCCCGGGTGTGGCTTTGGCCGTGTGAGCTCCCACGTGGTGCTGGGGAAGGCCCTGCGGAGGGACAAGTCATACACGTGTCGAGGGGCGATGCAACCCAGGCAGGAAGAGCCACAAGGAGGAAGGAGCCTGTGGGAGCAGCGTGCCCCGAGAGACCAGATCGGGGACGGGGCTCCCTGGCCCCAGTCCGCTTCTTCCCCCCAGGATTCCTCTCTTGTCGCCTCCGCATACGTGGAGAACCCCACCAGAAAATGATGCAGGTTTTGTCTCAGCGGCCCTCCAAGGTTAGAAGGATTTGAGAGAGGAAAATTAGCTTATTATATTTACTGTTTTTGTTGCTCCTCTTGAATTCCTGAGATTTAAGGTTTCTCTCTGATATAGTTTCCCTTCTGCCTGAAGGAACTACCTTTCTCACGTCTTTCAGAGCAGGTCTGCTGGAGACAAGTGCTGTTAGTTTTACTTCATTTGAGAATGTATTTGCATCATTCCTAATGGATATGTCCATTGGACATAGAAATTCTGGCCTGACAGTTGTTTTCTTTCAGCGTTAAAATATGTTATTTTACTGTCTTCTGACTTTTAAGGCCTTTGATGAGAAATCCTCAGTCATTAAATTAGGTTTTTCCCCCACATGCAGTCATCAGTTCTCTTTGATGTGGCATTATAATAAAGGCCTTACGTCTTTGTCTTTTGTTGTTGTTTTTTGTCAAATTGTCTTGCTACTATAAAAATATAATATGTTTCATTTTTACACCAATAAATATTTAGAGAAAATGTTTTAGATAATTATTTTAGGCCATAAAACATGGCTATGTTGGCCTGTTAAGCATTAAGTTACCCCGAACTCAAGACTGTTTCTTTCTCTTTTCCTGCCTTGAATTATGTTCTTTATTTCACATAAAATAAACATAGATTAACTTTTGGTTTCTGGTTCTCTTTGCTGTAACTGTTTATAGTAAACTTGATTTAAATAAAAGTGGTTCTGACAGTTCCTAAACCTCTAAAGCATAACAGAACTGGTTTTAGGACTGTAGTCATCCAATGCACCTAAGAGCTGCTATTCCTGTAGGCCTTGACCAGCATCCAGCACAAATACCACTGACTCCTGGGGTAAATTCTGGTCCACCCTCTGTCCCTGCACTAGCACTGTCTACCTCATCTCTCTTTCTGTCAGTCTTCAGGGAAGGGAGGGCAGTGAGGTGCATCAGACTTACTGCAAACTTGTTTCACGGTGCAGACACTAGTGACCTTCAAGGATATACACGTGAACTTCACCAGAGAGGAGTGGAATCTCCTGGATGCTGCTCAGCAGATCATGTACAAAGATGTGATGCTGGAGAACTACAAGAATCTGGTGTCCGTGGGTAAGGCTAACCTCTGTTTTTGGAGATGTACTCCCTGTGGCGATTTTGGTTCTTTGTTGATCAAAAGCTGTGGACCCTGAAGTGTGTATCAGAGTGTGAAGTTCAGTTCAGGGACCTAATTTCTTCAGTGCACAGAACATCATTTTTGTATTCCGGCTTTTGTGAAAAATAAATTGTTTTTGTTTGTTGGATTTGTAAAAAGGCACCTTTTGATGCCTCTATAGCCTCACCTTCTCTGCTCTTCAGAGCTTCCCAGGGCTTTGAAGGGCTTGGGGGTCCGGGTTAAATCTGGGATGCTTCTCTGTGTCTACCTCAGAGCTCCCCAATCCTTGCCCAATTCTTTATCTTTCACTGTGACCAGGACATCAGCTTCCCAAGCCAGATGTGATCCTCCAGTTGGAGAAAGGGGAAGAGCCATGGCTCGTAGAGAGAGGCGTTCGCCAAGACACCCGTCCAGGTAAGGACAGAGTAGAGGCTAGCATCCCTGGAGATAGTGGTCACTCGTCTCATTTCTGAGAAATCTCAGTTTATTTACCCTCTACTTCCCCTGGCTAGTCTTTCTACAGTTTTGGCATTTGCATACGAAGACAACAGTGCCTTCTTTATTAAAATTACGTTTCTCTTGATGAGGTTGGTTTGATCCCTGCTTAATACCACCAACTCTAGCATCCCCATTCTGTCATTTTTACAGAACCCATTTTTCTCTATGCTTGTCTCTCCCCCTTTCACGTGGACCTTCCCACAGCCTCTCTGTAGGCTCTGCAGTGGGACCACTGTCCTCAGTTGTCCCTGCCACTTAAGAAATGCAGCACCGCTCACCTGTGCCCACTGCTTCGCTCTCCTTGTCCAGAACTGCTGGTCTCACCCACCTGCGTACCTAATCCATGCTGGCTTTTTATTTAGTGTTTTTTTTTTCAGTGTATACCTATTTTATTTCAATCTTAACACATAAAATGCAAACCATTTTGTGGATTCCTGGCATCACTTCTTTTCCCAACTTCCCTGTGTATAGAAAGTCAGCCTTCTAGGTTAAGAGATAGAAAGTAGTCTTTTGTTTTCCTCCTCCTTTATTCTCTATAAGCAATCTTTTCTCTCACCTTTGTTTCTGAGCTCAACATTCAGACATTTTTCTCCTCAGACCTCGTGGGTATTGCTTGTCTGAGTCATGCTGTGACAAGCTGACTTCACATGCGCAGAACAGCCAGGACACTTGCTGGTGACGCTCTCCAGGTTTCTGTAGACATCGAGCTTTCCAAGCTCAGAGCAGCCTGCAGGTGTTTCCGTCTGATACCGAACACGTGTGCCTGGGCGTTTCCCTCCATCTCAGGCTTTGCGTGTGATGTAAATAAAGCCCTTCAGAATTAGCTGCCCTGTGAGTTTTCCCTCAAGTCCTTTCTCTGTGAAACCTTTGTAACTTCTCATCAGGTACAGCTCTCTTCCTTTCCCAAGCCTCCACTTTGGTTAAGTTCACAGCAGATCCTTCATTGACATCATTTAGTTCACAGTTTCGCGACAGCATTAATGTGATGCCATAGGATGCAACTGTTGTTTATGTCAGTTAGCCTAGGGTGAAAATGGTTTTGTTTTATGTTATTTCGCCTGAAGTTGCAGAACCTATTGATAATGTTGAGGACCTACTGCACTTTTAAATATCATAAACCCTTTTTGACTTTTTTTCCCATTTGGTCTTACAAGTGATTGTACCAAATTCCTGTTTCAAGGGTAGGTCTTTAAATACACTTAAGAACTTGGTCAGTCAGCCGCTCTCAAAAACGCATGGGAGACAAGATTGTTCTCTGTTTTCTTTCATTCTCTATTAGTTTCTTTATTTTCTCCATTCACGTGCTCATTTATTTAGCAAGCTTTCCTGGATGTGTGTTGACAAGTATCCAAAAATAATTGACTAGATACAGTTGTTTAGATTTTTATTGAGAGTTTGTTATCCAAAGAAATACTAAAACTTTACATGCTCAAACACATGTAACACATACAATCTTACACAGCAAATACTATGTCCTGGGGTTACAGATAACCAAAGTGATTTTTGTAAACTTTATCGACTGGTCTGAGTCCAGCACTAGTTGTGCAGAGGTGAGATTAGCACCTGTGTCTGGGTAACTTCTGTGTGGTGGCTCTTCCAGCCTGCCGCCTGGCCCCTGTGAGGTTCATTATGGCAGTCATCTGGGCATTATGCTGCAGTGCTTTGGTGCTGTAGATGAGAGGTACTGCCTGACATGGCTGCATTTGTGATTCGGGAACATTAAACTGGCTGTAGTGTGAAAAAGGCATGTTGGGGAGTGCTTGGCAAGAGGTAGACACTTAGGTTCTTATGTCATTAATAGTCGGATTAGAACAAGGGAGTGCAGCCTGTCCTGTGGGATTTCCTTTACTGACTCCCTCACCACTCGATATCCTGATCCTATGTGTCACACCCAGCCCTGTGGCTTCCCCTTGCTCTCTTTGCTCCTTGTATGTACTGTGTTGCCCGGCACATTTCCTGTTTACTGCTATGTTCTTCCCTTTCTCATGCTCTATCCAGGTTGTAGAGCCATGTCTGAAAGCACTTCTACATGACTTACATACTTGGTCTCCACATATACCCCATCATTCTAATGTTAGTACTTTTTTAATTATGCAGCGCTTTTTCATTTCTTTCAGATTGGGATACTGCAGTTGAAATTAAGTCAATTTCCAATAAGAGCATTTCTAAAGGTAAACAATCCTATGACATTAAAATGGAAGGAATGGCAAAGAGTGATCTCTGGTATCTGTCATTAGAAGAAGTTTGGAAGTGTGAAGACCAGTTGGACAAGTATCAGGAAAGCCAGGAGGGGCATTTGAGGCAAGTGGCATTCACCCAAAAGAAAGTACTTACTCCAGAGAGAGTCAGTGGAAATGGTAAATTGGGGGGAAACTGTCTCCTTCCTGCTCAGCTGGTACTGACAGAGTACTTCCATAAACATGAGTCACGTGCTAAAAGTTTAAAAGGTGATTTGGTTTTCAGGGGTCATCAGGAAAGCTATGTAAGTAATAGCAGTGAATGTGGCCAACCCTTCTGTCAGAACATTCACCTTATTCAATTTGCAAGAACTCAAACAGGAGATAAATCCTACAAATGCCCTGATAATGGTAACTCTCGTAGTCATGACATATCCCTTGGTGTATCGAAGGGTATACACAGAGAGAAACCCTATGAGTGTAAGGAATGTGGGAAATTTTTCAGCTGGCGGTCTAATCTTACTAGGCACCGGCTTATTCATACTGGAGAAAAACCCTATGAATGTAAAGAATGTGGGAAATCTTTCAGCCGGAGTTCTCACCTCCTTGGACATCAGAAGACTCACACTGGTGAGGAACCCTATGAATGTAAAGAATGCGGAAAGTCTTTCAGCTGGTTCTCTCACCTTGTCACCCATCAGAGAACTCATACGGGAGACAAACTGTACACATGTAGTCAGTGTGGGAAGTCTTTTGTCCATAGCTCCAGGCTTATTAGGCACCAGAGAACTCATACTGGAGAGAAACCTTATGAGTGTTCTGAATGTGGGAAGTCTTTCAGACAGAGCACACATCTCATTCTGCATCAGCGAACTCACGTTCGAGTGCGACCCTATGCATGCAATGAATGTGGGAAGTCTTACAGCCAGAGGTCTCACCTCGTCGTGCATCACAGAACTCACACTGGACTCAAACCCTTTGAGTGCAAAGATTGTGGAAAATGCTTCAGTCGAAGTTCTCACCTTTTCTCACACCAGAGAACCCACACTGGAGAGAAACCATATGAATGCCATGACTGTGGAAAATCCTTCAGCCAGAGTTCTGCCCTCATTGTACATCAGAGAATTCATACTGGGGAGAAACCCTATGAATGTTGTCAGTGCGGGAAAGCCTTCATTCGGAAGAATGACCTTATTAAGCATCAGAGGATCCATGCTGGAGAAGAGACCTATAAATGTGACCAGTGTGGAATCCTCTTTAGCCAGAGCTCTCCACGTATAGTCCATCAGATTGCTCACACTGGAGAGCAGTTCCTAACATGTAATCGCTGTGGGTCAGCACTTGTCAACAACCCTAACCTTATTAGATACCAGACAAATCATATTAGAGAAAATACTTATTAATGTAATGAACATGGGAAATGTCTCATAAAAAACAGTAACTTTATTTAGCTTTGGAGAACTCCTAGAGAGGAACTGTGCAAATGTAGTCCATGTGGAAATGCTTTCAGTCTTGTTGCTGCCCTTTTCCGTGCTAGACACTTGGTCTTAGAGTGGGGGGGGAACCCCACAGATTCCACTTTAGTACACAAATACATTGGATTTTATCCTTTCCTCAAACTTAATGAAGGAATTGGCCTGGGAGCATTGTTGACCAAGCTCTGAGCACTAAAATCTGATGAGGAACCACTAAGTAGGTGAGTTGTTGAGAGGCGATGCAGCTTTCTTAGCTTCTTTAAAAAAGTAAATAAATAATGATAATGCTGCTTCAAAAAGGTAAATGACAGTTGTTGCTGAGAAAAATAGAAAATTGACAGCTATTATAACAAAAGATGGAACATAATATTCCAGTGAATTGATAGGCCATTTTTACTCTCTTCTCGGATACTTAATGTTGTGTAACCTGTTTTATGTGTCTGATGTGACCATGTTTTGGTTAGTCAGGAAAATGAAAATCCTTATAATGGAAAACAACACATTTGCTAGTAGTAGTACCTATTGTAAAGTATATTTGCATGTGGGCAAGAACTGGAAAAGTATCTATGGATAAATGAATAGAATGGATTTGTTAGATAACGGGATATGAGTGAGTTTTATAGTTTATTTGGTGTTACTGCAATACTCTAATGAAGGTATTTTTAAATATAAAAAAGGATATCTAGTTTCTGTATTCCACCATTAAGGAAGCTTAAGAGGCACCTAATAGCAAACTTTGCCATTAATTCTAAGTTATTTTGGGTTATAGAGTTGTATTCTTTGAACAGGGCACTAAAGTCTCCTGTGAATTTGAAAATAATGATTCTCTGGACTTTGGGACCTAGAGGAACTTAGGGTATTTCGAACACACCAGGGAGGGTTTCCATTTTGAGTGGGAGCAGGCACCTGGGTAATACTTGGAGCAAGTATGCTCGGGATGTAAACACAGCACTACCCAAAAAGCACCTTCCTTCCAAAGTAATCTTTTGTCTTTACAAAGAAGACTTGGGCCCTGGCCAGTGTGGCTCAGTTGGTTGGGCCTCATCCCACAAATGAAAAGGTCACAAGGTCAATCCCCTGTCAGAGTACATGGCTAGGTTGAGGGCAAACAATGGATGTTTCTCTCTCACATCGATGTTTCTGTGCCTCTCTTTCCCTCTCTCTAAAATCAATAAGCATGTCCTCAGGTGAGGATAAAGGGGAAAAAGCAGACTTGGTGATTAAGAGTATGAAGCTTAAGTTAGACTTAAGTTCAAAGCCCACCCCTGCCCTAAATTTGCTGGGCAAACTTAGGCATGCTACCTAGCTCCTCTGTGCCAGCTTGTGGCTATCCTCTGTGAATTGGGGATAATATTACTTACCTTGTAGGGTTGTGGTGAGAGTTAAATCAGTAAACATATAAACAGTTTAGAATAGTGCCTGGTGTACTAAGTGCTTTACAGTTATTAACTGTGATTATTAATATTGTTATTGCTTCACCCTAGTGTCATTTAAAACTTCCTGAGTGCTAATAAGAACTCCTTGAATTCTCAATTCCCTTCCGGTCATACATGTTTTTCCCTTTTAGATACATCAGAATTTATCAACATGAGGATATCATTGACCCATAGTGGGTGTATGGATTCATTTCTGAGGATCAATTAACAAATTTTAAAATTTTATGCAAAATCATTGTGTTCTTGCAAAGGTTTTTCTTTTCTTGGGAGAGGATCCTAATCTACAGATTCTCTGGTAAGTCCATAATTTGGGAAGAGAATCTGTCTTAATTCTGTTTCATTGTATAAATGGCTCTCCTATGTGTAGGGACTGACCATTATTTGCCATTTTCTAGCGAACAGAATATCTGTTAAATGCTCAGTGATTGATTTTTGAATGATAAATATTGAGACCAAACAAAATCTTTATATCTTTCCCAGGAGAAAAATCTAGAAATGATTGTTAGCATCATGAGACAGCAGAACTACAAGGAACATGGACTGTTTAACTCATGCTCTTCATGGTACAGTTGAGACACTGTGAGTTGGCCCAGGGCCTCACGTTTTGAATGAAGTCAGACCCAGACCTGGGTCGCAGGTCCCTCGATCACTGCTGCTCTCTTAGTGCTCATGTGCCATCGACACAGGTGACATAACCCTCTCAGAGCCGGTTTTCATTGTGAGCAGGGCCTCTTTGTGGGAATGGAAGAGGAGTCCCTTCACTCAGCCCTGTGGGCTTTCTAATGGCCAGCGGATCACTTTTTCTCAACTGTAAAATGGAGGTACTACTAGTATCTACCTCAGAGAGTTGGGTGGCTTAGTGTGATAATGTGTATAATGTATTTACAACAGTGTCTGGCATGTAGTAGGTGCTGTAGGTGTTGGAATGTGGGAGGAGATGTGTTTATGGATGATCAATGAAATGTTACTTATGATAGTGCAAAGTTTACAATATATAAATGTATAATAGCAAAAGGATTATAGTATATCTATGTAATATTATGCAGACATTAAAATTATGCAAAGAAAGTTTGGTAACTTAGGAAAAATGTTGATGCTGTCATGTGTTAGGAAAAAGCATGGTAAATAATTTTCAATATGGAATAAGCTCAAATATGTAAATAAATGAACTGTAAAAAATGAAACGTGCTCAAAACTCTAAGGAACTTTGTTAGGAGATTAACTGCAGTTAACCTACATATTAGGAGATTTGGCATTTACTTTTCTGTTCTTTCAAAAGTCTCTTCAAAGAATACCGATTACTTTTAGGACCAGGAAAATAGTCTTGAAGGTGATGGAATGTTTTTTCTTCCAAAGGTCTTATCTACAAATAAGTTAGAACTTTAAGGGAATTGGGTGAGGTCACAGGATTCAAGATCAACACACAATAATTGATTTCAATTCTAGCATTGCACAATTTGGAAACGAAGTTAGAAATACAATCTCATTTACAATGGTACAAAAATGTAAAATAGATAAATTAATGAATGAAGCAAGTTCTGTACAGTAAAAAGTGTAAAGCATTTCTGAAATTCAGGAACACATACTCAAGAATACATACTGGATGATAAATGGAGAAATACCCTATGGCCAAGGGTTGGAAAACTAAATATTGTTAAGATGGCAGTTCTCCCCAAATTAATTTTTAGGTTCAGAGGCATTTGTGTGGAATTAGACAAGCTAATCAAAAATGTGTATGGAAATTTAAAGGACCTAGGATAATCAAAGCAATTTAAATATAAGAGAACAATGTTGGAGGGCTTCCACTGCCTGATTTCAAAGTTCGCTGTAGAACCACGGTAATGAAATGTTGGCATGAGGATAGATACAGATCAGTAAAACAAGAGTCCAGAAATGGACCTCCACATACATTGTCTACATTTTGATACAAGTGCCAAAATAATTCAATGTGGAAAAGATAGTCTTTTAAACCAATCATGTAAAAACTGAATATTTTTATTGGGGAAAAAAACCTTTTACATAAAAAATTTTTTTCAAAATGCATCACAAACCTAAATGCTAAAGTTAAAACCTTTAAATATCTAGAAGAAAAGAGGAAATATTTATGGCCCTGATCTAGGGAAAGATTTCTTATAGCACAAAAATCATGAATCATAAAGGAAAAATTGGCAATTGGACTTCTTAAAAATTAAAAACTTCAGGTCTTTCGAAAACACTATCAAGTACATAAAAATGCAATCCATAGACTAGTACATATTCACAATACATGTATGTGACAAAGCCATGTATCCAGAATACAAAGAACCCTGTAAGTCATATAGCAAGACGACAAACCAATAAAGACAGTATTTTACCAGATGCTTCACTTATAGGAAGACATGACTGTCCAATCAACCCTTGTAAAGATGCTCAACATCATTAGTCATCAGGGAAATGCAAATCAAAACCATGATGAGATAGCATTTCACACCCAGTGGAATGGGATAAAAAGTGGGCATAGCCCTGGCTGGTGTAGCTTATTGGATTGAGTGCGGGCCTGTGAACCAAAGGTTTGCTGGTTCAATTCCCAATCAGGGCACATGCCTGGGTCGCAGGCCAGGTCAGGACCCAGGAAGGGGTGTGTGTGAGGCAACCCCACATTGATGTTTCTTGCCCTCTCTGTCTCCTGCCCTTCCCCTCTAAAAATAAATAAATGTTTTAAAAAATAAAAAGTTGAACAATTAAAATAAAATTTTTTAAAAAATTAGAAAAAAATAAGAAGTGGGCATAACCATCCTTAGTAAGGATTGGTGATGTTAGAAGCCTCTTACATTGCTGGTGGGATTATAAAATAGTGCAATCTCTATGGATAACAGTTTGGCATATCTTCAAAATGCTGAACATATACCATTACCACATGACCCATCAGTCCCATTCCTTGAAAATGTAAACAGATGATGTATATACTAATTCACAACATCTGAGTGATAAACAAATTGTGGTTTAGCCCTATGATGGAATAGTCCTCAGCAGTAAAATATAACTAATGATCCAGTAGCATGGTGAAATCTCAAAGATATTCTAAGTACAAGAAGTGAGACACAGAAGAGTAGACACTGTTTGACTGCCATCTATAAAATTCTAAAGCAGTCTCTCGCGACGACATACGTCAGTGCTGCCTCTGCCTGTGCGCGTGCGCGGTGGACTTCACTGTCCACCGGACCGTAAACTATCTGGATCTTCGTGGCGGTTCCTTGAGTGTTACTTACTGAACACCCTTCATACGGACCCAGGTTGCTGTATATACATTATACCTCAGTAAATCTGATTGAAAATACCCTGAAAAGCAGGGAGTTCTGGGAAACAAGAGCTGCAGCTCCAAGCGAATGCTAGTAACAGTAGTAATTGTAATTGCTGATTTTTAAAACTGCAGTTTAATATGAGGTAGCCAATCTACTAAGCCTTTTAATACATTAGATTATAACCCTGTGAGGAAGATATTATAGCCCCTATAGTTAAGGCACCTAGATTTTGGAATTTTTAAGTAGTTTGCCCAAATTCACATAGCTAGCAAATGGAGCTTCATCTGAGAAAGGAACTGGCGTGTGTGTGTGTGGCAGGTCACAGAAGATGATGGGTGGTATATAGTAGAGGGTCTTTAAAGATCAGCTATTGTAATATAAAAGATAAATACACACGACCTTTCGTTGACACATTTAAAAGATTCCTTCCCTCCCCTCCAAAAAACAGTTTTAAAATTGCACCCCTAATTTGAGGGGAAAACAATTCTATTAAAATGTTAATGGTACACATTTTTTTAATTATTAGTGTAAATTAGGACTTTTATCAAAAAGCAGGGCCCTTAGTACACTTAATTTATTCGACTACCATCTCTGTGCTATTACTGTCAATTACTTTAATTCTTTATATTATTGAAAGGCTGCAGTGGCCACGCCCTAGTCCTGGGCAAGAGAGGCAGAGCTTTCCCCGCTACTGCACGGTGGGCGCGCCGGGGCTGCCGCAGTGGCTCCTGGGAGTTGTAGTTCGTTCTGGTCTTGGTCTCCCTGACGCATTTCCTGTGCGTCCCTGTCAGCAGCCGTGGGCTCCGCCGAGGCCCGAGAGGCGCGCTCCGCATTCCGGGGCAGGCTGCCTTCACCGGTCACCGGTCACCAGTCATCGCGGTCACCCGAACTGCAGTGGGCTGTCCTCGTCGTTCCCGGAGGGGTGTCACGGAAACGCCCAGGACGGGCTTCTGAAAGTCAAGAGCGAGGACGAAGTCGATCTGGCCGCAGGTCCGTAGGTGGAGGCGGCCAGTCTTCCCCTGTTCCCCGCCGCCCATTCAGGGATCCGAGGAGCCGACGCTCCAAACCCGTTGTTTCCAGGCAGCGGACCGTACGGACTAGTCTGGCCTCCCTGCAGCCCGCCCGCGGGCGCGGCTGGGGCGGAAGCCGGGAGCCCAGCGGCTGCTGCTGTCGGCCTCCTCTCGCGGGGCACGGACAGCGCGGGGATGGCCACCAGGGTCCGCACAGCTGCCACCTGGGTGAGTCGGGTTTCGTCTCCTTTGTGTAAAGCTGTCCCCGAAGCTGTGTACCTGCCAGCTCCTCCAGGGCGATGGAAATGTCGTCTCCTGCTGACGTGATTGTTGCAAAACATCAAATTACTAAAGGTCACTGAAGTTAAAAATTACTCTTTTCATGGAAACTTCATTGAGGTATAAATTATATACCATAAGATCTCTCCGTTTAAAATATATCATTATGCGTGGCTGGTGTGGCTCAGTGGATTGAGTACAACAAACCAAAGGGTCGCCGGTCTGATTCCCAGTCAGGGCACGTGCCTGGGTTGCATGGCAGGTCGCCCCTGGGAGCGTGTGAGAGGCAACCACACGTTCTTGTCTGTCTCCTTGTCTTTCTCCTTTCCTTCCTTCTAAAAATAAATAAAATCTTTATATCATATAGTCGTTAATATAGTAGCACCCCCCACTTCCCATACATCGTTTTCCACTTAAAGGAGGCACTTTATGGCTTCGCTGTGGCGTATTGGAATTAACCGCCTCACTCCGGTGGTGCTTCGGGCCGTTACGAAGTAAAGCAAGGGTTAGTTCAGTGCAGTGGCTGTGATGCCACTGCAGCCCACAGTCTGCACATCCTGGCGAAGGGGTCCTTCGTGTCCTGGGTGGAGTAGAGTGGAAAAACGCAGGATTTTATCACACTACTTAGAATGCTTTACAATTTAAAACTCGTAAATTGTTTGCTTTGTGCAATTTTTCATTTAATGCTTTTGGACCGTAGTTGACCATGGAAAGTGAAACAGCAGATAAGGGGCAATTATTGCCCTCATGGAGTTGTGCAAATATCACCACCATCTGATTCCAGAACCTTGTCGCTGCTGAGAGAAACAAACCCTGTCCCCAACCATCAATCTACTGTGTGTTCTCGTGAATTTACCTATTTTGGACATTTTCCTGTAAATTGAATCATACCATACGTGGCCTTCTGTATCTGGCTTCTTTCATTTAGCATGTTTTCGAGGTCGCTCTGTGTTGCGCTCAGCCCATTGTTCTCAGTCACGTCGCTACTGACCGGGGCTGCAGGGCACAGTCTTCCGGTCCATACCCACAGACATGCCCTCGACTGGATCTAATGTTGTGGCTGCACTGGCCTTTGTGGTTCTTACTGTGGTTGTAAGAAACACGTCAGCAACAGCTATCGGGGAACTTTGAGAAAACAAGGATTGTTACTCCCAGGTCCTGGAAGGTACATGACACACCTGAGGGCCACATAGTAAGGTCAGGGTAGAGAGGGCAAGCACACACAGGCCTGGGGTTCTGCCTTGGTTGGGGTGGAAAGGTGGGGGTGCCTTTGGTGTTACAGGTTTGCACTTTTTTGGTGAATTTAAAATTTAAGGCTTGGAATTAAAGCACAGGAAGGGAAAAGCATGGTCACTCATGCCGGCTGTTACCTGCGTAAACCAGGGCTTTTGTAAGGGGAAGTTCCTGGGTGAGGCCTCCTGGCTCTTGGTGTCATTTGTGTAGTTGACTGTGTGCATCTCAGAAGGATGTTTTTGAAGTGGACACCTCAGCAATCAAAAGCTTAATGTCAAAGACTTACAGGATAAAAAGCTAATTGAGAGGCATTTAAACCACAAAAGTTAGCATTTATCAGTACTTTATTATCGCTTAATAACACTCCTGTGTGGAGATGGGACCCCATTTTGTCTGTCCATTCATTCATTAATGGATGTTTGGATTGTTTCCACTTTTTGGCTATTGTGAATAATGCTGTTAAGAACATTTGTGTAGTGTTTGTATGGACATACACTTTTATTTCTCTTGGCCAGATACCTAGGACTGGAATTTCTGGGTAATATAGTAATTCTGTGTTTAACATTTTGAGGAACTGCCAAAGTGGTCCAAGGTGGCTGCTCCATTTTGCTTTCCTAACTGTAACATGTGACAGTTGTAACTCTCCTACCCTATAGTGTACATAAAATGCTGTTTAAATATCAGTGCTACTACTATATCATGGTACATTCAGACAGTCCTTGCTCTCATCCATTCCACTCTATTTCTCTCCTCCAGAGGTAAGCACTTTTACAGTTTCTAGTTCTTTTCAGTGATTCTTTTGGAAATACAAGCAGGCACACACACACACACCTGACCTGACTCATTGCAAAGCTTTGTCAGGAAGCCTATGTTTCTGCCTCAAGCCTTTTCCTAGAGCTCAGCGTGCCTTGTCTCGCGTGTACATGTTGTATTTTGTTAAGAAAATTTCTGGAATAAGATAACTCTGGACACTCCCCTCTTTATATCCTCTCTGATTATTTCTTAGATCCTCTTCTTTTTTTTTTTTTTAAATCCTCACATGAGGATACCTTCATTGACTTTAGAGAGAGAGGAAGGGACACACACACACACACACACACACACTCTGATGTGAGAGAGAAACATCCATCAGTTGTCTCCCGTGCATGCCCTGACCAGGGATGGAACCTGCAACCTTTTGGGGCTTGGGGACAGCGCTTCACCCAACTGAGCCACCTGGCCAGGGCAGATCCTCCTGTTCTTGCATGCCCACAGCACCGTGAGGTCACTTTGTGACTCTACAGGAATATAGTTTTTAGTTGCCTGCAACTCGGAACTTGAGAAACATTGCTCAGAGTCCACTCGAGGGAGGTACTCTCCTGTTGGGGATGAACATTTATTGGTGGCTTCAGAGATTTGCAGTGTGTGGCTCAGCAGAATTTTCCATCATTTCCCACACTTCCTCTGCTGGGAACTGGTCTCTGTGAGGAGACCTGTCACCTCGGTTTCATTTGTTGTAGGTGTCTGGGCTTTTTTTCTGGCCTCTTGTTTTTATTTGGGAGTTTTGGGGAGATTAAATAATGGTACTGCTGCCCTGATCTCATCCTACTTCCAATGTTTTAACAACAAAAAGTAATGATCAGTGGGAGAGGCGAAGTGAATTTATTCATCAGCATCTGGATAGTGAGAGAAGGAACTCTTAACTGAAACAGGCTGTTCCATTCAAAATCCATTGCTTGTGTACCCTCCCCCCAAAAACAGTGTTTACTTCCGAGCACCTGGCATCTGGTTCTTAGTTAAGTGGCTGCCCAAGGTTGTCTGACTCACAGGGTAGTGGTTGTGCTTGTGGGGTCCCGGGGCCCTCTCAGAGCCTGGGGCGGTGGAGAGACTCTTCAGGTGCCAGGTTTCGCACAGTGGTACTGACCACAGTCTGCAGACCGCCTGTCCTGGCCTCCTGTAAACATGTTCTCTGGCAAAAGAGGCCAAGGTGGGGGCCCAGAGGATGTATGCTTGGTAAAGTGGCTTCCTCTTGAGTCTACAGGTCCCACCCCTTCAGGAACGAGACAGTTCGGGCAGTAGGATCAGAAAGCTCCGAGGTCAGGAACCCATTGTGGGTCAGAGGACGCCTGACCAGAAGCCTTCCCCAGGAGGACCCCAGCGGAGGCAGAAGAGGCAGTGGACAGAGCAGGTCCCACACTGGCTGTTTACTTCCCAGGAACAGCTGCAAACCACCAAGTCCCAGGTGAGTTGCTTGTTTATTGAAACCAGATTCTTTATTAGTTTTATTCATTCATTTACTTGTGAGGTTTTTTGTTGGGGGGAGGGATGTGATTCGTAGCTTAAAGGGTCAAGCTAGTCGCTCCTAGTTTGTGGCCTGCTTATCGTGATGGTTCCTGTAGTTTCCGTCTGCCTTTCTTTCTGTATTTCCTGGTCTCCCCATCCTCAGTTTCCATCTCCTTTTCCACCTCCCCCAACATTAGCTTGTGTTTTATGGATATCCTTTGGTTTATGTGTTCATAAAATGAGTATTGTTGTTGCTGTGTATTTTTAGTTCCCACTCCCTCCTCCCGCAGCCCCTGGCAACCACCTTTCTCCATTCTCTGCCTGTGGTTCCCGCTACTCTGGACGCTGCCTGTCAGTGCACTCACGTAGTAGGTGTCTCTTTGGACCAGGCTTCTTTCATTTGACAAAAAGTCCATGAGGTTTATCCACGATGGAGTGTGTTGCATAATTTCCCTCTTCTAAAGGCTGCCTGGTTTTCCCTTGTATGCACATATCACACTCATCCCATTGATGAACACTGGGACTGCTTCCACATTTTGGCCGTCGTGAGTAATGCTGCTGTGAACATGGATGCGAGTGTCTCTGTAAGACCCTGCTTTCTGTTCTTTCGGTGTAGACCCAGATTTTCCCCTGAACACTGCTTTTGTTGCATCCGATAAATTGTGGTATGTTGTGTCTGGTTTTCATTCAAGTCTAAGTATTTACTAATTTCTCTTTTCACTTCTTTGATCCATTGGTGGTTTAACTGTTGGAAGACACCATCACCCCATACCACTTCCCATAGTAGCTATTCTGTTCCATCTTCCCACCAATATGTTTCTATTTTTTTTTTAGATTTTATTTATTTATTTTTAGAGAGGGAAGGGAGGGAGATAGAAAGAGAGAGAGAAACATCAATGTGCGGTTGCTGGGGGTCACGGCCTGCAACCCAGGCATGTGCCCTGACTGGGAATCGAACCTGCGACATTTTGGTTCGCAGCCCGAGCTCAATCCACTGAGCTATGCCAGCCAGGGCTAATTTTTTATGTCTTCTTTAATTTCTTCCAGCAAGGTTTTCTACTTTTCATTCTGCAAGTCATTTTTACCTCCTTGGTTAATAAAATACTTAGAAATTTTATTTTTTCCTAAGTATTTTATTTTCTTAATACTATTATAAATGGAATTGTTTTCATAATTTGTTTTTCAGATTGATAATTGTTAGTGTACAGAAATACCAGAGCCCTGGCTTTTGGCTCAGTGGACTGCGCACCGGCCTTCAACCCAAAAGCCCGCAGGGTTGACTCCCAGTCAGAGCACATGCCTGGGTTGTGGGCCAGGTCCCCAGTTGGGGGAGTGTGAGAGGCAACCAATTGATGTTTCTCTCCCACTCATTCTCCCTCCTTTTCCCTCTCTCTGAAAATAAAATTTAAAAGTGTGGGGGAAAAAAGAATTTTGTATTTAAAAAAATACAATTGACTTTTGTGTGTCAACTTTGTATCCTGCTACTTTGCTGAATTTGTTCTGTTTTTTGTTTGTTCGTTTTGGTGGAGTCTTTAAAGTTTTATACATATAGGAACATAGAATCTCTGAACAGAGATAATTTTACTTTATTTACAATTTGGTTACCTTCTCTATCTTCTTTCGCCTGATGGCCCTGCCTAGAACTGCCAGCCCCATGTTGGATAGAAGTGGGAGAAGCAGGCATCCTTGCCCTGTTCCTGATCTTATAGGGGAAGCGTACAGTCCTTCACCATTGAGAACGATGTTCACTGTGGGCCTTTAGTACATGGCTTTTATCATGTTGGGCACTTTTCTTCTATTTCTACTGGTTCAGCGTTTTTATTGTTAAATGATGTTGAATTTTGCCACTTTTTAAATTTTTTTTAAGATTTTATTTATTTTTAGAGAGGGGGAAGGGAGGGAGAAAGACAAGGAGAGAAACATCAGTGTGTGGTTGCTTCTCGTGCGCTTCCGACTGGGCATCTGGCACGCAACCCAGGCATGTTCCCTGACTGGGAATCGAACCAGAGACCATTTGGTTCTCAGGCTGGCACTCAATGCACTGAGCCACACCAGCAAGGGCAAATTTTGGCATTTTTTTCTAAATTGAGGTAATTTTTTTTTTATTTTTCCCAATTTGAACGTAGTGTATAACTTTTAAAACATGCTGTTGAATTTGATTTGCTAGTATTTTATTGAGGGTTTTTTTTAAAGGCAAAGATTAAAGATAGATTTTTTAAATTGATTTGAGAGAGAGGAAGAGAAACATCAGTTTGTTGTTCCACTTATTGATGCATTCATTGGTTGATTCTTGTATGTGCTCTGACTGGTGATTGAGCCCACAACCTTGGCATATGTGGACAATGCTCTAACCAACTGTGCTACCCAACCAGAGCCAAAACTTTGTGTAATATTTATCTTTTAAAATCTGTTGAGGCTTAATTTGTGGCCTAACATATTGTTTATCCTGGAAAATGCCCCATTTGCAATTGAGAAGAGCAGGTATGCTGTTTTGGGGTAGAATGTTTCGTGTATGCATCTTTGGATCTAAAATGAGTCTCACCCTGGCTGGTGTGGCTCAGTGGCTTGAATGATGGCCTGTGAAACAAAGGGTTGCTGGTTCTATTCCCAGTCAGGGCACATGCCGGGGTTGCAGATCCAGTCCCCAGTGGGGCGGCGCATGAGAGGCAACCACACATTGATGTTTCTCTCCCTCTCTTTCTACCTCCATTCCCCTCTGTCTAAAAATAAATAACATAAAACGAGTCTCTTGTACACAGCATATAGTTGAGAGAGAGAGAGAAACATTGGTTTGTTGTTCCACTTATTTATGCTTTCAGTGGTTGATTCTTGTATGTGCCTTTAACGGAGTTTGAACCTGCAACCTTGGCGCTTTGGGACAATGCTCCAACCAACTGAGCTAGCTGGCCAGGGCCTACTCCCCTGAGTGTTAATGCATCTTCTCTAGCAGTGGTCACCTCTGTGGTACCCTTTCCCAGACTCCGCCTTCAGGCAGCATTGCTCTGCACCCCCTCTGTGCCCCTCATGTGCTCTGTTATTTCATCCTCACCTTTTTGATGCCCAGTTGCATTTGTATGTATTTAACTCTGCTTTCCTCTCTGAGATGCTGAATGTTTCCTGGGAGCAGGACTATATCATCCTTTTTTATATCACCTGCACCTAGTGAATACCTAGCAGCTACATTCAGTAACTACTGCAAAACTAGGGTAACCAGAGCCGCCCGGGTGTGCCATTGCAGTGGCCTGTGGGGTGTGCCTGTGTGTTTCATGAGCAGCTCTTCGCCTGCTCTGCTGTGCCCGTGGTGTACTCTGTGTGTCCTTCTGTCTTGGCTTCTTCGACTCCCACTTGCATTTGTATGTGGTTGACTTTGCTTTCCTGTACATTGTTGGACACTTGTCGGCAGGCATTTGTTTCACCTGCTGTTCTTAGCTGAACACCTGGTACCTGATATTCTTATATGTTGAGCGAAAGGCTGACTAATACAGCACATATGGATGGGAAAATTTTCAATGAATTTTGCTTTTATCGCAAAGTAGAATGTAATTGACGGAAACCCTCAGAAGCAGTCTGCTGTTGCCCACAGACTCAGTCAGGTAATCTGTAACTGTATGGGGATATGCCATTTCAGGAGTCACTGTCATTCACGGATGTGTTTGTGCCCTTTACCTGGGAAGAATGGCAGCTGCTGGACCCAGCTCAGAGACACCTGCACAGGAGCGTGATGCTGGAGAACTACAGCAACCTGGCATTCCTGGGTGAGTGCTGCTGACCTTGGGGGAGCCGCCTGGTTGCCAGGCTGCCTCCTGGCTGCTTTAAGCTGGGAGTTGGAGGTGGAGCTTTTGTGAAAGACTGAGTAATTATAGACTTCTGTGTAGAGGCCAGGTTCCCTTAGCCTCCCATTGCCATCAGAATATGCTCTTTGAATGGTGTTTGTTTAGCCAGAGTACAAAAGGGCAGCTTTATCATGTTGCCTCTTAACCAGATTGTCCCCATTTCTGCAGTATCCCTGAGCCCTAGGCAGCTTTGATCAAGGTTGACTGGGATTTTCCGTTTGCAGGGTACCAGCCCACCAAGCCTGATATCATCTTCCAGTTGGAACACGGAGAGCTGTGGATGATGCAGGCCCAAGTTGCAAGTCCAGGCCATTCAGGTGACTTAGATTTTTTTCCTTTTTATTTAGAATTGGTGTGAATTCTGAAGTGCTGCGCACCTCATGCTTGTACTTCTTGTCTCACCTGTAAGCATTCTTTCTCAGTTACTTTCCTCTCTGGCTCTCTTAGTCTTCTTTTACTTTCCCATGCATCTTAGTGTGACTTTCGTATCCCTTCAACTTCCTTTCTGTTTCCTAAATACATTTTTATATCCCTTACACTTATGTTACACAACAGCAGCCTCAATTTCCTTTCTTTTCCCTGAAACCACGCCTTCCATGTTTCTCCATGCTGATCACTGTAATGTCCTCACCACCCTTGCCAGGTGCATTCCTGCATCGTTGATGGTGTCGGTTTTCCTGCCCAAAGCCTTCCCCCTCCCCCTTACCCAGGCAGCACCCCACCGTACCCCCTTCTGCAATGCACACTCGACGGGCTTCTGCTCATTCTCCATTGGCTGCTCCTGCTGTTTCCTCTGAGCCCAAAGGAGTTTCTTTTTATATTTGCCATTTGCGTCATATATTGTAAATTTTAAAAGGTTTCTATTCTGAAGATGTAAACTCTTTTTTGTCTGTTGGGTGATTGATAGGTCATCCCTCTTTCATTCTGGGAGTGATTGGTCCACAGGGCATCTCGCCTGCCTGAGCCACTCCCTTGTCTCATTTTCACAAACTGGAACATCTCTTCCACTGCTTCGTAGCCACATCCTGCCTCCTCACCATCCTGATTGCTGCTTGTTTGTCCTGCCACACTCCTCGTTCTTCCTGGGCCCGGGGAGTCTTTGTCGGTTTTCATTTTTCATTTTGCCTATTCTGCCTTCTTTACCCATTATGCAAACCTTTTAAAGTCAAAATAATCTTTAATTATCATCACTTGCCTATGCCAATGTTCATTTCTGGTTTTGCTTTGTTTTCTCCAGTGCCCAGGAGTTTGGGGACATTTGTACTTCAGATTTGACTTATATTCAGGTCTGATCTCTGAACGTAAAACAATAACCTCACGAAATGGCATTTTCAAGGCAATTTAATGCTACACCAGGAGCATATTATCATTTATACCATGTTTCCATTTTTAGATAAAGCCTGTGAAATTGGTGATCATGTGGAATGTTATCAGGAAAATCAAGACAAGATGGGAAGTGTGTCAGATTGCTGTGAGTGTCCTGCATTTGGAGCACAATGTCTTCTTGCTACAGCTTGTATTCCTGCAAGACAAAAGCTTTATAAATGTGGCACATGTGGAAAGAGTTTGAAATATAATACAGACTTCAATAGTAATAATGTTGGAAAGAACCCTAATGGGTTTTATGCACAAAGGGAATCATTCCTCCATTGTAAACATGAACGAACTCTTTTTGGAGTAAAATACTGTGAAAGTAATGGATCTGGGAAAACTGTCGAGAAGCCACAACCCATGCGCCAACAAATCTGTATGGGAGGAAAGCCCTTCAAATGCAGTTACGGTGGGAATGTCTTCAGCAGCAAGTCATGCCTTGTAGTGCATCAGCGAACTTATGCAGAGATGGAGACCTGCAAGTATGATGGATGTGCCAGAGACATCAGCCCCAAGTGTCACCTCAGTGAACACCAGGGAAGTCACTCAGGAGAGAGAGTATATGAATGCAGTGAATGTGGGAAAGTCTTCAGTAGGAAAGACCAGCTTGTTTCATTCCAGAGAATTCATTCAGGACAGAAACCCTACGGGTGCAATGAATGTGGGAAAGCCTTCATGAGTAAGTCATACCTTGTTGTACACATGAGGACTCACACTGGCAAGAAACCTCATGAATGCCATGAATGTGGGAAATCCTTCAGTTTCAATTCACACCTCATTGTACACCGGAGGATTCACACAGGGGAAAGTCCTTATGAATGCAGTGAGTGTGGGAGAGCCTTCAGTCGTAAATATCAGCTTATTTCACACCAGAGAAGTCATGCAGGGGAGAAACCCTATGGTTGCAGTGAGTGTCAGAAAGCTTTTGGTTTGAAGTCACAGCTCATTATACATCAAAGAACTCATACGGGAGAGAAACCCTATGAATGCAATGAATGTCAGAAAGCCTTTAGTACAAAGTCAAACCTTCTGGTACATCAGAGAACCCATACGGGGGAGAAACCTTATAGTTGCAGTGAGTGTGGGAAAGTCTTTACTTTCAAGTCACAGCTCATCATACATCAGGGATCACACACTGGGCTGAAACCCTATGGATGCAACCAGTGTGAAAAAGCCTTTAGTTTGAAGTCACAGCTCATTGTCCACCAGAGAAGTCACACAGCTGTGAAACCCTACGGGTGCAGTGAATGTGGGAAAGCCTTCACGAGTAAGTCATACCTCGTTATACACACGAGGACTCACACAGGCAAGAAACCACATGAATGCCATGAATGTGGGAAATCCTTCAGTTTCAATTCACACCTGATTGTACACCAGAGGATTCACACAGGGGAAAGTCCTTATGAATGCAGTGAGTGTGGGAGAGCTTTTAATAGGAAAGATCATCTCACTTCACACCAGAGAACTCACGCAGGGGAGAAACCGTATAGGTGCAGTGAATGTGGGAAAGCCTTTAGTAGCAAGTCATACCTCATTGTACACATGAGATCTCATTCAGGAGATAAACCACATGAATGTAACAAATGTGGGAAAGCTTTTATTTGGAAATCACTACTCATTGTACACGAACGAACTCATGCAGGGGAAAACCCTTACAAATGTAATCAATGTGAGAAATCCTTCTGTGGAAAACTACGGCTTATTGTACATCAGAGAACGCACACAAGAGAGAAACCCTATGGATGCAGTGAGTGTGACAAGGCCTTCGTTAGGAAATCTCAGCTCATTGTACATCACAGAACTCATTCAGGCGAGAAACCCTATGGATGTAAAGAATGTGGAAAAGCCTTCTCGCAGAAATCCGTTCTCAGCGCACATCAGAGGACTCACACAGGAGAGAAACCCTGGCAGTGCACTGGGTGTGGGAAAGCTTTTTGTTGGAAGTCACAGTTCCTTATGCATCAAAGAACTCATGCAGATGAGAAACCTATTGACAAGTTAAATGTAAGAAACTTTCTCTCAAAAGTCAATTCACAGGGAATAACCAGCAAATCCATATAGAAGAGAAACTCTATAAGTGAAGTCATTTTTTACACCAGAAATCTTACACTGAATAAAAGCCTTGTGAATGTACAGTATGTGGAAGGGTGTCCACAGAACACTTTTTATTTATTTTAGAAGAAAGGGAGAGAGAAACATTTGTTCCAAATATTGATGTATTCATTGGTTGATCATCGTTTCCTGACCAGGGCTGACTGTGCCACATTGGCATAGTGGGACGATACTCTAACTGAGCTGCCTGGCCAAGACCCCAGAAAGGTGTCTTTTTAATCCATACTTTATTAATTAAACACTGGGATTTTAATGACAGAAAATGTCTACTCTGCATAGCAATATTCTTAACAAATGCAACTTTTTCCTAGGGTAAAATGACTTATTAAAAGTGTGTTTTAATAATAGAAGCAACCTCTGTTACTCTCTTTGTGAGTGGACCTGGTGACACCTCTTTAGTGACGACGTACGTCACCGTGTGTGCATTTCTAACTGGGCAGGACGTCCTGGTGTGTGTGAAGACTCAGAACCCGTCACAGCACTTGCACTCACTGCACATACTCTGCCAGGGGGTGGGGTTTTTCACCAAGGTAGGCTGGTGTACTAGATGTGAAAATGTTAATGGACTCCTTAAGTACAGAAAAGCAAACAGGTCTTGTTTTCTGTTAATCACCTTTCAATTATTAATTAGTTCATTTTATATTGATTACCCAGTGTACCTTTAGCTATTGTCATTTTTTAAAATCCTCATCTGAGAGTATATTTATTGACTTTAGAGAGAGGAAGGGAAACATCAATGTGAGAGAGAAACACCAATCACTTTGCTCCTGTATGTGCCCTGACTGGGGATTGAACCCACAACCTAAGGATGTGCCCTGACCAGGAGTTGAACGGCAACCTTTTAGTGCACAGGACAATGCTCCAACCAAGCAATCTGTCCAGGGCACAATCGTCATTTTTAATTCTAGTTTACTTGTCTTTATTTTAGCTTTGTGGTATTTTTGTAATACATTTAAGTGATGCTGAAATATTTACATATAGTTGTAATGGAAGGGTGGTAAGAAAGCATTTTGCCAGCTGCTTACTTGCAAAGTCTGTGCTTCACAACCTCACCAGTTTCATTATGTGAATGAGCAGAATGAATGTGGAAAGAGTTGGGTCCCTGGCAATTAGATTAGCACTATCTTGGAGGAATATGAGGATTCAAAACTGCAAGTATTTCTGAAGCACCCTCCACTTTGTACTCTTTACTTGAGGGAATCTCTCCTGTTTCTTCCTTGAAGGAGATATTTAATAATTTCCAAGTGACTAATCTTTATTGTTTTCAGCTCATTATACAGGACATAATCTCAAGATACTGGGATGAATGATGATTCACAGAAGGGAAGAGAAGGCTTGGATAAAGAAATAAGTTCAGATATTTGCTAAAGGATGTCCCCTAAATCTGGGAAATCTCATGAATATGTATTTTGTCATTGATGTACTATGAAGATACACACAGTACAGATAAGCACATAAGGGAAAATCTACATACAGTTTACTACTCGCCTCGGTCAATTAGATTTTAAAAGTTGCTGTGTTGTGTGATGCAAATGCACATGAAACCTCAAAGACTTGCAGTGCCGTGGGGAAAGGAAGGACAGTGCTGGATTCGGTTTTAATCTTAAATGCAGTGATAAATTTAATCTTAAACTTACCAGATACTTGAAACTTAGAGGAAATTAATAGATGCACAAACAGTAAATCAACTTACATTAAAAATTGGATTTCTGGTGTGAAAATCTACCTAATCCCTTCAACCCAGCCCCAGAAGGCAAAGACATTCCAGAGACTTTTCTGTAACAGTTGATAGTTACAGAAAAGTTAAAGGAAAGGTGATTCCGATATTTTATAGTATTGCCCAGAAAACAAACATTGGGGGTTGAAGGATGAATTTTAAGTCATTTATGGACCTAGATTTTAATGTCCTAAATAGAATTTTTAGCAAAATGCATGTAATCATGTATATTTTTTAAAAGCCTTGACATTGTTAAGTGCAGCAGACCACTGGTAGTGGGCCTGGTGTTCCTTCATTCCCAACAGAGGCACGGTAGTTTTCCTAGGGCAATGTGGACTGCTACAAAGCTACATCTCTCCGTTTTCTTTGCAGTTAAGTGTAATTGTGCTACTAAACCATATGCAAATGGGAATACAAGTTGTTGAGAGGGTCTAACGGAAAGGTTCTTCAGAAGGAAAACAAACAGCTGGGAGGTGTCTCCCAGTGTCCTCTCATCTTCCTCTTCCATATGCAGCATGTCATCGCGGGGTTGTCTCAGGAGACCATGTTGAGGAGGAAGCCAACTGCAGAATGCCATGGAAAGAGCGGTGTGGCTCTCTGCTAATGATGGAGCTACTAGAGTCGCCGTATACCACTACCATCTGGGCACGTTTCACACAGGAGAGAAGTAAAGGGCCTTGTTTCAGCACCTTTGCATGGGGGAACACTTGGTTCTGTTGTATGCAGCCGAATCTGATCCTTTTTCAGGGTGTTTGGAAGACAACAGTAGAAAATTATTTCATAAAAGCCACACTGCCAGGTAAAGAAAAGCCCTATATTATCAATATGTGTAGATAATTAAATTAGGACTAGAAATGAACCCCTTTAACTCCTTCAAGGAGTGTTCATAAAAATGACTAATGTCATGCATAATGGCAAAACAATGGACATGTACCTTTAAGAAAATTACAAGGATGTTCATTTTATTGAACAGTGTAATGGAGGTTGTAGCTAAGATGTGAAAACAAGTTATAAGGAATCTGAGGTTGGTTCAGAAACAAAAAAAAATTCCAATTTTATACCTAGCTATTGTGTTCTAGTTAAACAAATTGGGTAAGCTACAAAATCAAGAAACCAAAGAAACCCAAATCAACAAAACACTAGAAAGGAAGGGATATTCTGTGTAAGAAAAATGTTGCACCCTTTGCAATGGTATGGGTGGACCTGGAGGACATTGTCCTAAGTGAAATAAGCCAGTCAGAGAAAGACAAACCCCTTATGATTTCACTCATGTGTGGAATCTAATGAAAAAACTGGACTAGGCAACTCGGGACTTCCGGCCAAGATGGAGGCATAGGTAGACACTGCCTCCTCGCACAACCAAATTAAGGACAACAAAAATTTAGAAACAAAAAACAACAACCAGAACTGACAGAAAATTGAACTGTACGGAAGTCTGACAACCAAGCAGTTAGACACATTCATCCAGTCCCGTAGGAGGGATGGAGTCAGGTGCCAGGTGGAGAGAGGTCACAGCAAAGTCTTGCAGACCCCTGCGCACAAGGCAGCGGCTGACGGACCCCAGGTGCAGGTTGGCAGCAGGCAGACCCAGCGAGGCTCGCAGGGCAGCTGGTGGACTGGGTGGTCCCACATTCTTGCGCAGACAAAGCAGGTGAAGTTGGGGAATGAGACAGACCTCGAAGCCCAGGGCCCCAGCTCAGGGAAATAAATCCTCAAAACACCAATTTAAAACACCTGTGGGGGTGAGGCGTAGGGAGAGACTTCCAGCCTCACAGGAGAGTTTGTTGGGGAGACCCACTGGGCCCTAGAACGTACACAAGCCCACCTACGTGGGAATCAGCACCAGAAAGGCCCAGTTTGCTTGGGGGAAGCAGTGGGAGGACTGAAATCCAAGAGAGAGCGGAGCAAGCGCCATTGTTCCCTCTCGGACCCCGCCCCCACATACAGTGTCACAACCCAGTGACTGGGTTGCCCCGCCCTGGTGAACACCTGAGGCTCCGCCCCTCATACGTAAACAGGCACAATCAGACCAAAGGGGGAGGGGAAGATGACTCAAAAGGAAGAACAGATCAAAGCCTTAGAGCAAATAAATACTTTCAAGCAACGAAGAGATAGCCAAACTATCAGATGCACAGTTCAAAGCACTGGTAATCAGGATGCTCACAGAATTGGTTGATTTTGGTCGCAAATTAGATGAAAAAATGAAGGCTATGCTAAGTGAAATGAAGGAAAATGCACGATAGTGATGGGAAGAAAACTGGGACTCAAAGCAATGTAGTGGACCAGAGGGAAGAAAGAAACAACCAAACAGAAAAGAATGAAGAAACGAGAATTCAAAAAAAAATTAGGAAAGGCTTAGGAAACTTCCTAACATCCAAATTATAGGGGTGCCAGAACCCATCAGACTGTCAGCTGATTTCTCAAAAGAGACCTTGCAGGCAAGAAAGGGCTGGAAAGAAGTATTCCAAGTCATGAAAGGCAAGGACCTCCATCCAAGATTGCTCTATGCAGCAAAGCTTTCATTTAGAATGGAAGGACAGATCAAGTGCTTCTCAGATAAGGTCAAGTTGAAGGAGTTCATCATCACTAAGCCCTTATTATATGAAATGTTAAAGGGACTTACTTGAGAAAAAGAAAAAAAAACGTCTATAGTAAAATGACAGCAAATTCACTATTATTAACAACCACACCTAAAGCAAAACCAAAAATAAACTAAGGAAACAACTAGAACAGGAATAGAACCATAGAAATGGAGATCACATGGAGGGTTAGCAACAGGGGAGTGGGAGGAGAGAGGGGGAAAAGGTATAGAGAATAAGTAGCAGAGATGGTAGGTAGAAAATAGACAGGGGGAGGGCAAGTGTAGTATGGGAAATGTAGAAGCTAAAGAACTTATGACACATGGACATGAACTGAAGGGGGAGAATGTGGGTGGGAGGGGGTGTGCAGGGTGGAGGGGAATGAAGGGGGAAAATGGGACAACTGTAATAGCAGAATCAATAAAGTATATATTATAAAAAACTGAACTAAAGCAAAACTGAGACAGCAAGATAACTGTTAAGGGTTGGGGGAGGCTAGTGGGTGGAGGTAGTGAGCAAAAAGGAAAAAGGACTCACACGTGGAGAACAGTGGTGATTGCAGGGGGGTGGGATATGAGGGGACTAAGTCGTAATGGGAAAAATACAGTAAAACACTAAAGTGAAGGCATCAAAAATTCATAAATTAGTCTGTCAGAAAAAGAAAAATGTTGCTGCTCTCATTCTTGGCGCAACTGCAGCGAGAGACGTCCTGCAGAGTGAAGGGAAACCACACACCACAGTTGGCCCTGGACGGGCATGATGGTCCAGGCTCCCTGGCAACCCCACCACGGGCGTGTCCAGCCAACTCTTTCCCATGGCGCATCATGGGGCCCTTACAGATAGTACGACGAGTGCAATGTTGCCAGAGAAGGCTGAGAAAGGATTGTGCTGAGGTGCCCAGGTCCTCTCCTAAGTGCAAGGCAGATACTATGTGAAGACAGTGCAACAATTGAAAGAAACCCCTGAAGAGTCTACTTGCAGGCAGAAGGTTGGGTAAAGAACTCCCCTGCCGCCCTTCCATGTGAATGAAAATTGCCTCAAGGCACTCAGGACTTTGTACAAGACATGGCAGAAGGGTCAGGAGAGCTGACAGGGTCTCTAAGGCGTTGTAGGCCTTTGCGGGGCTGAGGGGTCAGAGGTCAGAAGAACTGGAAAGCAAGGGGACCTCCGCATCCCAGAAAGTGGGCAGGCTGTGGGGCCAGCAGGTATTTCACACTGCCAAAGCTGGTGGCCTGGCTTTGAGCACAAGCTAATCTCAGACATTCCCACGTTCTGATCCCAGGTGCTCCTGAGGGAAACTTCCTGGTCCTGCCCTCAAAATAGTTGAAAGAAGGTGTGGTCTAAATCCAGCCTAAAACTGCAAGGAAGCCCAGGCCAGCTTAAATACAGCTGGGACTGAATCGGTCTCACCCAGTCTAACAGCTGACATGAGAAAATATGCACCCTTTAATAGAAATACAGACAGACCCAGGGCAAAGAAATAAATCAGGAATAAAGAGATTATATACAATTATGAAGGCTTCATTTCACCAAAGAAACCCCAAGTGTGTGTGCATGAAACTGAAGCTTCAAAATCATGCAAAAACTGAGCCGAAAAGAATATGCTCTTATCATTTTAGTTGGACACGTTTACTTCTCAGTAACTGGGAGACCAAATGTCAGCAAGGCCATAGATGAACTGAGTAATGCCATCCACAAAGTGGAGCCAAGGCATTTGTAGAATATTCAACTGCAGGTTACACATTTGTTTTTGTTATGAATCAAATTGACATTTCTCTCCCATTCTAAAAATACATTTAAAATTTTTAAAAAGATAAAAGTCATGTAATAGGCAAAAACATTCAACAACTTAGATGATATGGACAGTCTTCTGGAAAAACAAAACCTAAAACTAAGAGCAAAAAAAATTTGAAAAATTGATTCCAAATTTAAAAACCTTTCCATAACAAAAGCCTGAAGCCTGGATGACTTCACTAGTGAATTCTTCCTGACAGTTAAAGAAGAAATAATTCCAATCCTGTAAAAATTTCAGAAAATAGGAAAAGCAAAACAATCCTTCCCAATAGTTTTAAAGAGACCAGCATAACTGTGGTGACAAAATGAGATAAACAGTTGGGAAAAAAAACCCAAAATGTAGACATATCTCTTTCATGAACATAGATGCAAAAATTCTAAACAAAAAATTAGCAGCCTGAATCTAATGATATGTAACAATTGTATCATGATCATGTATGGTTTATTCTATCCAAATATGATTTAATTGAAAAAAACTATTCCACCACAATTTCAAAATAAAAGAGAAAAACCTAGTCCAGAGACAGAAAAAAGTTGATGAAATTAAACTTTATTCAAAGTGCAAAATCTTAAAATTAGTAAGATAAACCTCATACCTCATATGAGAAATTATCACGTGTAATTCAATGAATTTTATGGCCCTAATTCGTTGTTATTCCGTCACTTTTTTGTTTGGCATTTGCTGAACACTGAATGTCCCAGATAAGATGTTATTGTTTACCAGCATTGTCTTACGGTAGCCTACTACCCGCTTCTGAGCTAGGGTTCCCTTCCCTTGTTATTGATGAAGAAACATTGAAACAGTTTCCAGAGTTTCCCCACCATTAAGTGGCCGCCTTTAACTTGGACTGAAAGCCTACATTCCTAACTTCAGCACAGAACTAGTTGTATTCCTAAGTACCTAAATCAGGACAAAGTCTTCATAAGCTCCCATTGTAAGAAAGGCCTCATCTTCCAAGGAAAGGTCATTAACCGAGGCGAGTTGTAAATACAGGCTGCCTTTCCTCTCACCATGCGGTCTAACGTCTGTCTAACGCAGCCATTAGCACATTCTAAAGCAGTTTCTTAGATACGTGGATGTTTAAGTTTCACTGACTCGGTTGATGTTAACTGGGTAAAGAGGGCCGTCAGGAATGTTTCATTGCGCACACACTGTGGTTTAGAGAAAGGGACTACGCTCCCCTTGCCAGAAGGTTTTCCCGGTAAACCGCCGGGGAGGACGGCGTTGCTGCGAGCAACTTCTCAGTTCCTCTCGTTATACTGGGTCCGTCGGGTTTGCTTCCCCCAACCCCGTTTTCTGTGTTTTCTTTTTTTCATGCCTTGGAGAGAATCTAAAAGTAGAAAAACAAAGTATCTTTTTATAAAAATCAGAAAACACGAGTAAGGAAAGAAATTAAAATGCCTAGTAAAAAGAATTATATCACCCAGGGTCAACCAGAATTCAACGTTTTATTATATGTACTTTTCCAATGGGCTCCTATCACTCCAGCTGTCTCGTAACTCGCCATTTTTATTGTACCATTTGTCATGATCCCGGGTCGGGCCGTGAGCGTTAAGTGTGGTTACTTGGCAAATCTTCCACCAGCCGCTTGGATTCCCGTATTTTCACTTAACGCCGAAATGTCAGTCTTTGTGCCTAAGTCTTTGCATAAGCTCTGCAGCCAAGAGAATTTTTTCTTTTCTAGTCAGACCTTGATCATCCTTTAAGAACCAGCTTGCAACCTTCCACTCCTCTCATTTCCGAAACACCGTCTAGCGCGCTGGGTGGGGCAGCGCGCAATGTGTTCCCTGCACCGAAGACCACGTCTGAGCAGGACGTCGGGATTCCCACCGACTAGACCTGCATCAGCGAGTGCCGAGACTCCTCTCTCCTTGCTGGTGGAGACATCCCAAAG
Organism: Phyllostomus discolor; assembly: GCF_004126475.2. Lineage (NCBI taxonomy): Eukaryota > Metazoa > Chordata > Mammalia > Chiroptera > Phyllostomidae > Phyllostomus > Phyllostomus discolor. The sequence goes on along the minus strand of NC_040915.2, from coordinate 41,075,928 downwards.
GCCCGCCGCCCGCTGCCGGACGCTCGGGATCCCGCGAAGGTCAGGCCGGCGCGGGATTCAGTTCGCTGGGGCTGTTCCCGGGTGCCCCTGCGGCCCGACTCAGTGCAGCCCCCTCCTGAATCGCGAGCCCCGCGTCCCGCAGGGGTCTCTGCTCCCGCCCTGTGTCCTTGGGTCCTGGGTTTGAAAGGCACAGTCGTCCAGCGGGGCCAGAATAAATAGATCCCCACGGGGTTTGGCTCCTTGATCCACCTGGGCTGGTGGCCTGGGGTCAGCCAAGGGTCACCGCTTCCTCCGGACCCCGCCTCTGGGGCGTGGGGGTGGGGACGCCCTCGTCTCCGCTGCAGCCTCAAGACCCGCCTGCTCCGTCCGGGAGCTGAGGACTTGCACAGCCAGTTTACATGGTGCCTCCGAACGCCAGAACTTCTTGGCGCCCCCTGGACTGCACGGACCCCGGGAACAGGGGGAGTCAGGCGGGGCCCTCGCCCGGATTGGCTGCAGCTTCGATACTTTGTAGCGACCGAACCTTTTACGCTGCCTGGCAGTCGCCACGGCGCCTCCCTGGAGCGGCGGGCGGAGCACGTGCTCGCAGGGCCAGCGCGGAAGTGGGACTGGGGGGTGGGGTGCGGACCCCGAGCCCTGAAGTGGATGCGGCGGGGTAGGACTCTTGGCCTCCGCAGCAAGCAGCTCCTGGTGAAAGGTACGTGGCGTCGGACCCCAGCCATAGGGGTGTAGGGGTCGGGCCTCTGGGCAGAGCTGCCTACCGTTCTCCCGTCCGCTCCATCTGCGCCCAGGGCCGAGTCCCCTCAGGGTTCGGGTCCTGTCCGCAGGAGCCCGGCCCTTAGCCTCTTTTCCGCCTCCCCTGGAGCCCGTGGGGTCGGCGCTGGAGGAAACGCGGGTGAGGAGCCTAGTTCTCCCCTTCCTGTACCCGTTGAACCTCTGTAGCTTCTGCTCTCTCGGGGACCCGGGGTCTGGGCCTCCCGTCCATTAGGACGGGGTGAATCTTAGGGTCCGGAGTCAGGACCTGGTGAAGTGGCGACGTAGGTGGGAGCGCGTCCACTTGGACAGGTGGGCGTGGAGCCGGGAGGAAGGTGGGGGAGGGGGGGCGCATAGCCTGAAGCGAGCGCTGCGCGGCTGCGCGCGCAGATTTTTCACAACCTTAGTGGAAAGTTCAACAGAATCTGCTAAAAACTTAGATTTCCCATAGCACCGCCCGTTAACTTGGCCCCCAGGAACATGGTCCATAGAAATAAGGCCTTATCCTTGGAAACGTTCACGGCTGCAAGGTGTTTGAACACATTGCAGCCTCTCCTTTCATGGGACACTTTGCAGGACCATGCATATGCGCCGGCACATGTCCTTGGTACTAGCTGGATCAGCCATCCCTCTGTGCTGTTAAAAATAAGTGTATGGGGCGGGGGGAGAAAATGCAGACAAACTGTAATTGAACAACAATAAAATAATTTTTTAAAAATTGGTGTATGGCCCTGGTTGGTGTGGCTCAGTGGATTGGGTGCGGCCCTACGAACCAAAAGGTGTCAGGTTTGATTCCCGGTCAGGGCACGTGCCTGCGTTAAGGGCCAGGTGATATGAAGGGTAATCAATGATTGCTTCTCTCCCTTCCTCCCTCTCTTCCCCTCTCTGTAAAAATAATAAATAAATTTTTATATTAAAAATATTTTATTTATTTATTTTTAGAGAGAGAGAAAAGGAGGGAGAGAGGGAAACGTCAATGTGTGGTTGCCTCTCATGCGCCCCCTACTGGGGGCCTGGACTGCAACCCAGGTATGTGCCCTGAGTGGGAATCAAACCAGCGACCCTTTGGTTCCCAGTCAGTGCTCAATCGACTTAGCCACACCAGCCAGGGCAGAATAATAAAAAAAATATTTTTAAAAAATAGGTGTATGTATACATAGATTTGTATAAAAAAGAAACTGATAAAGCTTTGAAGTCCACTTGCTATAGCTTTCATGTGTCAGGGGGGCAGCACGGGCTTTGTGGAATAACGACTCAGTTCTCTTTGCTTGGGCCCTGCAGCCAGCCTTCTGGGCTCAGGCTATGTCAGGTCCCTGCTGCTGTGCTCACTGAGTGCCAGCACTGCGTGAAACTGTGAGGGTGAGGGAGCCGGAGTTCCAGGGTTAGTGGGCGCAGGGAGGCCCAGCAAGGGTGTATTCCATTGTGTAGGGTGTTTTTTTTTTCTTTTTAAATTCGTGTGGTTAGGGCAACCTTTAACTCTTTGTGCTTTTCAAATAATAAGTTTCAGCTTTTTTAAAACTCAGAATAGTGAAAACCAGATGGTCTTGTCCTGCTCCTGCAGGCCCCATGGCTCCTCTTTGCAGAAATGTGAGTGGCCTCTGCCCAGCGCCTGGCCCAGGGCACAGCTAAAGGCTGGTAGAGGCCTTGGCATCCGTCTGGCGGATGCTGAGGAAATCGGACCCCCCCCCCCCCCCCGCATGGTCCCTGCCCCACTGAGTCCAGATGGGGGAGTGAAGCAAAACGTCATCACTGTGTGCATAAGGACAGGTGGAAACAGGATGGTCAGAGGACCTGGGTGGGGCCTGTGTGCGGGCCACCCAGGGGATAGAGGGAGGGTGCAGAGGAGTGAGTGACAGTACCTCACTCGGGAGGGATGCACAACCAGGGGGCTGGGAGGAGATGCCACGGGCATCTGCTCCCTTGGGCCTTTCTCAGGCAAGTTCTCATTAGTGGCACCTTGCGAGGGTCTGTGGCAGGAGGGGCCCCTCAGAGTTGGTCAAGGGTTGATGTACAATCAACCTGTCGTCAGCGCTGGCCATCGTCATGACTGTCACCTTGTTTATAGAGGGGTGCAACCCAACACAGGATGCAGAGTTTCTTGAAGATGCTGAGGGGGAGTGGGGGCACCAGCCCACCCCTGGAGGAGCTGGTGACCCTCGCTGGCAGGTTGTGCCGGGACCTTCAAGATGACCTCGCCCAGGTGCAGCCCTTGGTCACAGCTGTGTTGGACAGCCAGCTCCGCCTGTACCTCCTTGACAACGAGGATGTGGCCCTAGTGTGCACCCGAGTGCTGGTCCAGCAGGGGCAGCACCAGGCTGCCTGCCGGCTGTTGGAGGTAGGACTGGTCTGGAGGGTGGGCGGTGCAGAGAGGGGCAGCAGCCGCTGCCGTCCAGAGCGAGGCGGAATGCCCGGAAGTCAGCATGAGCCTAGGGAGAGGTGCCGTGGACCACTCTCACTTTACCAAGTTCCGAACCGTTTGGTGATCTGAGAAGAAAATCCATTTACCAAATCTTTACTGAGTGGTGGTCCTGGCTGGGAGGCCGGCATACCGATCGATGAGCCCCCCAGTCAGACAGACCCGGGATCTCAGCCCCGTAGGTGAAGTTTTGCAGCTGAGAACTCTGAAACCAAAACTGTCTTTGTCATTCATCCAGTGGCCCTGGGAACCTCAAGTTATTTGGCCTCGAAAACTAACCTGCACTGACGTGAAGGAATTTATGGTCTTTTTTACAAAAAGATTTTATTTATTTATATATAGAGTGAGGGGAAGGGAGGGAGAAAGAGAGGGAAATATTGACTGGTTGCCTCTCACATGCAGCCGCCGACCAGGGACCCAACCCACATTCCCGGCGTGTGCCCTGACGAGAAATGGAACTGTCGACCTTTTGCTTTGCAGAACAAACGGACAGCCCACTGAGCTATACCCCTACTTGGGGTATATGGTTGGGGCTATGGTTTTCATTTATCCACTTAATAGGACAGAGGTGCATTTTGCTGTCTAAATATTGACGTGTTTGATTGCAGGACGCGGCCTGCCCTTGATGGGGGGGCATCATACAGTATATGCCCGTGTTACTTTCCAGAACCTGAGCAAGTCTGAGTTCCAAAACACAAACAGCTCAGAGGCCTTCAGTAAGGGACCTGAGGGCCTGTCTTTCCCTGGTTCACCCCATTTTACAGTCCGTGCATAGTTCATGCGAGTTTACTTTGAAGATACTCCATTTTTCCTAGTTCTTTGTATTTCCACTCCCTCCCAGCCAAGCGGTGTCCTCTGGTCCCTCAGACTGCCTTCACGCAGCAGCGGGAAGGCGTGTAAAACTGTGCGCTGGGGCAGTGGCCCAGGGCCTGGGATCTGAGCCTGCCTGCTCTCTGCGTGAGCCTCCGCACTCTGTCCCAGCGTCCTCCACAGTGGCCATGCCGGCCTCCTTGCTGTCCCTAGAATTCCCAAGATATTTCTTTGTCCCAGGACCTGTGCACATGCCATACCGTTTGCCAGAAGCTGGTGCCTTCCCACCTTTCTGGTTTCTGCTTTAAATGTCACCCCATCTAGCCCTGGCCAGTGTGGCTGAGTTGGTTGGAGCGTCATCCCCAACAGAAAGGTTGTGGGTTTGATTCCCAGTCGGGGCACATACCTAGGTTGTGGGTTTGGTACCTGGTCCAGGTGGGTATGATCCCCCATCGGCATGTGTACGGGAGGTAACTGACCAATGCTTCTCTCTCCAATCGATATTTCCCTCCCTTCCTCTCTAAAAGCAGTGGCAGAAACTATAAAAAGAAACATGAATGTCACCCTGTCTAGGTAACACCCGCTTTATCCCCTGATGCAGCCCCACATTCTACCCGCTGGGGCCCTCCTCAGGTCGTGTCGGAATTCTTTGTCAATCTGTGCTCCCTCTGCCTCCCCTCGCTGTGCTGTGGGCCCACGAGGGAGAGGCTGCCCCTCGAATCACAGGGTCGATGACACCCAGCATAACATCTGGGACATAGCAGGGGCTCGGTTTCTGATTCTCAGCACCTCCCTCACCACGGTGGTCCTGAGAACACTGGGGTTGAAGGCGCAAGACACCCTGACCAAGATGTCTGGGGAGGCCGGTGCCAGGCGTCCTTGGCCACCTTTGGCCGAGTGCCTTGTCAGAGTCTGGTTATGTGAACAGACCAGGACTCCTTCCTCCCACCCCGCTCCAAATGCACTCTCTGAGGACCCAGGGGCCAGCCTGCTGGAGGGAGAAAAAGTCTTTCACATAAGATGTGGGTCAAACCCTGGCTGGTGAGGTTCAGTGGATTGAGTGCAGGCCTGAGAACCAAAGGGTCGCCAGTTCGATTCCCAGTCAGGGCACACATCTGGGTTGTGGGCCAGGTCCCCAGTAGCAGGCATGGGAGAGGCAACCACACACTGATGTTTCTTTCTTTCTCCTTCACTTCCCCGCTTTCTAAAAATAAATAAATAAATAAATAAAATCTTAAAAAGAAAAGAACATTCGAAAAAAATAAGATGTGCGTCAGGCTTCAGAACCTCAGCTCTGACAGTGTGGTGCTCGCACAGCTCTGCCGCCCGTGTGGCCGTCAGCCAGTCATCTGCCTGCCCCTTGCCTCGTGCTCCTCGCCTGTGAGGGGTGACTGAGAGCTGTGCTCACCTTAGTGCTTCGGGGAGGGTTGAGGTGCTAATGTGAATGGGTGGCCAGCTGGGCCACCAAGGACACGGCACGGCACCTGGTGGCAGTCAGAGCACTGGCCATCTGGTCACGCCCTTGCTACTTGGCCCATCAGTGAGCAGCTCTTCCCAGGGGTCAGGGCAGGTCGGATGGCAGGGCTCCAGGTAGGTGAGAGTGGCCAGGCCTCAGCAGGTTCTTCTCGGCAGGGGTGCCGCGTGCCAGGAGGCAGCCAGGAGCTGGTGCAGCTTTGGAACGACATTCACTACCATCTGGTCATGAAGAGGCTGGGCGTGGCCACGCTGACCCCAGTGCAAAAGTTCCGCTGCAGGAAGAGGTACGCCAGTGGGCCTTGCTTGTGCTTATTCCTTGGGGCTCCTGAGCGATATGCCATCCAAACCACAGGAGGACTTAGGTGAAGCAGGCAGGATGATAAGGGCAGGAGGAGTCAGACGAAGCATCTGGTGAAAAGGTAATGGACTCATTATTGACCCATGTGTGTGACACAGCCCCACCCTCTGTCTGCTCTGGTGACCATGGGCGTGCATTCCCACCTTTGCCAGTGGGGGGGTGGGAGTGGTTCCCAGGACCCAGGCGGAGAGTTCCAGCTGCAGCAAGAGCCACTGCCCCGAGTGAGGGCCCGCAGGCTGGGACCCTCTGTCTTGTGGGAGTGGCCCAGCACATGTGCCTCAGGTAAGGCTCTGCAGGTGGTTCGGTCTCAGCAGTGGCCCTCAGAGCTGCAGGACCTTTAAAGAGAGTTAAAGAGGAGAGTGCTGTGGGTAGTACTCAGAAGGTTGCCTGGCACAGTAGATGTTAAGGAGAGGTAGTATATAAGAATTACCACCATAACCTTTGTCAGCACTAAGGAAACATTACAACTGTTAGTTATTGCTACTGTTGTCACCATTCATGGATGAGGAAACCAAGGCACAGAAAAGTTAGTGACTTGCCTAGGTTACAAAGTAGACGGAGGCAAAGCCAGGATTCCAGCCCAGACATTGAGACCGTGGAGCCTTTGATCGTGACCTTGGTTGTTCCCTGCTGGTCTGCAGGGCCACTGTGCTCCTGACAGCCCAAGTGCCTGGACTCCTGAACCATGGGGCCTGGCCACCAGAAGAGATGGATTCGTTTTGTACCAGAGAGGATTTTTTTCATGCTCCCCACCAAACAGAGTGAGATGTGAGTCTTGGAGGCTACAGGGGTGTAGCCGCGTCCCTGCATATTGATGCTGATGGTCTGCCCGAGTGTGGTTCAGCAGCGTAAATGATGTGGGACCAGCAGAGGGTGTTTGTGAGGGGCCCCTGATTACTGGGAGTTATTGGAGGTGCTGAGGATAGAGACTGGGCTTTGCTCTGCCGGAGCTGACCTTGGGTGTGGACGGTGGACAGAACAAGGAAACCAGGTACACTCCACAACTCGGAGGGAGGAATGCTAGACAGAAGGCCTTCAGACGAGGACAGTGACATGGTATTCTTCGCTGTGGGGAGGGGCTGCAGTGCGGGCCGGTCCAGTCCTTGGAGGGCAGATCTGAGCAAGTGGATCTCTGGGTCGGAAGGAGGAGGTGACATCGGAGTTCCAGCAGATGGACAGTGCAGGAGCAGAGGCAGGTGGTTCTTGGACTTTCTAGGAGTGGCCGAGGAAAGGGTTGTGTGAAGGTAGATTTTGGAGGGTTTGCTGATGGCTTGGCTGTACTGGAGGAGGAAAAGGGGGAATAAAGCCAGACTGTGATGCTCTGGGCTTGAGTGGCTGGAATAGGGTGGTTTCTCACCGAGATGCACAGGATGGGGGCTGGGGGAGGTCTGGGGGGCTGCGGGTCCAGCTCCTCTGAAGCTCTGGGATCAATGGGAAGGATGTCTTTTCTGACGCCGTGGGGATTCGTTCGGTTGGTGTTTGGATATCAAGTCTCATATAGACAGGCACTAGTTGTTTCTACGTCATTCTTTTCCTTTGCAACAATTCACATGGACACCACCGTGAAGCATAACCAACTTCAATATCCTCATCGCCCAGCTTTGACAGTTTATTGGCATTTATCAGCACTGGCCTCTCATGCAGTGGTGCGACCTCTGTGACTGTGCCCAGCAGAGCGCCGGCCAGGGCAGCCCCTTCCTCCCTCGGGGTGGGCCCCTGGGACTCGGCAGCAGCGAGGGGCAAGGAGTGGCCAGTGAGCTGAGAGGAAGTGCAGGGGTGCCCGGTGCTCTGCAGCACTTGAGATGTATCCAGGTTAAGGGATGTCTGTCACCACCTCCTCACTGTCCCCACCCAGGAACCCACCGCCCCCCGCCCTCTGCCCTGAGGGCTTGAAGAGCAGGAACTTCCCTAGAGAGGTTCGCCAGAAGTTGCATGACTTTGCCTCCGGAGTGAGCAGCAACCCCAGCAAGGCTGAGCGGGTAAGAGCCAATGACAGGTCAGGCAACCCTCCCCTTAGCCAATCTCCACCGCTAGGTGACACCCCGTCCTTAGGTGACTCACCCCCAGGCCTTCCCAGTGGCCCGTCTTGCCAGGGCCCTGGTGGTCTCCGGTTCTCCTTGAACTGGCCTGGGGACCACAGCTCATTGTCTGGCAGCCCCTGAAAGCCCAGCCTGCACACGTGGAGGGTTTAGTTTTCTCACGTGAGGTCGCCTGTGGCTCAACCAGATGCTTCCTGAGCACCCGCTGTGGCCAGACACGAGGTACTGGGTGAGGGTGTTGAGTCTCTGCCTTCATGGAGCTGCCAGCGTTGGCGGGGCAGATGCCGGTGGAGCCCGGCGCTCGCCGAGGCTGGAGCCAGGAGGCGGGGAGCTCGCGGGGCGACGGCGCGACGGGAGGGAGTTTCCCGCTGCTCAGAAACGGGATCCTGCGCCCTCCGCCGCCTGGCTGCTCCGTCGGATCGGCTGAGTTCCGCTGTGTTGGTCGAATTCCCCCATTAACTCAGCAAACGTCTCCCCAGTGGTCGCTCTGCCCACCTCTGGGTCTCATCCAATCACGAGGGCTCTCCGGGTGCTGCCCCACCCACCCCGCTTCCCGTCCAATGGCTGGGCTCGAGCCGTGCGCCTCCCCCCCGTCTCCCCGCCCACAGTCGGGGCTCTCCGGGGGGCGCTCCTTCCACTTGTCGGCGTCCAGTCGGCGGGGCTCTGCGCGCGCTCCCGTCCGCCGTCCAGTTCAAGGGCTCTCCGGTGACGCCCGCCCGTTGTGACTGCCGAGTTTCGTGCCCGCTCCTGAGGGAGCAAAGGGCGCGGGTCAGAGGTCGTCGTGGTTTCCGATGGGCCGTGGTTGACTCCGGCCGCGGGGGCCGCGGGTCTGCAGGTCGTTCCCGGGTCTTCCTGGCTCTCGGGGTGGCCGTCGGGGGCCGCGGCGCGAGGGAGGAAGGAGCCCCGGCCGCCCGGTAGGAGGCCTGGCCGCGGGTCTCCCCCGCCCGCCCACGGTGACAGCGAGGTCGCCCCTGTGGACACCGCAGCGCGGGTGGAAGCAGCGCTTGAGGCTCGTTTCCGGCAGGAGAGCCTGGCCGCGGAGACCAGCCTGACGGCAGAGCAGGTCTACAACTGGTTCGCCAATTACCGGCGGCGCCAGAGAGCCGGCCTGCAGCGCCCTGAGCCCGCGGGGGACACGGCCGAGGACCCGCTGCAGCCCTCACGCCACCGCCGCCCCTGCTTCGGGTGTGTGCACCGGCCTCGATGGTCAGGTGAGTGGCCCAGGGCCCCGGTGGTCGGGGCTGACGTCAGGTCACTGCAGCTTCTGGCAGGGTTAGGCATGGGTAGGGTCACTGTGGTTTCGGGGACCCTTCCCCGATCTGCACGGTGGAGACTTCACCCTTAAGGAGCGAGAGCTCGAGGCTGAGGGTCAGGTGGGGCTGCCGCTGATTCGTGTTTAGAGGCCTGTGTGGCCAGGGCCAGAAGTCAAGTCCGTTTGGGAAGTGAGCCAAGCGCCAGGCTGTAGGGCGTCTCAGTCACGGACCGTCATTAGGACCACAGATGGGTTAGGGGACAGAGTATCGGGATGACTCAGAGGTTGTGCCCCTTTGCAGCCATCGGGGCTGCTGGTAACCTGCTGGGAAGGAGGCTGGAACTTGAACTTCATCCAACCTCCCATCCCGTCTGATCGGCTTTTGACAGGCGAGGAAAACGGGCATGCTTGGCCCCTGGCCACCAGCCACAGTCAGTGGGAGCCTCTGGCCCTGGCCTCGGACTTTTCTGGAGATGCGACGATGCCAAAACCACTGATTCCCAGGTACTGTCGTCCCCGCAGGCTGGGGACCATCGCCCTGTTCCGCTCCCCTGTCCTCAGCAGGAAACCAGGCCTGCAGTGGGCGTGGGAATGCGGGGCCAACCCTGGGACCAGGCCAGTGACACTGTGGCCCCAGGGGTCGGGGAACCCCTGGCAGGAACCCAGGTCAGGGGCCCTGCACTTCTTTACAGGGGCCTGCGTCACGGCCTGATGTCACGTGGATTGTGGGGAACAGGGAGAACAGGCGTAGGAAGGAAAACGTGCAAACGCGCTGCCTACAGGCAGACCCCGCCGTCGTGGTTTGCTTATTTCTGGTATTTTGTGTGGCTTGTGTTTCGTTGAGCTGGTGACAGCCAACACTGCGTGAGGTCCTACTGTGTACCAGTGACAGTAGCTGTGCCTGATGCCTGGTGTGCAGACCCACAGCACTTTTGAGGCAGGTTCCTGTGACCTCCCTGCCCCACTCCCCTCACCTGTGAAGGGGGAGCTGTAGGACCTGCCAGGTGGGCTGTCCCAGAGATGCCTGGGGTGGGACTGTGGACCACCCGAGACACTGCGAGTGTCTGTGGGACACGGATTCTTTGTGCCGTGTCGGCAGCTGCCCAGTGTTCCCTTAACGTCAGCCATCACGTATGCAGCCCGCTAGTGGGCTCCTGCTGATCGCGTCCAGCTTTCAGTGTTGTGGAAGATAGCTTCAGGGAAGGTCCTTGTGAATGAACTGCTAGTGTGTCCTGAGTGTCCGACAGTCGTATTTTTTGAGTGTCTCTAGAACATTTGCAGCCCCAGGGAGGACAGGGCAGGTGGCGGGATGAGGGGGCGGTGGGCCCTGCACCATCAGTGACAGCCCCGGCCTGAGCGAGGCCTGTCCACCCAGGAACGGTGTCGGTGGTGTTTCCCAGGTCTCTGCAGGGTGCTGAGATGTACCAGGAGGGGCCCGGCCAGGATCCCGCCGCTCTGCCCCCCGCCTGCCCTGACCCTGGCCTCGGCGCGCTGGCCGCCTGCAGTGACGCGCTGGACCCCTCTCCAGCTGCCCCCAGGTCCTGGCTGATGTCCCTCGCGCTGGCGTCCTCCAGAGACGTTCCCTTTCAGACCGGGCAGCTGGTCTACGGTCCCCGACTGGACTTCTCGATGCCCCCCACAGACGCCCCTGTGGCTATGTCCATCACCACGCTCTCGGGGCCCAGTTCCACAGGTGAGTCTGCTCCAGGCAGACCGTGAGTGTCTGCTCCGGAGACTGCAACTGCTGGGGCCTTTCGGAGGGTAGCGAGGCGTGGGAAAGGCTCGAGTCCTATGTTTAACTAGACCCACAACCAGTGTACCTGAAACAGGCCTTCCCACAACATTCCAGGTAATGTTTCTCGTTTAGTTCACAGTCAAAGTACAATATGCACATGAGCCATGGCTGGTGTGGCTCTGTGGACTGAATGCCCAAACCAATGGGTTGCTGGTTCTATTCCCAGTCAGGATACATGCCTGAGTTGCCAGCCAGGTTGCCAGTAGGGGGCATGTGAGAGGCAAGCACACTTTGCTGTTTTTCTCCCTCCCTCCCTGCCTTTCCTGCTCTCTAAAAATAAATAAATGAAATCTTAAAAACGTGTGCACATGAAACAAAACAAGACAGCGAGGGAAGAGCAAAAATGAAATGAGGTGGCTGCCACCACGGGCACCCCAGTTGAACGCACCTAACTGCTTGTCAGCTTCTGCTAGATGGGGGGCGGAGCTTCTCCAACCCTACATCTCCCCACTCTCACCCCACGATGGAAATATCGTCATCTTAGTTTCTCCCTGATTATCGTTGTAGCTGTAAGTACCTTCAGAACATGTATTTGGATGTGCATATGCATTTTGCCCATCAGGACAGTAGCATCTGGTGACATCCTTCCTTGTAAGGAAGGTACTGACACTAAATTCAGCCTGCCACCCGCATTTCTGAGCCATCTGTGCTTATTATATACATGGTGTTCTGGGGTTTTCAGTTGCTTCTCTGTTCCCCTTACATCGCCTGCTTTCCCCACACATTCCGTCTTCCCAGGCTTCACGTGTCCCGTCTGAGGCCTGGCTGCTGGGAGCCGCCTTCTCCCTGGGCCCCTCCCAGTGGCGTCTTCTCCCGGGGTGCGGCCACCATGCCCAGAGCCCCTCGAATTGTTTCCCTGGGTTGGCCCAGCGTGTCCGAGTCACAGGCCTCGCTCTCTCTTTCCTGACACCTCTGTTGCATTCGAGCGTGGCTTCAGTGAGCTGTGCAGTGAGGTGCACGCAAGATAAGCTTTCCGATCAGTGTTCTCAAGTTGTCTTTCATCTCCTCTCACGTTCGACTCACAGTTTGGCAGGGAAAGAATTCTGAGTTTAAAGTGCCTTTTCTGCTATAAACCCGAAGGCGTCAAGCATCGTGTTGCCGCAGCGTCCAGTCACGTGTCACTCTAATGGTCGCTTCTTTGCAGATCTCCCAAGGTTCCTGTATTGGAGTTTTTTTAAAGGTTAAATGTACCGGGGTAATACTGTCAGTACTGTATAATTTGCAGGTGCTTTCATGGTAATTTGATACCCGTATACTCAACCGTGTGCTCAGCCTTCTGTTACCAAACACTGGGATCCCTTCCCCCAGTTTCCCCTACCCGCGCCCAATTCCCCTGGTGACACCATTCTGTGGTTCGCATCCACGAGTTTGGGGGGTTTCCTTAGTTCACTTGTTACTTTTTGTTTATTCCATCCACCGTGAATGGATAAAACTGAAAAAGGAGGTGATTTTGTTTTTGTTTTTTTTAATGACTTGATGTTCTGAAATTTCACAGTGATGGTCCAAGGTCTTTTTAATTCACTTTGCTGTTAACTGTTTGCATTTAAAACAAGATGTCCTTTAAGCTTGGGCATTTTTTAGTAATATTATTTGATTCTTTCTTTCTTTCTTTCTTCCTTTTATTTGGTAGTTTCTTCAATAATTTTTTTCCTCCGTGGTCTCAGTTCTGTTTTGAGCACAAATGTTATTTGGATGTTGGAATCCTGGACCAGTCTTAAAATGCTTACCTTGTTTCTTGTATCTTCTTTGTTATCGCATATGCTTTTGAGGGTGTTTCTTAAACTATCTCTTCCAATATTTTATTTTGATAGATATTTCAAGAGAATTCCAAATTCTCTTTCCTTATCTCTGAATTTTCCTTTCTTCATAGGCCATGATGCTTTTTGTAGATGCAATATCTTATATTTCTCTGAGGGTCTCATTGGAAGGGTCAGAAGCTGTGCTTTGTGGCCTGAAGGCAGAATGTTGGGCCTGTGCACCTGGCTCTTCTGAACAGAGGGGCCGAGGGGCAGGGAGGGAGGAGCGGCCTGGGGCCTGTTCTTCTGGAAGCAGCTCTTCAGTTGGTCAGATGGGCCTTTCATTCCTTGCTCTCCGTTTGTTTCTGCCACCGGAGACTCACGTGTGCCTGGTTAGTGGCGGAGCGGGGACAGCTGCTGGTCCTGCCTCCTGCAGGCCTGGGGCAGCTGGTCTCGAGTCTGCGTCCAGCACCTGTGATGGGCAGTGCTGGCCGGGAACTCGAGAAATTCCCCGTGGACCCCTGAGCCCCAGGACATCACCGCACTCTCCCCCCGGGCCCCTCCCTCCCTGACCTGTGCTCCAGGTTCCTCTCAGATGAGGTGCCGTGTGGAGAACTGGACGCCACCACCTGCCGTGGCCCCTCCACGACCCTCCGTTTGTTCAGAGATTGTGGCTTTTGTGCTTCTCTCCGAGGAAGAAGATACATCCCATGGATCTATTGTGTTTGAACCCAAAATGTTCAAATTTGCACTTAACTGTGTGCCCTGTACCTCAGAGCCTCTGAAAGTTCTGCAGGAAACAGCAAAGAGCAGGTGGTCGGGGAGCTTCCTCTGGTCACAGAAGGTCTGGGCGGCGTGAGCTGGGCGGCGTGAGCTGGGGCCGCTCGCCTGTTGTGAGCTGACGTAAGGGCCACTGGGTCTGATCTCACCCCCGGCCGACCCAGGGCAGGAAAGGGCCTTCCTGCTCAGCTCACTTTCACTCCCAAGTGTCTGTAGAGTCTGAGGTGATCCACAGGGGGCTTGTCTTCAAGACCAAGAGGGATTCTGAGACCCTCTGTGGTACAGTTTCGGTAGAGAAAGCGGCACTGGGAGGTCGTGGCACCCTGCACCTCTGTGAAGTCCTGGCGAACTCTCAGGTACCAGGCTAAAGCGACCCAGAAGGGTAGGCCCGTGTCCGATCCTCATGTGGCCGTGGGGGCCGTGGCAGATTCGGATGCTGAGCCTTGTGGGTGGGGACAGCAAGAGGTCTGGAATGGATTGAGCACGGGCTGGGAACCAAAGTGTCCCAGGTTCGATTCCCAGCCAGGGTACATTCCTGGGTTGCAGGCCAGAACCCCCAGCAACCGCACATTGATGTCTCTCTCTCTCTCTCTCTCTCTCTCTCTCTCTCTCTCTCTCTCCCCCTCCCTTCCCTCTCTAAAAATAAATAAATAAAATCTTTAAAAAAAAAAAAAAAGAGGTCTGGAATGGCCAAGCAGGCTTTGCCTTTGTTTTGTTCTCTAGAAGCCTGGGGGGGGCCACTGAGGGGCACAGGGGTGTCCAGTTCCTGTTCTGGGAGGGAGGCTACGGCCTGGGGCCAGCTGGGCTGGGCGCTCCTGTCCTGTGGATCCCGGCTGTGCTGCACGCGAGTGGGCCTCCCTCCCCGCCCCCCCCCGCGCCCCCCCCCCCCCCCCCCCCCCCGCATCGGGCTGTGGACTGTGCTCCTGTGCAGGCTTCGCCGACACACCCGGCAGAGACCCCCAGAGTACGTACCTGGAGGAAGGTCCGGGCACCAGCACTGGCCCAGCGGATGGACAGGCAGGCAGCTTCCTGGTGATGCGGCAGCCCCTGCAGGCTCCGGAATTCGTCCTTCCCCAGAGGTGAGTCTGCAGACCCCAGAGATGGTGCAGTGACACCCGTCGTTCGCAGGTTTCTGGGAGCGGCAGCAGACCCCTACCCAGCCCGCTCCTCCCAGGAGGAAGAGGGCAGCTCTACCTCAGGCACAAGGACCCCTGGAGACCCGAGGGTAGATGTGGGCGTCTGTCCTGGGGACGGTGCTCAGGCCCATGACCTGAGGTGGCCCCGGGCCCCAGAACCCTCTTTCTGGCATCTTCTTTGTCCCAAATACAGGCTGTCAGAGTTCCTGAGCAGGATAAAGATTCTGATTTTATAATCAGGTTGTAGTTTTCCAGCAGCTTGGGAGGACCGTGGGTGGCAGCGCAGGCGGCTGCAGATGGGAGCCCCGGAGGGTGTGACGGGGCCTCTGCTGGAGGGGCCTGGGAGTGACCCCAGGGCCAGGCCCTCGGGGGTTGGGTCTCCCACATCTGGCAGCAGTGGGCCAGATGCTCGGTGGCGGCAGAATTACAGGGGACCAGGAGAGGGGTCCGTCCCCCAAGTCCTAGGCTCTGGTCCTTATGGAGCAGCGGTCCTCCTAGGTGCAGGGGGTCGGGGTTTGTTGCCCCATCACCTGGAGGGCATTCGGGAGCCTCAGGTTCGGGGCAGCAGTGACCATTCCTGGACACGTGTCCTATGCACACCTGCCTGTTTTGTGTCTGCTGTCAGCACACACCTAGGAGCGGAGTGCCGGGCTCACAGGGTGCGTGTGCGATTGCCTGTGTGAGGAACTGCGGGACAGCTGTCCCTGGGAGCTGCACTTGGCACCTTCCCTGCTGTCCCTGCTGCTCCCTCTGTTTTGGTCCCAAGGTCCTCTTGTCTCCTTCACACCACAGTCCTGTCCCTTCTAGTGACCTCCTTCCTTCACGTCTCTTCTCTGTGAGCCTGCTCTGATACACTCTGACCCACCCAGGCCCTGTGCTCGGGTGTCACACAGGCCCCTCCAGCACCCTGCACACCTGAGGACCCCAAGGGAGGAGACTGTTTCTGAGCATCAGGCACTTGGAAGGGCTCCTCCTTCCTCCTGGGGTGGAGGGTCGGGTGTGGTGCCCCTTGAGACAAGGCCTGTTCTGACATGCCCCTTTTCCAGCCTCCCGGAGCTGACACCTGTCTCACCTGCTTTCCCTGACCCTGTGCCCGCTGTGGAGCTGAGTGAGGCCCCGCCACCCAGCCAGGTGAGGCTTTCCAGGAGGTGACCCAGGCCTCTTCCTATCTCCTGAATCAGGCGGCCGACGATGGACACTGGCGTGAGGCCTCGAGGCCAGGTGGCTGTGGAAGGAGACCTGGAGGCGGACGCCGTGAAGCAGGGGTGTCCGGGGCCGGGCTGTGGGGGAGCCAGGCACAGGCCTCTGAGTGGTTAATGCTATATCGGCTTTCCAGGTGCAGTGGGCTGACAACCAGGCCTCCAGCGATGCCTTCTGGGGGGCCAGGATGCTCCTTGAGCTGTCGGGAGGCAGCCTGGGCTGAGCTGCCCTCCAGAGCCAGTGCCCCAGGGCAACAGGAGTGGACACGCAGCCTTTCAACGCAAGTTACAGAACTTTGTCCTGATGGAAAGAGGAGGTTCCTCAAGTTCCCGGGGTGGGGAGGTTCTGGTGAGAAGCATTGTCCGCCCCTTGGCGCATGCCTTGTTTGGATAGTTTGGTTGGCAGTTTCCGGTGTTGGAGGAAGCTCTTGAGACGTGTTCACGAGATCAGAAGCCGAAGGTGTGTGCGGTTCGCTCGGGCAGCACTACGTCGTAGGCTCCGGCTCCTGAGCAGGTTGTGACAGGCCGGACGCCTGCCCAGTTCGCCGGGCGAGTGAGGCCCGGACAGCATCCTGACGCTTCCGGGTCTGCGGGCCGTGTGTGGTCCAGCAAGGTCGGGTGGGTGCATCTCACCCTCAGGTTGCAATTCATTTATGTTTGCAAAACAGATGTTCTATTCAATTAAATTAAAGTTTAATGTTCTGAATGCCTCGTTTTTATTCACCTAACTGCATTCTGCACTGTCTTGTCACTCTGGCTGTCAGTCCCTGGCCAGCATTTCACAACAGGAGTGCATTACCCCCACGTCACAGCCCGCTGCCCCTGGTGTCCTCGTCCCATAAGCAGCAGTGGAAGTGGCCGTACGACGGCACACAGGGCACCGAGGGCTGAGCGCGGTGGGTCTCCTGGCACACGTCACCCCCTTTTGCGTAGGTGGCTTTGACACTCAGGGCTGTCACCTCCATGTAGCTTGTGTGATACAGAGGGGACAAAGCCACATCCATGCCCTCTGTTCACAGGGTAGTGGGGGAGACAGAAATAGCAGGCGTGCGGGCAGTCACCCATAGGAGGTCGTGAACGAGGGGTGGGTGAAGACCTGGCATGTGTGGGAGCGGGTGCTTGTGTGACGAGACCCTGGGGGCTCCTGCAGTAGAGGCCTCTCCACTGGGACCCGCCGAGCTTGGCCACCACAGCTGCAGGACCCTCGGCTGCGTCCTCTGCCCTCACTGCACCCTGACGACCTGCGGACCACCGCATCCCTCCCTCATCGGCAAAGCACATGTCTGAACGCTCGATAATAGGTGCTTCCAGCAGAGACGGTCTCCCACGTGCACCGTGTCCTCGCACCACCCATCTCTCCGCATTACAGTGCTTAGCACTGGCTGGTGTGGCTCAGTGGGTGGGCTTCCAGCCTGCGAGCCATGGGGTCATGGGTTCAGTGCCCAGTTGGGGCACAGGCCTGGGTTGCTGGCTGAAGGATAACTCGTTGATGTTTCTTCACCTTTCTCCTTTCACTCTCTAAAAATGAATAAGTAAATTGACTAAAAAATATTTACTTAAAAATTTAACAAAATTCACCCTGGCTGGTGTGGCTCAATGGTTGAGCACAGGCCTGCGAACCAAGTGGGCTGCAGGCCAGGTCCCCAGTAGGGGGGTGCAGAAGTCAACCACACATTGATGTTTCCTGTCTCCCTCCCTTCCCTTCTTTCTAAGTAAAATAAAATCTTTTTTAAAAATAGTAAAATTAGAAATAAGCTGAAATATATAGATATGAAGACCTTTTTCGTTTGAACCATTTGAAAGTAAATCCCACTTTGTGTATCAGGTACAGAATGCTCCCACGGTCACAATCAGATCAGCACTGATACTTGACTGCCTTCTAATTGCCACACCCTATTAAAGTTTCATGAATTCTTTCAATCATGCTCTAAATTGTGAACAAGTCCCACCCTGTCTCATACACTGCACTGATGTGGCGAGACACTCACAATGCCCTCGAGCCTGGAACAGTCCCAGTTTTTCTTGGGCTTTCATGGCCTTAACACTTGAGAAGCACAAGCCAGTTATTCTGCAGAATGTCTTCCAAAGTGGCTATCTCTGGTGTCCCCTTGTAATTCAGGGTACCCACTTTTGGGAGGAATGTCCCAGAAGTAACACTGGGTCCTTATGGCATCTTACTGTGGCATGCAATTGTGATCCCCAGTGTTGATGGTGTGACTCAAAACATTTGAGGCTCAGCCCCAGTGCTGGTGTGTCTCTGGTAAAGCACTCACCAACCTCCAACCACAGAGGCTGACGTCGACCTGGGGGTTTCTTGGTGACCAAATGGGGTGGCGCAGCCTCAAATCTGGGAGAAGAAAGTGGGACCCAGTAAAGAGTCTCAACACTGTGCTGATGAGGGAAACTTCATTCTCTTGGCTGGGGTGGGGGAAGCTGTCGGTAGTTCTCATGCATGGGAAGGGACAGGATTAGAGCCCCAGTCCTGGAAGGTCAGCAGGTCACAGTGCGGAGGTTGGACTGGACGAGACGAGGAGTAAGCAGAGGGAGCTGTGAGAAAACACGTGAGGTGGTGCTGGCCTGAGCTGAGGTGGGACCCAGAGTTTGCGGAGGAGCAGAGGTGTGAGGACGAGGAGAGGCTGGGGTCAGTGCCGTCCTGAGGAGGAGGCCAGACCGGTGCGGGAGTGAGTGCCCACGGGGAGCTTGGCGCTGCGAGGTCCAGCCTCACAGGCTCTCAAGAGAGAGCTGAGTCCTAAGCCGAGATCGTAGAGCGATGAATGTTCTAAGGTATAAAAATGAGACATTTCCCAAGTGACAAAACAAAGACTCTGATTGGTTTGTTCTGTGTCCAAAAGAACATAGCTAGTAAGTGCCAGATCCAGGCTCATATCGCTTTTAGAGACAAAAAGTTAGCAGTCCCCCCTGTCAGAACTGCTGCAATCGCACACAAAAGAGTGCAAACTATAATAGGAGGCACTTTGGGCGAAGCAATGACGAAGAATACTTTCTTTCTGACTGATGAGAGGCCAGGCCGGGTGAGCAAAGGAAAGGGGGTCGGTGAGAGGTAGGTGGAGGAGGGTGTGAGGGGTGACCAGTGATGGGCAGAGACCAGACTCGAGGTGGCGAGCACACAGCACAGTGTACAGAGGATGTGCTGTGGAATCACGCACCCGAAACCTGGATAAATTTATTAACCAGTGTCTCCCCAGTACATTCAATGAAAAGAAACGGCTTGTGTTGCTGTCAGAACAATATCCATTATTACAATCTTAACTGTTCCATGTGTTCTTCTATTACTTTTCTCTAAAATAAAAATGGCTTTGTTTGCTCCAGTTTACATAAACAATGGAGAAAAATAAAGTTGATTTAAAATCCTACCCAAGAAGTAAAAACTGTTTTAGTTATAAATATCTGTCCCCTCAGACATCGGTAAGTGGACATTTCCTTTACTCTATTGTATTTTCTCTGGATTTTAGGTTCTTCAGATGGTTACAAAACTTGTACATTTTCAGCTTTTCTCTTTTCCTAAATATGCACAACTTAAGACTGTACAATTTGCTGCCAGTTGAGGTATGTTGTATTTTTATTATTCAGTTCGAATTATTTTCTAACTCCAATTGTGATTTACTTTGGGGATTATTTAGAAGTGTATTTCATGACTTTTACATACAAGGATAGCAAAGAGCAATAAAAAAAGTTTGTGGAACATTTGTTGAAACTTGCTTTATAGCTAAATATAGTTATTTTTCAAAACGTTCCAAGTGTGCTTGAAAAGTATTTGTAATTTTCTTGGTTGCTGCTTACTTAAGCACTGAGAAAAAAATTTATTCCAAATTCTACCCCAAGATTTAAAAAAACTGCTATCATTTTATGTAAATACACTTGTAGATATGTCTACATGCATGCTTCTATGTACTTTCTTTGGATTTAGTGTACTATTTTAGGTTCCTAACATGGATACAAAACTTGTACATTTTTAGCTTTTATTTCAGATAATGTGCATTTAAGGGTGAAGATGTTTTTCATAAGTTTTGGTATGTAGTATCTTTAACACCATTCAATGTAAATTATTTTGCAATTCAAGTTGTTTTATTTTTGAGATTGTTTAAGAGTGTATTACATAACTACTAAATATAAGGACTTTACAGTTACCCATTTTTAGTGAATTGTAGCTTAAGTGCAAGGAGAGCATTTAGGAAACAGTACGACATTTCAATGCTGCAGTGCTTGTTGAAACTGGCTTTATATTGGCTTGGCTAAAAGATGAAAACTTTGGAGAAGATGGAATTATGAAGATGCCTGAAAGGTGGTAGAAAGTTGTGGAACAAAATGGTGAATACGTTGTTCAATAAAGTCATTGTTGAAAACATGTCTTTTATTTTGTCTTGACCAAAAAAACGAATGAACCTTTGGCCAAGCAAATAGTGTGCATCTCTGCTGCCATCTCGTGGGAATTTTGGGAATAACATGTTAGTGGCAGGTCAGCGGGGAAAGTGGTTGACTGTGGGAGAATATCAGTGAACATTGATTGCAATGTTATTTAGGTGTGTGTTTAGTGACTTTTAAACATCAGGACTTACTAGTTCATCTTGTCCATGATTTCTATATTAACAGCAATGACAGTAAGAGACATACTGCATATAATTTCAGTACTCTGAAATTCGTTAAAAGTTGCCTTAGCACAGGACAGTCCCTTTGAAAAATGTCCCAAGTGTGGCTCTCTGCTGCCATCTCGTGTGCAACGTGGGAATAACAGCTTCGTGCAGCCAGCAGGAAAAGTCATTGGCGATAGGGAATTATCTACCAAGGGCTCATGGAACGTTATTTGACAAGTGACTTTCACTACATTTAAATGACAGGACTTTCTAGTTACCGTCTGTTTATGACTTCTAAATTAGCATCCTTGAGGGCCAGACATATATTTTTTATAATTTCAGTCATTTTTTGAAAACTGATGGATGGTACATATGGTCATTTCCAAAATGTTCGAAGTGTGCGTACTGCTGCCGTCTCGTGGGTATTCTGGGGAATGGCACCTTAGTGCAGGCCTTTGGAAAAGTGGTTGACTCTAGTGGAATGTCAATGACTGTTGATGACAGTGGTATTTAGAAGTGTATTTCAAAACGTGTAAGTGGACTGTCTCGTTACCTCGAGACTGGTTTCCAGATTAATGGGCAAGGGAACAATAAACGTGGTTTATGTGACATTTATTGGAACTGGCTTTATAGTGTAATATAATCAGGTTGTTAAAAGTTGCAGGTGTGTTTCAAAATTGTTTGTCATTAGCTTTGTCTGTTGTAGCTTCCTTAAACAACATGGAGGTAAAATTTAGTCATAATTTTGCACTAAGAGGTAAAAAAAGTAAAATATAAGTGCTGTCATTGTATGTATGTGTTCTTCTGGACATGTCTAAGTGCTCATTTCCTCCATTTTGCCTGGACTTTGTTTACCATTTTAGGTTCCCTGTATGGATGCAAAACTTGTGCCTTTCCTGGTTTTGTTTATAATGTGTGCCTTCAAGGGTGAAGATTTCTTTCTCAGGCTTTGGTACAGAGCATCTTTAGCATCATTCATGTCAAGTTACTTTGTAATTCAAATAGTGGTTCAATTTGGAGGTCCCGTAGCAGTCTATTTTAGAAGTTCTGAACAACGGAACTTTCTCCTCATCCATGCACTGTGAATGGTAGCTTAAGTGCTATGAGAGCAGAAAACATAGTATATAGGATTTCAAGGCTGCGATGGTAGTCGAAACTTGCTTTGAATCGGGTTGGCCAAAATGTCAGTTTGGTCCCTCACAACTATGCCGCTGCCTGGTACCCACCATGTCAACTGGTGCTGGTCTTGCATACTTGCCTTTAATGTAATTTGAAACCTTTTTGTGGCAGAGGGCAGTGGAGCAAAACTGTGATGACCTTGTGCAGCCACCGTGTTTGAGGGAAAAATGAAAAGTGTGCCTATTGTTGGCGTCTCATAGTAAAAAGCAAAGGAACCTTTCAGCCAAGCCATTAGTGGGATTTGCGTTCTACATGTTGGTCTCTTCTGCCATCTTGTGGCCATTATTGGGAATGACACTGTAGTGCAGGTCAGCAGGAAAAGTAGTTGATTCTAATGGAGTATCAATGGTTTTTTCGGCAATGGTATTTACAAGTGCGTTTCAAAACGTTTAAATGTCAGCACCGTTTGGTTACCTTGTGACTGGTGTGCAGGTTAGGGGCAAAGGGAGTGATGAACGTGTGTTATGGGACATTTGTTGGAACTGGTTTTGTAGAGTAATAGAGTCAGGTTTTCACAAGTTCAAAGTGTGTTTGAAAATTGTAATTTGCTTTGTCTGTTGCAGCTTCCTTAAATAAGGGGAAAATAAAATTAATACAAAAATCTTTATTCTGAAATAAAATAAAATAAAAAGTAAAATAACATCAGTATCATTTCACGTACTAGAGGCATGTTCCCTCTAGTGTGTCTTGGCTTCATTTACTCTTTTCAGTTTCTAAAATGGGCACAAACAACTCTTGTAGAATTTGAGGTTTCGTGTGTAACCTGGGTGTTTAAAGGTGAAGATTTGGTTCTCAAGTTTCGGTATGTAGTATCTTTAGCATCATTCAGTTCAAATTATTTTGTGACTCACATGTTGGTTCATTTTGGAAGGTCTGTAGGAGTTTATTTCAGAAGTACCAAGCAGGAGAACTTCCCAGTCACCCCTTTTCAGTGAATTCTAGCTTAACTGCTGCGTGAGCAAAAAACATACTATAAATGATTTCAATGGTGCAGTTCTGGTTAAAGCTTTGTTTATGCCGGGTTGGCCCAAAAGTCAGTTCGCCCCCCTCACCCACTGCCCCACCCCATCCTGTGAGTCTGGTTCTGGAACTTGTCTAACCTCGTTTGAAAGCGTAAGGTTAGACTGCATGGTGACAGATATCATAGCAATGTGCATTTAAAGAAAAAAACTCATCAAAACTATTGCGTTTTGTGGCCATTTCCATGCTGAAGATAGATGAACGTAAGGAACACTTTTGGCACATTAGGCTTTGTCATTTCAAGAAAGGTGAAAACACAACTGGAATGCCAAAATAAAGATTGGTAGTGTATATGGAGAAGGCACTGTAGGTGATGAAATGTGTCAGAAGTGGTTTGTGAAGTTTCATGCCCAAGATTTCTTGCACAAAGGTGTCCCACGGGCCTGGCAGACCATTTGCAGTTGAGAGCCACTGAGTCCAGATGTTAACTGAGGACAGACCATGTTATGTCGTGTGGGAGAAAGGTGACATATTCAAAGTATCCAGATCTCGCATTGAAAATCATTTGCACCTACACGATTACATGAATTGCTCTGATGTTTGGGTTCCACAGAAGCTAATCAGGGAGGCGGGAGCTTTCTTCACCTCATTTCCACATGCGGTTATCTACATAAACATGAGGAAACCATTCTGGTTGCAAGCAAATTGTGAGGGGGTATGAACCATTACAATTTGAGAATAACACGGAATGGGAGAGATTGTGGGCCAAGGAAGGAACCACCAGCAGCCCCTCCACAGGGCGGTCTTCATCCAAAGGAGGCGATGTTGCCTGTGTGGTGATACCAGAGGGAGTGCTGTAGGAGGAGCTCTTTGGGGAAATTCGCAACTCGTGCTGCCCCATCAGACCCACTACAAGCACCATCTGAGGGAAAGGGTCCAATCAAAAGTTGTAAAAGCTTCAGGATGAGGTGGGAGCTCACATTTCTCTTTGGTGACCAGGGAAAACTGGTTGCAGCCTGGCTGCGCAGTCGTGATTCCTCTGCAGCACTTACCAGACCTTGCACCTTCGCGAGGCCACTTAGTTCAGTATTCCGAATCTCTCCCAGTGGAGAGAAATTTCTGTTTCGTGGAAGGTGGCAGAAGGTACCTGGAAGAGCTCTCTGCTCCTAAAGGTAACAGGGCTGTTGGATGGTGGAATGGGAATTTGCCTGAGAGATGGCAGAGGGCAGTGGAACTGATTGGCGATGACATTGTGCAGTCACATTTTGGGGGGGAAATGAAAAGTGTGCCCATCATTGCATCTTACACTAAAAAGTGAAGAAACTTTTTTTCAGCCGAGCCATTAGTGGGATATGCATTGCATATGTCGGCCTCTTTCGCCATTTTGGGAAAGACCCCTTAGTGCAGGTCCGCAGGGAAAGTGGTTGGTTGCAGGGGGAATATCACTGACTTTTCACAGTGATGTAATTTAGAAGCGCAGTTGGAGACGTCCAAATGTCAGGACTGTGCGGTTACTTCATGTCTGGTCTCCAGATATCAGCCTAGGGAGGAATAAGCATGTTTTATGTGATGTTTCTTCGAACTGGCTTTGTAGCTGATAGAGGCAGGTTTTTACAAGTGCCGAGCGTGCTTGAAAATCATCTGTGATTAGCTTTTTCCATTGCAGCTTCCTTAAATAATGGGGAGGTGAAATGTATTTGAAATTCTCCACCAGGAGGTAAAAAAAAGTAAAGTAAAATACAAGCGCTCTCATTTTATATACATGCCCCTCAGGAGGACATGTCTATGGGCTCGTTTCTCTCTTTTGCCTGGACTTCATCAACTATTTTAGGTTCTTGGTTCCGGTCCAAAAGTTGTGTATTTCCAGCTTCTCTTTCTAAGCTGTGCATTCAAAGGTGAAGAGTTCTTTCTCAAGTTTTGGTATGGAGCATCTTTACTATCAGTTATGTTGAGTTCTTTTGTTGTTTTTTATTTACTTACTTTTATTTAGTTTTAAAGTGTTTTGCTGATTATGCTATTACAGTGTTCTCAATTTCCCCCCTGTACTCCCACTCTGCCCTGCACCCCAACCCTCCAGCTCCTTCCCCTTAGTTCATGTCTGTGGGTTGTACCTATGTCTTTAAGTTCTCTGTTTCCTATATCATTTTTATCTCTCCCCATCTGTTTTATACCTGCCAATTAAACTTCTTCCCTGTATCTTTCCCCCTATTCCTCCCTCCCCCATCCCCACTGAAATCCCTCCACATGATGCCCATTTCTCTGATCCTGTTCCTGTTGTAGTTGTTTACCTATTTTTTGTTTTCATTGTTTTTCTTTTCTTTTGGGTTCATTTGTTGATAGTTGTGAGTTTGTTGTCATTTTACTGTTCATGTTTTTTTATCTTCTTCTGTTTCTTAGATAAGTCCGTTTAACAATTCAAATAATAAGGGCTTGGTGATGATGAACTCCTTTAACTTGACCTTATCCAGGAAGCATTTATCTGCCACTCATCTCCAAATGAAAGCTTTGCTGGATAGTCATCTTGGATGTGGGTCCTTGTCTTTCATGACTTGGAATACGTGTTTCCAGCCCCTTTTTGCCTGCAAGGTTTCTTTTGAGAAATCAGCTGATAGTCGGATGGGAATTCCTTTCTAGGTAACTCTTTCCTTTCCTCTTGCTGCTTTTAAGATTCTCTCTTTATCTTTAAACTTGGGTAACTTCATGATGATGTGCCTTGGTATGTTCTTCTTTGGGTTCACCTTCTTCAGGAGTCTCTGGGATTCCTGGACTTCCTGGAAGTCTATTTCCTTCACCAGACTGGGGAAGTTTTCCTTCATTATTTGTTTAGAGAAGTTTTCAATTTCTTGCTCTTGTTTGTCTCCTTCTGGCTCACCTATAGTTTGGATATTGGAACATTTAAAGTTGTCCCAGAGGTTCCTAAAAGCTTCCCATTTTTTTGAATTCTTGTTTCTTCATTGTGTTGTGGTTGGATGTTTATTTCTTCCTTTTGTTTCAAGTAGTTGATTTGAGTCCTGATTTCCTTCCTCTGACTGTTGGTTCCCTGCATATTTTGTGTTGGGAACCACCGTGCCTGGTATCAGAAGCTATAACCCTCCTAGGCTAAGGCTAAGGGAATGCCCTTGAAACCATAAGCCAGCAAGGAGACAACCATATCTCCCTGACAGGAGCCCCACTTCTGCTCCTTTGTACCTCACCTGGCCTCGACCCCAATGCTTGGTCAGTTAGCCAATGACGGGTAAGATTCCCCAAAGGGGGAATGACCCCAGACAGGCACGATCACGTGGGAGGTCCCCAAAAGAAGGACTTTGGGGTCTACGGCAAAAGCGGGTGATGGACTCTCGCCCTTTGGCTTTGACAAAGCCCGAGTCCTCCTGCTCTGCAAGAAAATCTCTTAATCTCGCCCTGGCTGGCGTAGCTCAGTGGATTGAGCGCGGGCTGCGAACCAGTCATCGCAGGTTCGATTCCCAGTCAGGGCGCATGCCTGGGTTGCAGGCCGTGACCCCCAGCAACCACACATTGATGTCTCTCTCTGTCTCCCTCTTCCAACTCTAAAAATAAAGTAAATAAAATCTTAAAAAAAAAAAAGAAAATCTCTTAATCTCTTGGCTGCCTTACTTCCCTTCCTCCACCTAAGCCTGAAACAATGACAGGGTGGTGCCACCCTGTGCTGGAAAGGGTGGATTGCCCGGGTGATCAGGCCTAAGAAAGAACATGTAAATTCCTGTGAAACCTTCTTTGTTTAGAATGCTCTCAGTTGAATGAGAAGGGTCCAAGGAGGAAGTTAGTTTGTTCCTTAAAGTTTTACAGCTCTTTGACCCTGACTCAAAATCGACCCTCAGAATTCCTTGTTAGCTATTGTTTGATCCTTACTTCCTCACAAGGAGTAATGTGCTTTACCTGAATTCTTACGCCAAATGAACCCAATAAAAGCCAGTTTGGACGGTAAATGGATATGCTCCCCACTAGAGGGGGTGACTGTTCTGTCCCTACTTCTCCACAGAGAAAGTGGTCTGTCTCTGTGCATGTTTTTTCTCGAGTTTCGACGAGCCATCCCCAGCGTTCTGTGGTCACTGCTGGCCAGTGACCCAGGCATCAATTTTGCTTTATTTCACTTTGGGTAGTCTTTATTCATTCTTTCATTTTGTGAACATTTTGATTACCAGGGCTTTGAACTCCCCAACAGCAGATGGGTTTGCTATCTCATTGCTTAGCTCTTTTTCAGGATTTTTGCTGTGTTCTTTGATCAGGGCCATATTTCTTTGTTTCGGCGCACCAGTCTGGTGGGTCTGGTTGACTGTTTCTTTAATACTTTGGCTGCCAGACTGCCATGCAGTTTGATATTCTGGCACTTCTGGTTGTGTGTTGATTTTAGGTCGGCTGCTATCCTCATTTTGGTTGTGCAAGGAAGTGAAGAGTTTCTAGCTGTGCATCAACCTTGGCTGGAACTTCAAAGAATCTTTTTTTTTTACATTTTTAAAAGATTTTTATTTATTCATTTTAGAGAGGGAAGGGGGGGGGGGAGAGAGAGAGAGAGAGAGAGAGAGAGAGAGAGAGAGAGAGAGAAACATCAATGTGCGGTTGCTGGGGGTTATGGCCTGCAACCCAGGAATGTACCCTGGCTGGGAATCGAACCTGGGACACTTTGGTTCCCAGCCCGCGCTCAACCCACTGAGCTACGCCAGCCAGGGCGGAACCTCAAAGAATCTTATATTGCTTTTTGAAACTTGCTCCACAGTACAATACGGTCAATGTAAAAAAACCCCAAAAAGTTCCAAGCGTGGTTCTGTGCTGCCGTCTCCTGTTTATTTTGGGAATAACACCTTAGTGCCAGTCAACAAGCCAAGTGGTTGGTTCTGGTGGAATGTCCATGACTGTTGATGGCAATGGTATTTAGAAGCATATTTTAAAATGTCTACATGTAAGGACTGCCCAGTTCCCTTGTGACTGCTTTCCAGATTAGGGCAAAGGATGCCATAAACCTGTTTTATGTGCCATTTTTCAAACACACTTACAACTTGTGAAAACCTAACTCTATTACGCTACAAAGGCAGTTCCAAAAAATGCCGCATCTCAAATATTTCCCCACAGATCTAAGGAGATATCTTTTTCCTGGAAAATGACCACAGCACCTCACATTATTGCTGCCTCATTTATGCTTTCTGCATGTGGGGTTTCTGACTCTCTCCTGTGAGTGAGGTTCTCCTGCCTGTGTATGTCTGACATTTGGCTGTTTTCATTTGGTAATCTGTGTCATAGCTGTTGGATTATTAGAGCAGCCCTTAGATTCTTGAAGTCACAAGAAAGGTTGTTTCCCCACCACATAGGCAAGTAGTCAGGTGTTTCATAGGAGGTGAATTTGGGGAGTACATGCATGTCAACATTTAGTTAGGTTAAATTTAACAATTTAAGTGAAGTAAATGATTCTCAAAATGGACTGATTATGTCAGTGAAACATGGAACAATGTGCTAATGTAGGTTGTGGATATAAAACTTGTATGTAAAGTATCAGAGGCGGTCATGAGAGGGCTGGCATTTTGCACCTGGCATGCTGATGTTAACCTGGCTGTTAGGAAAGGGAAGGCTGGGAAATGACAGGATTCTCATCTCATTTCTTCCTAAGAGGTTTAGTTGCCAAAATTCGGTTTAGGAAGAGAGCTTCAGGACAATCACGTCAGCTTCAGACAGTAAGATTCCTAGCCTGAGCTTGTTAACTCTGTTACCGTATTCCTTGTGTTTTAAAGTTGTGGGAGTTGCCCAAGAAAAATCAACCTGCCAGGTATGCTGCCCTTCTTTCTAAATTACCTGCATGTCCCCACTTCACGTTTGAAATCGAATACTCTGTTCTTCCATTTTCTAAAATACCCCGTATGCCCAATATTACCCCATTGTGTTTGGTATTCATTTTAATGTGACTTCCCCCTTGCGCAGGTATTAGATGTTGAATGTCTCCCATTAATCATATCACGTGAATTTGGTATCTCAGGTGTTAGAATTTAGAAGGTAAGACAAACGTAATTTTTTAGTGCCCCACAGTGTTGGTGAACTGGCCATGTGACATTCATGGGCGGGACACTAACTTCTGGAAAGTGCAGCGTCTGAGAGATCATGGACATCTCCTGGCAAGAGTAAGCATTATTATTATTTTTTGCTCTGCCAGTCTTTTTGGTCTGTTTCTGCAGGTTTTGATATAATTTAGTAGTGCCAGGACTTATTTTCTTCCATTGTACACTTACATTGTCATGAAAAGTTATTTCTGAGGCCAGCTGCTTGGACTTAGAGAGTCAGGAATGTTCTTTATTGGCCCCTGGCTGTTTTCACACTGTGAGGACTTGGTTCCACTCCTGCATCTGGCAGCTGGGCTCCATTGCCCAGCTCCAGCTCCAGAGTCTGGCTGTGGGGTTCTGGTTACAGATCTGGGTTCTGTCTTCTGGGTCTGTGGGCTAGTGTTAAATCTGTCTTTGGCTGTGTGTCTGGGATCTGGAGTATCTTTGGGTGTAGCTCCGTGTCCTGGATTAGTGTGTGGGGTCCGTGTGCAGCTCTGGCTCTTACCTCTGATGTGTGAAATCTGGTGCCCAGCGTTTGTCATCAGTCTCTGGTTGGTGTCTGGGGTCTGGTATTCAGGGTCCATGGTCTGGCCTGGGTAGTGGGAACAGATTTGGGATTGGGGCAGGGTTCTAGGGTTCAGCTTTTGGTTCTAGGTCTGCTCTGGGGCCCAGGTTCTGGAGCCTGTCTGTGGCATCTGGTGTCTGTGAAGTGATGGCCACTGGCTGCAATTCAACACCAGCAGGAGTTCCAGAGCTGGGGTGTGGGGAAGAAGGAAACTCTTTTTAGTGCGAATACTTCTGTTTTGGTACTAATGGCTGTGAGTGCAGCATGGCTGTTAGGAAGCTCAGTATTGTTTCTGGGTGAATCATGAAGCAGCAGCTCTGTGGGTCAGCCCAGTGCTGCTGCTGCTTAGTTGTGAAGTCTCCTGGCTGTGAGGGGGCCCTGGAGTGACGCAGCCCTGCGTCAAGTTCCCCCTCAGCCTGTGCTGGTCAGCACTTCTCTGCCCATTCAGGTCTGGTCCCGTCATTTCCTCACAAAGAAGTGCGCTTTGGAAAAGGGGCCCCTCTGAGTGAGGAGATGGGGCTGGGTGAGCAGAAAAAAGGCCTCTGGTGTCACCACAGCAGTCTAGGTATTTTTATTGTTAAATTATGCCAAGTTTTCCTTTCAAGACTTCTTTTTTTTTTTTTTTTTACCAAAACTGAGACTTCTTTTTTTTTTTTTTTTTGTGGTAACTTACTTAAATTACATAGCGAAATAAAAAGTAATTCAAAATCCTACCCAAACAGGTAATAGCTGCTATTCTTTTAGGTATATACCCTTCAGGACATCTCTCCTTGCCTAGTTCCATTATTCCACTTTCTCTGGATTCAATTTATTATTCTGGGTTTGCAGTATGGATGCAAAACATGTGAATTTTCAACTATTTCCCCCTAATGTGCAGGTGTATCACTATGTTTTCCCATAGGTTTTTCATGTATTGTTTTAAATATTATTTGGTTGAAATGATGTTGTAACTCCAATTGTGATTCATTTGGAGGGATATTTAGAAGTCTATTTCATAAGTTCTAAATGTAAGAATTTTCTGGTGACCTTTACATCTGATTTCTAGATTATCTACAATTAGAGCTAGAACTTCATGTCATTTTAATTCCTTGAATTTTTTTTAAACTTCATTACAATATCGTCAATGTAAAGAATGTTCCAAGCGTGCATCTCTGCTGCCCTCTCGTGGTCATTTTGGGAATAACACCTTAGGTCAGGTCAGCAAGAAAACTGTACCAAGTGGGTTATCTGTGAATGTTGAGTCCAGTGTGCTGCCGCTCATGGTGTTTCTTACATCCTTATTGAATTATTTGAGGTGGTCTCTTGTTTCTGAAAGAGGAATTTTGCATTTTTGATGAGAGGTCTGTTAAATCTATTATGATTATAGATTTTTGTTTGTGTCTCTCTTCTGCATAATTTAAGTTTATGACATTGTGTATGAATTTGGACTTCCTGGTAAATTAAATTCATTGTTAGGAAGTGGTCTTCATCTTTAGTCATGCTTGTTAACTTGAAGTCCACCGCATGTTATTATGTAATTTTCGTGTGGTTTATGTGTGCATAAGACAGGGTGCGGCAAAGTTTATTTTTAGTTTATTTTTGCCCTATTATTTAATAATGATGACATTATTTTCCATGTGAACAACTGTAAAACTACTTTTGCACCATCCTGTGTATCTGTTCCTATTCTTTCACTTTCGATGGTTTTTCACACCACGTTTTAGGTAATTGATGTTTTCTCCCAGTTTGTGTCTTGTCCTTCTATTCTCTGAACTTCTTCAGAGTATTATTTAATTTTGTAAAGTATACATTATTAATGTATTTCTTCATTACACTGCATGTCCACAAGCATACGTGACTCCTGGCTATTTTTGTTAAAATGGACCACTCAACCTCAAAGCTACAGATGAGGGGCGTGGCCTAAGGTAGAGGCAGGACTGGGCTGGAGGTGGGAGTGGGCCACAAATGGGGCGGGGCTGGGTGGGAGGCGTATTTAGGCCGGCGAGCGTGAGGGACGGGCAGTTCTGGTGGAGAGACGAACAACTCTGGGGACTGGAGGTTAGGCGCTGCCGGGCCGCCACTCTCCGTGGGCTCGAGGTGACGCTCACAGGCTAACGCGATGCAAGCAAGGCGGTCCAGGGGCAGGACGTGAGCTCCGTGGGGGCTATGAGGTGAGAGAGTTTGGGGGCAGATATAACCACCCTGTGGGGAGCAGAAAACGGGGGCCAGACTGTTTCTGGGGTACATGTCTCGGGTCGTAGTTTAACTACTTCCTGTGGGACCACTTTTCTATGTTTATCTGGATATTTCTGTTGTAGATAACTGGTGCATGGATATACAAAGAGAGCCATTGTGAACCCCCAAACAAGACAATATTTTTCATTTGTTCAAGTTTCTGTTACTGTGTAGCAATTTCCAATTTTGTTCATACAGATCCTGTATATTGTAGTTAAGTTTATTCCCAGGTTTTTTTAAACTGTGTTGTTGCTTCTGAGTCTTTTCATAAATTTATATCTACAATTTTCTGTATCTACATATTTTTCACCTAATTTCCCGATCATACTGTTTGTGATACTTTTCCATGGAATGTCATGGGTTACGAGGGTAAACTTGCTCTCCATGCAATAATCATCATTCCATGGTTGTAGGTATCTGTGACCTAGAAATAGTTAAAGCTTGAATGAACACATGAAGAAGTGAGGTAATGTGAGGAGTTAGGAAAATTGTGTTTGTTACTCACGAATATGTTAATGACTAAATAAAAGAGTACACAGAAGAACACAGAATGTAGCAAATGTCCACATTTTCAAAGAGGAAAACTTTAGGTGGTGAAATCTGGAATCTGACAGAGCAAGACTCTTTGTTCTAAGTGACACTATGAATAAGTTATTAAAGTGATGTATGAGCAATGGAAAGAAGCAGGGATCCTCAGAGGCATACTGTGTTTAATCACAGTGTGATCTGGTCTCCTAAGTGGACAGATCTTCCTTTGCCTCTTGACCTGTAGCCTAGGACACTTGTCCCTGACATTTGCAAGTTGGCTGGCATTTTTTTATTCTTTCGGTTTCAGCTTCAGGCTTCCTGTTCCAAGAAAGGCAGCCCTTGAGATCTAGGATGCAAAAGGATATACTGTTTGTATTCCAATGGAGTCTTCATGATACAGAGTAGGGTTTCTCATTCTCAGCACTATGGACCTTTTGGGCCAGAGAATTCATTCTCCTGGGGGATTGTCCTCTGCATTGCAGGTGCTCATTAGCATCCAGTACCTGTGTTCACTGCCAGCAGCCTCACTTCCGTCCACTTGAGGACAATCTAACAGGCTCAGAACATTGCCTGAAGTCCTCTTTGAGGCACAAATCACCTTTGGTTGAGAAGCAGTTTGAAGGTTTTATTATTTTTGAAACTAGAAAGATCTTGGTCTGGTATGCAGTCTTGTTACTATTTTTCTATGCAAATTATTTTCCACTCTGTGATTTACTTTGGGAAGGTATTTAGAAATGTATTTTAAAACATGTAAGTATAGGGACTTTCTAGTTACCTTATGACTGGTTTGCAAATTAATGGCAAGGAGAGTAACAAGCATAGTTTGTGAAGACATTTGTTGAAACTTGCTTTACAGCTAAATGTAGTCATTTAAAAAAAGTTTCAAGTGTGGCTGAAAAGCATTTTTAATTTACTTTGTTGCTGCTTACTGAAGCAATGAGAAAAATTTTATTCAAAATTCTACTCCAAGAATTAAAAAGAACTGCTATGATTTCTTGTAGATACACTGGCAGATACATCAATGTGCACATTTCTCTTTACTTTGGATTTCATTTACTATTTTAGGTTATAAGTATGGGCACAACATTTGTATATTTTGAGCTTCTAATTGTGATACTGTGCATTTAAGGGTGAAGATGTTTTTCCTAAGTTTTGGCATATGGTATCTTTATCCCTATTCAGTGTATTTTGTAACTCCAATTGTTCTATTTTTGAGGTTATTTGTAAGTGTATTACATAACTACCAAATCTAAGGACTTTCCAGTCACCCATTCATAATGAATTCTAGCTTAAGTGCGATGAGAGCACTTAGAGAAACATATTGTATATAATTTTTTTGACAGGATAGACCTGGTCCTTGCTGATGCATGTAAAGAATTACATATCAGCAAATCTAGTAGTATGTAATCAGTTTATTAGTGGCCCACTTCTATGGAACAGAGCAGGACTGGGTAGAGTAGGGGGTTAAAGGCAAAGTTTCAGGGCAAAGCAGGGTGAGAGAAGCAAGAGAGGCTGGAGACCAGCATGGTAAGCCCCTGGGCAGCCTAAGGCCGGGTGGTCAGAGGCCCTGTGGCCGGAGAGCCAAGAGTCCCCTGAGCCCCAGAGAGAGAGAGAGAGAGAGGGACTCCTTTGTTTTCAGGATTTATATAGATAGGACGGAAAAAAAGTTACATAAAGTTACATATTGATTAACTGGTAAATGTGGTGCCAGCTTTCCTGGGGGAAGGTGACTACCCAAATTTAGGGATGCATGGGGGTCTGTCTGCCCGAATTCTTATCTTGCTGCAGACTCCATTTGGTCACCCTGTTGTAAAACACATACGTGACAGGAGGCAGTTAAATAAATCTTGGGGCACTTTCCAAAGTTATTTATGGGCTCTTTCTGTAAGCATCAGGGACTCCCTTATAAGACAGATAGGTAACTGAACAGAGGTAGGCAATTAACCAAACTCGATTTATGGGCTCTTTCCTGCTAATATAGTGTTTCTTGTGATATTGAAACACCTGGCAATATTATCAGAACAGGCTTAGGACTGCTGAGTTCATATGTGAGACTTGTCTCCTTCCTCCTCCCTGCCTCGGTTTACTACTTATTCCACTTAATTGTTAAAAGGCGTTTCCTGGCAACCAGAGTGCTAACTGCTGGCCAGTGACAGTATTGCAGTGTCAGAGTTCTTCCTATGCTTTCTCCTGCCTCAATCCCAGCTGTTGGAACATTGAAAGTATGACAAAAATTATTTTTTATTCCGCCCTGGCTGGTGTAGCTCAGTGGATTGAGCACGGGCTGCGAACCACAGTGTCGCAGGTTTGATTCCCAGCCAGGGTATATGTCTGGGTTGCAGGCCATAACCCCCAGCAACCGCACATTGATGTTTCTCTTTCTCTCTCTCTATCTCCCTCCCTTCCCTCTCTAAAAATAAATAAATAAATAAAAAGAGATGATTAAAACTAAAAAATAATAATAGTTTTTTATTCCCTCACAGGTTTGGTGAGCCGGCCGTGCGACATTTGTGGCTGGGACATTAACTTCTGGAAAGTGCAGCTTCTGAGAGGTCATGGACATCTCCTGGCAAGAGTAAGCATTATTGTTATTTTTTGCTCTGTCAGCTTGTAACTGAAAAAGAAACCGGCGTTCG